>NC_092872.1:687022642-687375142 GCF_028372415.1 Notamacropus eugenii
TCTAGAAAAGGGAATTGAACCAACTGTGGAATAAATGAACAAATTGGGTTTTATGGATTTAATATATTATTAGTATTTCATAAAAATAATTAATATGGAGAATTGATTGTTTTTTCTACCAAGCCCTCCATCTTCCCATTTAGTTTGTAAGTAACTTGAAGTTCAGGAACTATCTTTTGCCTCTTTTAGCATCCCTAGCACTTAGCAAAGTGCCTATCACTTAGTAGCCACTTAACAAATATTTACTGATTCCTAACTTTTCTACTTAATACTGAAGACACTATCATCTCCCCAGTCACACAGGCTTGAAGCCTAGGTTTCATTCTCAACTCCTCTCTCCCTCTCCCTCTCTCTCTCTCTCTCTCTCTCTCTCTCTCTCTCTCTCTCTCTCTCTCTCTCTGTGTCTCTCCCTATTTCCGTATCTCTGTCTCTCTCTCGCCACCCCCATTAAATCAGTTATGAAGACCTGTAAAATCTACCTTCACAACTATGCCTCTTTCTTTCCTATGCCCCCTTCTTTTTTCTAACACTGTTACCACCCTAGTGCAGACTCTCAACACTCTTACTTGGACTATAGCAATAGCCTTTTCTGGTTGATCTTGCTGCCACAAATCTCACATTATTTTCTACTTAGCTATAAAAGTGATCTTCCTAAAGCACAAGTCTGATCATGTCATCTTTCTCTCCCCTACATTCAAGAAACTCCTGTGGCTTTCTGTCTCCTCCAGTATAAAACGCAAAATCCTCTGTTTGGTGCTCAAAGTCCTTTTTGATATGACCCTATATTCTTACATTTTACTGTCCCCACCTCCCATGTCCTCTATGCTCCAGTACAATGGTCTACTTGCTGTTTCTTGCGTGACATTCCATTTCCTGACTGTGCATTTTTTCTAGTTGATTTGTTGCTTGTAATTCTCTCCCTTATTCTATCTAAAGGGAACTGCCTTTCCTTTGAAATTATCCCCCAATTATGCTCTATATATCTTATTTGTACATAATTGCTAGTGTTTTGTCTCCCAGATTAGACTGAGCATTTTCAGAAAAGGGACTATTTTTTATTTTGGCCTTACCTTTTTCCTTTGCAATGTCTGGAACATAGTAAGCATTTAAGAAATACTTGTTGACTGACTGACTTAAAGAAATCTATGAAGATATGTATGAATCAGAGAAAAGTAACTAAAATTCTATATATGTATATTAAATACATGTATGCACACATACCCCACAAATATTTCTCTCTCTCTTTACACACACACATATGTCTCTCTCTCTCTCTCTCTCTCTCTCTCTCTCTCTCTACATATATATATATATAGATAGATAGATAGATAGATAGATAGATAGATAGATAGATAGATAGATAGATATATGTGTATGTGATCTAAATGAAAAAATATTAAAAGACATTCTAATTCTGATCAGTTACATTGATGAATCTTAGTCTCTGAGAAGTGATAATAAATCACACTTCCCAGCAGTCAGTAGAGTTAAGCAACCTTGGAATTGAATTGTCTAGGGAAGATATTTAGCTATTACTATGTAGTCATAGGGGGCAGCTAGGTGGCTTAGTGCGTAAAATGCTGGGCCTGGAGTCAGGAAGACTTGAGTTCAAATACAGCCTCAGGTTCTGACTAGCCGTATGATCTTGGACGAGTCACTTAACCTATGTTCGCTTTAATCTGCTGGAGAAGGAAAGTCTAATTGCAGTTTGAGTAGGAACACTATTTATCCATACTCTTCAATAAATGGAATCAGTTTAAATGAAATGAGCTGCTAAGTAAGACTGAGTTTCAGGCCCTAGAGAACTAAAAATAGCTAAAGGGCACACTGGAAAGTGTGCTGCTCTTGGAGTCTGAAAGACATGAATTCAAATTCAGCTTTAGACACTTACTAGTTTTATGAACCTCAGTTTCTTCAACTGTAAAATGTGACTAATAATAGCACTTACCTACCAGGTGTTTTGTAAGCATCAGGTAAAATGATATTTCCAAAGTGCTTAGTATGATGCCTGCCACATATTACACACTAATATGCTCATGTTCTTTCCTTCTTTCCTCTCTCAAGTACAGACTGAATGGCCACTACTTGTGGTTGTTTTGGAGGAGATTCTCATGCAGATTTCCATTGAACTAACAGCCATTCCAATTCAGAGGTCCTTTGGTTCTATGATGTCATAAAATGGTAAGTGAGGCATAAATATGGGTACAAAGTGGAAAATGGCAATATTCAGCCTCATGCAGGCTCTCATTTCTGACAGTCCTATTGACTTGGCTTGAGTTTTCTCTATAATTGTCTCAATTTCCCACTTCATTTTTTTAGAATGTGTAGACACAGTTGTCTGGCATGGGAACTCACAGCCTGAGTTATGTCATTACTCATCTCAGTAATATTGTTTATCATTCATTTCATGAGTGTGCTTGTCCTAAGTGGAATCAAAGCTATTCAAACAGAATCATTCACTCTGTGAACTCCATGAGCATTTCCCATGAAATCTGATCACGTGCAGGGACAATTCTTAGAGAGAGAAAGCCCTACTATAGCTTTGATAGATCATTTACTTCAAATTGTTCTCAGCGAGGATGTTGACCTCCTCATTGCTGGTAGCTGTTCTCCCTTAGAAAATCAAAACCTTAGCTTTGCTGGGTTTCCACAACCCTGGAACACCTCCCCCTCCCTTTTAAAGAAAGTTTAAATATGAAGCAAATATGAATCATCAGGCAATGTTGTATGGTGGTGGAAAGAACACTAGATCCACAATTGAGAGAAGTGGGTTCTAATCCTGGTTATGACACTTAACAGTTATAGGATTGTGGTTAAGCCTTTTCACATCTCTGACTCTCAGTTTCCTTATCTATAAATTGGAAATAATAACGTTATCTCATAGAATACCTTATGCAGAAAATTCATGATGTCATACAGGAAGCACTTTAAAAACTACATAAATGTGTTTCATTATAATTATTTTTTTCCCCAGAGTCTGACTCTCAAAGAGAAAAGTATATCTGAGTGCTTGGATTATCACTCCATCTTTCTGAACATTTCAACATGGACAGGAAAATGAGACTGATTCACCCCTGAGATAATTGTGGTTAGTACTTCCCTGTTCTCCAATATTTCAACAAACATGAATTAAATCTCTCCTATACATGAGGGCTCATGGTCCTTGGTAATAAATATGTGAAGATTAAAAATGACAATTTATTAAAATTCATAACTTGTTTCCAATCTATATTTTTATATTAATTAACCCCCTTCATACATACACAGGTTCAGCTAGAGACATCTTTTGTTCCTTACATGTGTCATTCTATCTTCTATCTCCTCTTTTACTAGGCTGTATTCCATGCCTAGAATATTTTCCTTCCTGACCCTTTTCTCTTAGAATCCCTAGATTCTATTAAAATCTAACGTAAGCATTACCTTCTCTACAAGGTCTTTCTAGATCCCCTGCTACTTGTGTTTCAACACCAAAATTACCTTGAATTTATTTTGTCTCCACTTTGTATTTACTTATATGAATATATACTATTTATCCTAATAGAATGGAGCTCCTTGACTGCAGGAAGTATTTCATTTTTTCTTTGTTTCTCAATAATTTAAAATAGATAATTTTATTCAAATGTATGTATCCCCAACTTGAGACTTAAGTTAGCATTTCTTTTCATCATTTCAAAAATTCTAGGATTCTCTAAGGAATTCTCCATCCACTGACACAGATCACAACTCCTCTTTACCTTAGTTAATAATCTTTGAAAAGTATTGTGCATAGAAAACATCATTCCTTAGCTAATCTGGTCCTCGAGTGGTATAGTTTGTGTATCATCACATGCCTTCTATATGCCTTTTTAACTTGTTAGGATCAGTCAGAATATTTGCTCTGCAGGAGCAACCTCTAAAAATCCAAAATCATAACTATGCTATAACGATAAGAACTGTCTTGTAAACAGAAGTTCATAGATTTTGAGCTGGGGAGAACCTTAGAGTTCATCTAATCCATTTCCTTTATTTGGTAGTTGGGAATATTGGGACTCAGAGTAAGTGTCTTACATGAAGTATCTTTGTTAGTAAAGTGATAGAGCTGGTAGTTTAACACAGGTCTTCTGAGTGCAAATCCCATTTCCCTTCTACTTTGCCATGCACCAAAGAAGGGCTTGATAGGAGGATTTTAACAGATAGCAAACATAAAATCATAACGTCCATTCATCTGTTAGTCATTAGGTAGCAAAATAATTCTCAAGTATTTGATTGGTTATGGGGATGGATGAAGGACCATATTTCACTGCTCTTTCAAAAATTAATAAATTATTTTTCTCCTTGATAAATTGCTTAGCTCAATAAAAAGTTGATATGTGGCTATAAAATATTTTGAAATATGAACAAGTTAAGTAACATTTACATATCTGACCAATTTATGGGTGCATGGAATAGCTCGTGAAGTATAAGGGAAAAATACTTAGTTTCATTTAAAGTCCTTGTTCTGTCCATTTTCATTTTCTGCTCCATATCAAATTGCCCTAAATAAATTCTAACTACAGATTTTTTTTCCTTCTTTCCTTCTCTTTCTTTCTTTCTTTCTTTCTTTCTTTTTCTTTCTTTCTTTCTTTCTTTCTTTCTTTCTTTCTTTCTTTCTTTCTTTTTTTGCAAAGCAGAGCACCATGTAAAAGTCTATTGGTCCTGAGTGAATTCAAATCAATTTTCCTGGACCCACTCCATAACAATTTTATAAGCAAGATAGGCAGATTCTTTACCATCCGTTACTAGAGCTAGAAGGGATTTCTTCATTCAGTACACATAATCAATCCTGTTGTCAATGGTGGGACCTTCTCCTGATTTACAGAAGTGATCTAGATTAGAATATGACCTCTAACATTTAGTAACTTTGTAACCTTGGGCAAGTCAAATGCATTCTTGAGACTCAGTTGCTTCACTTGTAAACTGGCAAAAATAAAATAGAGCACTGACACTACATGCTATATCTATATCTAATCTATCGATGTATCTATCTATCTATCTATCATCTATCTATCTATCTATCTATCTATCTATCTATCTATCTATCTATCTATCTATCTGTCTATCTATCTGTCATGCTATAGTACTGACATAGTATTGTTGGATTCAGATAAAGGACTTTGTAAACCTTGAATTGCTATATAAATAGCAGTTATATTTTTAATTGACTACCTCAATCACCTATAGAACTATACTTATTGATCTTACAAATATAGGATTTGGAGCGAAGTTCAGATCCTCATGCAACTGTAAGAGTATTATTTTTTCTCTCTTTTGAACTGAGGTTTTATCATCTAGAAAATGCAGATACTACTACTAACAACACTAATAGTAATAATGATAAAAATAATAAATAAATATATTTATACAAATATATTATATGCAATATAATATATTTATATAAATATTATATACAATATAATATATAAATTTAAAGTATTGTATTTATTATTTAATATAAATATATTATAAATGTAATATAAATACAAAAATTAAAAATAATGATGATAGATCATTAGATTTTTTGGGGAAAGGACTTTGTAAAAGTTATAGTAATATCAAAGTATGAGTTATTATTCTTAAGCTACATGCTTGCTATGCTGCATTCAGAGTTATAGAATATAAAGACAAACATGAACTTTGCTATCAACACACTATATGACCTTGGGCATTTAACTGCAGAGGACTTTAATGTCCTTGTTTAAAAAATGAAAGCACTAAAGTAGTTATCTCTAGAAATGTCTTCTATCTCTAAATCTTATAACCTCCATTGAAAAACATTTTTGTCATACCAAGGTATTCTTCAAAATAATTTTAATATGCAGGACATATGCAGATGTAGACACCCCAACCCCATAATTCTTTTGCCCTCCTGCTTGCCCAACTACTATCAGCTGGGAAATGAAAGTTGATTCTAGTTATTCTGGGAACTGATTAATTAAATCCTTTTCCTGGCAGATCCATTAATATCAACACAGCATGGCATAGATATTGACATGGTGAGAAAACATTGCTTTCAACAATAGGGTTCTGTTGACAAAACAATGTAATGTTTGGACCATTAGCAACAATTCAAGAATCCATCTTCTCTATCAATCTCATTTAGCTGACAAAAAATAAAAGCAACAGTGCAAAATGGAAAACAAAGTGTATTGACATTAAATATGTATTCAGGGTTCTCCACATACCAAACTACTCCATTTGGCATTTAGTTTAAGCTAGGAAGATATCCAACTCATCTAAATGCTTCTGCTTGCGGATTCTAGAAAGGAATTCCATGACAACATCACTTTATTACCATGGGATCAGTAAACCTCAGAGTCCAAGCCCAGTAAAGAGATGAGAGAGATTAGAAATATAGAGCATGATGCTAATATTGTAAGGGTCCTTAGATACCATCCATTTCAATTTCCTCAAGGTAGAGAGTGGAAAAGTGACCTGCCCAAGATCAGGCGGCAAGTTGCAAAATCAGAACTAGAAGCTAGATTTTCAAACTCAAACCTCAGCTATCATTAATTAAGTGCTTACAAAGTGCAGAACAACGTACAGAATGGAAGAGAGGAGAAACTGAAAATGAAAAATATATTCCCTAACTTTAACTAATGAAGGGGTGAAGATAGGCAAAAAGAGAATAAAATGCCAAAGGGGAAAGGAAACTATGGTATTATACAAAATATCACATAAAATTGGGAACATACACATTATCTTCAAGAACTAAAAGGGTTGCCATTGAGAAAAATGAGATTTCTTCTACTTCGACCTAGAAGGCAAAAATAGAAATAATAGGTGGAAGCCAAAAGGGTAGATTTTGAAATGATAATAGAAAAAGAATTCTAATAATTGGAACTTCCCAAAATTTGGAATGTGCTGCCTAGGGAAGTAGTGACCTCCCTCTTCCTAACGATCTTCAAGCACACGCTGAATGAACACTTATCCACTATCTCATAGAGTTATTCTTATTTTAAAATATATATTAAAAGTGAGGTGGGACTGTGCAAAGAATACTGACTTCAGAATCAGAAGATGCAGATTCAAATCACTTTAGTCACATATACCTGTATGACCTTGGGCAAGTCACTTCACCTATCTAGGCTATTCCCCATTAGTGAAATGAGAGGTTTGGCCTAGATAAGTTTAAGTTTCCTTACATTAATAGATCTATATTTTATGAAACGAATGGGCCAGTTGACATCTGAGTTACTTCTGACTTATGACATTCTCTGAATCTCTGAATATTGAATAAGGAAGAGGAAATTTTTCAATTTAGGGGTATTATAGAAAATTTATGGAAGATTTGGCTTCTGATTTTAGGCATATTAATGACCAATAGTTAGCTTTTATAGAATACTTATAGTTTGCAAAGTACTGTACATATATTATCTCATTTGATCGTCGCAACACCACTGTGAGGTAGGTGATATTATTTATTACTCCATTTTATAGATGAGGAAACAGAGGCTGAGATAAGTTAAGTGGACTTAAGTCACACAATTTTTAAGTTCATAAAACAGAATTTGAACTCAGGTCTTACTAGCTACAAGTACCTACTTACCACCAATCTATCTAGACTTGAAGGAAAGATGTTCTCAAATAGAAAGAAATGTAAAGGAAGTACATTTTAGCTATATGGGATGGTTGCATACATCAACAGAAGATTAAGGACCATATAGTAGTCCAGTTTGTTTGTAAAAGTGACTATAGAGAGTTGAGAGTATAGATTGTATGAGGGGAAGTAATGAGTAATTAGCCTGGACTAGAACAAGGCTGTTTAAGACTTTAAATGTCAAAGAGAGTTTTGAATTTTAATTGCAGAACTTAGGGTCCCTGGGCTCAAGTTCAGGGCAAGACTGGATTATGTCCCTAGTGTTGAGAGGAGGGGATGTTTGTACATTTATTTTTGCTCTACCCTAGAATTAAGATTCCTTTGTTGGAGCTAATCTGATTTTTTAGTGGTTAAATAAAACTGGAGAACAAAGGACACCTAGAATTGAAGTAATACTATGGGCAGGGGCTTGAGCCAATGACAGTGAACCTAAACACCCCAAACTCCCTGAATGGTACTGGAGAATCCTGAAAGATAGGGTGATATATAACATTCCTGAGCTTTAGGCAGTGGGGGTCAGGGTAATCACGGTTAAATCATAAAAATATTAGCTAGCAAAGAAAGCTTCTTGAGAACTGGGATAGCAAACTTGTATTTTGGGAATATAAATGTGGCAACCATATAGTGAATGGATTAGAAAAGAGAAGGATTGAATACGGAAAGATGGATTAGTAGAGTGTTGTAATAGTTCAACAAAGAGGAGATTAGTGCCTGAAGTAGAGGGTGTGTTTTGTGATCATAGAAAAGGGGATGAACACAAAGCTACTGAGGATGTGGCAATGATGAAAACATAATGATGGCTATGGGAGGGGGGGCGGACCTACACTGTGATTGGATAATACAAATCTATAATGAACACAAGCAAGAGAATGGCCATAGAATTTTGCTTCAATAGTCTGATCCCATTCAAAAGAAGTGAGCATAGAGTAAATAGTAAATAACAAATATTCATACACACATGTGTACATACATATATACATATACATACACGTATATTTAAGATTTAGAAGCACTTTACATGCTATGTGCTTTGAGTCTCACAATAATATTCTGAGACATATGGTGCAAGTACTATCTTCATTTTATAGAAGAAATTAAAGATCAGAGAGAGGGAGTAAAGGGGAGAAAGAGAGAGAGAGAGAGAGAGACAGACAGACAGACAGACAGAGACAGAGACAGAGAGAGACAATGAGAATTAACTGCCTAGATGAAAAAACAAACACCCAACCCAGGTAGAATGTGGGAGGGCGAAAAAGAACAATGATAAATAACTTTGGAATCTAATCACCTGATTTCAAGTTCTGGTTCTATGGTAATCTATGGCTTTGTCAAGTCATTTCCCTCATCTGTAAATTTAAGGGTTTGGAATAGCTGATACCTTGGGTCCTCTTCAGCTCTAATAGCCTGACATTTAGGAGTAGAATATATAGAACATATTTCATCAGGTGAGTAAAGCATCACAGATCTTGTAATATATTTATGATATTTGCCTAGGTGGCATGAGGTAGTGCTTGACTTCGCTAATGTTAATTCCTTCCTAATTCCTAGGAAGACTGGGCACTAGATTGATTGGTTGGTTGTTGTCTTGCATTCTCAAAAAGGATCAAAGTGACATCACCAAGTTAGAGTAAAGTCACCATGCATCCTACTGCGATTGGACAGACAAATGCAAGCTCAATATGCTCTATCATAGATCAGGCACAAACAGTCCATGTGAACAATTGAAGTGGATTCTTTAAATTTGTTTATCTCATACTACTTTTCAGCCACTTCAATTCTGCTTTTCTCGTATAGTACAGTATCTTCTCTTATGATGGCATGCCATGCTGGGTGGTCCTTTGCCAGTGTCTCCCACGTCACACAATAAATTACAAAGTTCTTAAGAGAGACCTTAAGAGTGTCCTTGTATTGCTTCTTCTGATCACCATGTGAGCACTTGCCTGTGAGTGTTTTCCATAAAATAGTCTTTAAGGCAATCATATATTTGGCATTTGAACAATGTGGTCAGCTCATCATAGCTGATAAGTAACCCTCATTAGAGGAGTCAGTCTATATGGGCTTAGTTCATGGGCTAAGTAGCCGGAGAGCTCAGAGAAGCATGAGGTTCCTCTAGCTCACTAGCTCCTGTGACTTAGAGTTTATACTCTGGTATGCCAACCTTTCTGAGGCAGAAAAATTGTTCTTAATCTTTCAGTAAGGTTTAACCCTGATGTCCAAGTTTCCTCTCAGAACAAACTTATATTTATACCTACACTAATGTAAGTCTGGAGATAAGACAAAGGTCAGGTAGTGTTATTTATGAAGTCTCATAATGTATGTAAGGTAACTAGACCATAGCAAGGTATAGAAGAAGCAAATGATACCCTATATCATAGGATATACAGAGAGGAATATTGGGATTATCAAATGAATGGGTCTTAGATTCCATCTAGTTCAATCCGTACTGGACCAAAACTCTCCCTTATAATACTCCCATCAAGTAGTCATCTAGTAACTGCTTCAAGACTCTCATGAGATAAAACTTTCTATCTCTCAAGGCAACCTATTCCACTTTGGAACAGCTCTAATTGTTTAGGAAATAATAATAATAATAGCAGCAATAAGCATTTATATAGCATTTTAAGGGGTTTTTTATCATCACAACCACTCTGAGAGACTGGTGTTATTTTATTCCCATTTTAGAGATAAGGAAATTGAGGCAGGTTAAATGAATTGCAGACCATAAGTGTTAGAAGTAGTATTAGAACTCGGGTCTATTCAACTCAGTTTTACATATTTTATTACCTAGCTACCACAACCTCTCTTTGAGCCTAAATCCACCCCGATGAAATTTCTAGCTCTACCCTCTGGGACCAAGCAGAGCATATTTAATTACTCTTCTATGTAAAAGCTATTCTTATACTTGAAGGCATAAGTCATATTTCTTCAATTCTTCTCTCTCACATTAAACATGCCTACTGCATTAGGACAGAATATGCCCTCAACAAGTATTTGGTAAATGAGTTTGGATGGATGAATATATGGAAGGAAGGGTTAATGGATGGATGGATGCATGCATGGGCAAATGGATGATCCAAGACATATACTTGCTATCAAAACCTTCTTTCCAGAAATTTTTTTTTGGGAGAAGGCAAGTTAAGTAAGAAATTTAACAGAAAAGAAACAGGTTACTAACACAATAGTAGAGCCCATACATAACTATAGAGATTCACACATGGAAAGGGTGCATCCAAAGGTGCTGAAGTGACTGCCCAAGGATCTGAACATGCTGTATTCACATTTTGCTTGCCTTATTCTGTAACAGAATGCTCCTCTATAAGGCTCTGTCAGGGAGATACAGAAGGTCATAGTCAAGTCAAGAGGATATAAGAAAAGGCTCATGGATCAGAAAAATTACATCACATTTCATTTGAATACCTTACAGGTCGATATTTTATAGAGTATATAAAATAGCAATAAAAGATAATGGAGAAAATAAAGATAATACATTTTCTCAGGGGCATTGATCATCGAGGAAACATTCTTTCATTCTCTACATTTTCTCTCCAATCAAAAAAAAAAAGGAATAAAAGTTTCAATATTCTTAATTTAAATAAAATATGCAATACAGTGAGACACTTTAAGTGCTCCTTGTATTTAGTTCATGACTGTAAAATCATCTCCAGCTCGAAGAAGTTTCCTTGTGTGTTGTATTTACATTTTTCGAAGTCCAACTTTGAAGAACTTGCATGAATAATTCATCAGCTTCAATGTTTAAAGACTGAGTACCAGGCTTTTTATTTCGACTTCTCACTTGGTGCACACATTTGCCACAGACATGTCAACAATAACTGAAAGATGCACTTCCCTCCCTAACCCCTCCCCTCCAGAGTAAAAGGAAAAAACTCAAAGTTTTCCTCATTATGCACGGGCTTTGGCAATTTCATGTCACATTGAATGGACAACTACTCACATTTTCTAGTTCCCTTTAATATGTACCATGGAAGTCAATTAGGTTTTAGTCACAATGATACTGTGCCTGTAATTCACACATAAGCATCTCATTGGAGTGGAACACAACCTGCAGAACAGAAGGAATTCTTAAGTAATTTATTTTGGGGTCCGGATGCTATACAATTGCATGGAAGTGCTAGGGATGAATGGCTCAGGTACAAGTCATGGAAAAATGGAAATTTGTCATAAACTATAGAACCCAGGAATGTCAGAGCTGAAATTGATTTGTGATATCAACTCGTCGAAACCCCTCATTTTACAGAGAAGGAAACTGAGGCTTAGAGAGACTACATTACTTGCCCAGAGTATCCAACAAATTCGGTGGCATGACCAAAAAAAAAGAACTCCTCCTCTGAGGTTCACTCAGTTCATATCTACCAGCCAAACAAAATACCAGTACTTCCCATGTACCGGCCTTCATAACACTCCCCTTCCTTTATTCACAAAGTTCGTTGACAAACCAAGGACTATCTTTTCTGTATTTGTATCTAAGGACTTTATCACAATGTCTGGTATATGTTGAGTACTTAATAAGTATTTATTGACTGACAAACAGGTTCACAGTCTTTCCTTCCTCCTGAGCTCTTGCCCTCCTACTCATTCTAGGGAACTTCAAAATACTTATTGATCCTCCTTCAAAAACTCCAACTTCACAGTTCCTTAATTTATAAATTTCATATTACCCATTCCTTTACTTCAACCACCCTCAAAAATGGTCACACCCTTGATCTTGTCAATATTCACAAATTCACCACTCCCAAGTTCATAAGCTCGGGAATTCCCTTATGTGAATATAATCTATTATTATTCTACTTCTCATTCTGCCTTGTAACCCCAAACAATGTTCTTCATCCACAACATAACCTTGGATTCCTCAAACCCAAACTCTTTTCCAGATTACCACTAGTGTAGATCAGGCCCCACACTAACACCACTCTCATTCCTTCTTCAACTTGACCCTTTGGTGAGCCAGTTAACTGTCCTCTTCTCTTGACTTGTTTACCCCTTTACCCTATCACTGATCTTGTCCTAACCAATATCACCCTTAGATTGCTTCCCTTTTCTTCTGCCTTTCTTCCTATACATGTATTGAAGAATGAAGCTGGGAAGAATCATGAAACCCTCTTGACTTGGTCCACTACAAATCAATCTTACAAAGCCTCAATGTAACCTTTACTTTAACAAGAAAATCTTTTTTATGCCTTCCTAATTGACTCACTATTTCATTTACCACAGAGACACCATTTTATCCCTCCTCAATCCTCCCATTCCTCTTCTCCATCTCTCCTCATAGCTAAGAATCTTGCATCATATTTCACTGGAAAAAATATGGCCATTCCCTGGGATCTCTTTCCTGTCTCACATGGAGATGGCCCTTCTTATGAATTAAAACCTCTCTATGTATGCAAATGATCCCATTCCATCCTTACTTCTCCAGCATATTGCTCCCTCTGTCATCTTCACCTTCTCACTTATCTTCTATCCATTCTTGTCTACTGCCTGTTTCTCTAATGAAAAATAAAATTGCTTCAATCCATCTAACCCCACTAACTACTGTCCCACATCTCTTCTCCCTTTTGTCACTGAGGTCCTTGAGAAGGCTGTGTATAATCAATGCCTCCACTATTCTGTCTTAATTTTCCTCCTATATTCCTGATTGCTACTCCTGTTAGGTCATATCTGAGAACCATGCATGTGCCACCAGACTCTATCCTGGTACCTCTTCTCTTCTCCCTCTGTACTGTTATACTTGGTGATTTCTTCAGCTTGACCGTATTCAATTACCATCTCTGTTCTGGTGGTTCTAGATGTACTTATCCAGTCCTAGCGTCTTTGATTTCATGACAAGGGAAGAGGAACATGGCCTTAGAGTTGAAAGGAAACTTGGAAGGCATCCAATCTAATCCCTCCTTCCATTTTACAGATGAGGAAACTGGGGATTTGGAAGGTTAAATTATTTTCCCTGGTCAATATCTAGTGTCAATGGTAGATTTTGAACCTGTGTTTTTTGACTATTGTTATATTGTATATTGTTATACTCAATAATCTACACTATCTTTTTGAAGGTATTCTAACTACTTGTTGAAAGATTTCTTTCTATAACTTCATATTTCCTTTTAATTCTGGGAAACAATAATTAACATGAATTATTATTAGATATTTACGAAATTAAACATGACAATTGTCACACAAAATTCCTGTAAGCTAGACAAAAATTCAATGTCTTTTTATTTGCTCAACTTATAGACCTCCCTGTAGAATTTTCCACTGTTAAATACCCTTCCTTGCTATGCTCTCTTTCCTTGGTTGTTGTATCCCTGGATTGCCCTTTTTTCTCCTCCTCCTCAAACTATTCATCCTCTCATTTAATGTCTTTCCCCCCTCTCTTACCTTATGTGTTTCCCAAGACTTTCTATGAACCAGTTTTTCCCTCTTTCTTGGAAACCTCATACATCTTGATGAGGTTCTTATTCTAGTGCTTATGAACTTTATATGTGTGTATACAGATGTGAATTTATATATATACATATATATGTGTGTGTGTATTTGTATGTATATACACATGTATAAAATATAACTAATTTTTTTGTTATTCTATTTATTTCACTTCATATAATTAAAAATATCATATGGAGAATTCTTTGGCTTTAGTAGACTACGGAAATGGTCTGGGATGTTTAAAAAAAAGAAAAAAAAAGCCGAAAAAAACCAGTTCCTGCTCTTGGTTTGATTTCACTTCTTTTAACTGATTCCCAAGTCTATATTCTTTATCATAATCTCTCCTCAAATACCCCTGAAATCCAAGCTAATACAATTCCCTCATTTTATAAATGAGGAAGCTTGGACTCAGGCAGGTTATGTAACTTGCTTTAATGAAGGGAGTAACTGAAAAGGTAGTATTTGAGCTTAGGTACTTTGTCTCTAGGGGGCAGTTAGGAGGTGTAGAGCATAGGGTGCAGGGACTGGAGTCAGGACTCCTCTTCCTGAGTTCAAATCTGGCCTCATACACTTAGTAGCTATGTGACTCTGCAAATCACTTAACCCTTCTTGCTTCAGATTCTTCATCTTAAGTGTGAGCTGGAGGAGGAAATTACTAAACTATTCCAGTATCTTTGCCAAGAAAACCCTAAAAGAGGTCACAAAGAGTTGGACACAACCAAAAACAAATGACAATTGTCTGAGAGTTTTGCATTTTTTCTACTGTTTCCCTGAACACCTAAAAATTTCACAATATGCAGAAGAGATTTGATGATATTGTTGACTGTATTCTGTTTAGTCCTTCAAAATGTTTATTTCTGCAGCTTCTAAAAAACTTCATGCTTGGACTTGATACCCCTTAATTGAGAGGTGCCCTTTTAAGAAGAGGTAGTCAGCCACTAAAAAAGAACACATAGCTTCAGAAGACCAGACTTGGTATCCTAACTTTTGTACCTATTATTACATGGCTATTCCAAATTCATTTAAACTTTCTGAGCCTCAGTGTAAGATAGTCATAAAAGTATATATCCTATGTATCTCACAGGATTGTTGGGAGACATACATTTGAAAAACTTAAAAGTACTTAGAAATGTCAGCTATTATTGTTGGCACTCATATTGAAATGGTTAGGACTGGAAACAGTTGGAAAGTGACAGAGAGATGTTTAAAAGGTATGTATTTGCTCATAGGTGGGAAATCTCTCTGAAAAGCAAAATTGATTTGATTTTTTTTTTAAATTCTTGGCAGTTGCAATTTTCAAAATCATCTTTCAACAATTCAGTCTGAAAATTAATCAGGCTTCCAATGTTCAGTTTCCCAGGTTAGTTCTTATCACAATATGGGATCTTGCCAATGAAAAATGTATTTTTCCAGTACAATCAAAATGATAATTTTTTCAATATCCATCTTTAGAACATTTTTGCCACACAAGACATCAGTATATATGAACTATAACTTCTCAAAATTTCTATTATCCAAGAATGTGTTAGGAAAACAGAATACGTTCTTTGAGGCTTTTGTGACATTTGTTCTTCCTACATTTTAACAGATCCATTTTCTAGACTTATTCTATGAGGCATTTAAAGTCTCAAAAATGCCTCCATCAGGAAGGAATGTAATTATTTTTTAAGGAAAAAATATGTTGGCTTCAATTTCACCAACTATAAAAAGCAATGAAAAGAAACTGACTATATTGCATTCTAGTTTCTCCAGCCCTTGAAACTGAGCATAATAGTTTTCAGGCTGCATCTTCAAAGGCAATATGGTAGCCATGCCAGGGTCAATGGCAGATACTGGAATACAACCAAACAACCAAACAAGAAAGTGCATTGAAGAGTGTGGAGAGGCTGATGAGAGGTCTAAGAAATATGATATTTGCTGATTGGATGAAGTCAATAGCCTATTTGGGGACAGGATTGCTGTCTTCAGATAGTTGCAAGAATATCATAAGGAAAAGACATGAAGTGTTTTTTGGATTTAAATGGAAAAGGTGGGTGGAAGTTGCAAAGAGATGAATTCTATTCCCAAAACACAAGGAAGGACTTCTTAATAATTGATGCTGTACCAAATTAGACTATGTCATAAAGGATCAAATTCTTAGGCCTTAGAAATGTTTGAATAAAAGATGGATAGCTTCCTATTAACTGGGGATGTTTTAAAGGAAATTCCTTCATGGTGCATGAGGTTGGATCTGATGATTCCAGAGGTTACTTTTAGGCATATGTTCTAAGTAATAACCAATCTCAATTTCCTTTGCAAAATAAAAGTTTTGGATCAAGTATCTCCAAGATAACTTTTAGATTTAAAAGTTCTGTGATTTCCACTAATCTAAACTGTACCAATTTCATTAAACAAGGATTTATTTTTGTACTTGATCTTTGATTTCATACCTGAATCTTTCAGTAAGGAACTATTTTTAGAAACCTGTATTCATATCTCCTTGCTAGATCCTAGAGGTTAAGTGATTTGCCCATGAAGCGCCAATGCGATATTCATAATGCCTATAGCAGCCATGAGTATCCTGGTGGAATTCTGAATTGCAAAACACAACAGACTCTCCACATGGAAGACAGAATCAAAACATTTATTCAGATACCAGAAAGCCAAATCCATCATAGTAACAAAAATCTATACACAATAACAATGCAGAGAACAGCAAGCCTTCCCCCTGCTAGACTTCCCACAAACCAGCTCCATTAAACAAATCACAAGCAGGCTCCCTTAAACAAAATCACAAACAAGCCCTTCCACTCATGATAGCCAGCAGGCTGCTTGCCTGCATCCTTCCTAGCTCTGAGTGCTCTCTGATCAAATTTCCTCTCAGCTCTGCTCTACCCTTCCTTTTCCACCCATTCAGCAAGCTCCTCCTACTACATGTGACTTAGGCTTCCATGTAATTTAAACAGGTCACATGGGAAGATTTTCCCATTTAAATTACCATTACAGCCCACACAGCTAGTATGTGCCAAAGGTACAATTTAAACCTAGGTGTGGCAGACTCCAAGACTATCTAAATAGCACACTTCCTAAGTTTAAGACTAGCAAAAAAAAATATGTATAAATATGATATATTTTACTTATTTTATGAGTCTGACATCAAATTCTATCACATCTATTAGGCATTAGAATGGATTATAATCCCTATTGATTAGTTAGTTTGTTTTCATCTTGACATGGTCGTCTGAGAAATTTACATGACTCTTTAGTCTGCTCTGAGATGATGGTAAAAAAATAATCACTTTCCTTTTGTTTTCTCAACAGTGCAACTGGAATATTATATTCCCAAATTTTATCTCATGATAGCCTTGTGAGGAAAGTGCTTCATAAAACATAAGGGTCTCTAGAAATGTAAAATGAGGTTATTGTAATTGACATTTTTTCATTATTTTTCTTAATATGGCATAGTTTAAAATCTGTTAGGGAGCACAAACCAAATTCTATTGCACTGAAAATTTCAAACTAATCATTCTTTGGCCTCATTTTACCATTTACAAACTTTTGGGGTCTAAGCAACATTTCGAGAAATATAATATCTGTCATCTAATAGTCAGAAGTAGTATGTTTCTGCTGGTATGTGCTGGTGGATGGGGATATAACTATGTTTTGTTTATATTTCCTAGGAAATAATAATAATATAGATACTTTGTTATTTTAAGATACTACTGATATTGATAATTCCATTTGTTATCATTAATTCACACGTTTTGAATGGAATTGTATATATTTATATGTGGACATATATATGCATAAGTATGTACACATAGCTAAGCATTTGATATTTAGATTTATACAGTCTTATACCATATGCATAATTTAAAAAATTGCTAAGCACTTATATATTTAGCTAGTTGGTAGAAAACAAAGATAAAAACAAAACAAGAATGGTCTCTGCCCTTGGGGATTTTATATTCTATTAGAATATGGTACTTTATTATTCACAGTAGAGCACCTAATGATGAATTGGCCTAGGAGCCAGTTGACCCTAGTTTAAGTTCCCCCTCTGATAATTTGACTGGATGAATTTGAACAAGTCACCTAACCATTCGGAACTATAGGCAGTTCTCTGAAATTCCAAGTGACATAGGGGATGACAACCAGAGTTTGTGGAGGAGTTTCCCCATCTAGGGAATGTACCAAGTGAATTCTCGAGTTCAGTTCTACCTTATTTTCAAAGTTGCTTTTTGCCTCTGTTTCACCAGGCCCTAAAGCAGTAACTGACATATGATAACATTTATATAGTGCCTACAATGTGCCAGACACTTTACAAATATCTTATTTGAGTCTCACAACAACATTGGGAGGTAGGTTTTATTATTATCCCCATTTTACATTTGAGTAATTGAAGCAGACAGAGGAAAAATGACTTGCCCAGGGTCACCCAATTAGGAAGTATCTGAGGCTGGATGTGAACATAGGGCTTCCTGATTTTAGGCCCAATGCTCTATCCACTGTGCCACTCAGTAGGTTACTGATGGACCATTTTCCTCCTAAAGAGAGGTAGTAGAAATATTCTCATTTTTCAGATAAAGATATAGATTCAGAGAAGTTAGGTAACTTGTCCACTGCCTCACAACGACTAAATACTGGAACAGGAATAGCAGTTCCAAGTCTTCTGCCCTCCCCTGTAGGAGGTCATTTCAATCCTCATGTGGTAGCCCTGCTGCAACAATACCCCGGATACTTCTCCCCACTCCTTATTTTGAGGAAGAAATTCAAGATTTTGTTTCTCTAACTAATTTGTTCCTTGGCAGACTCTCCAGTGCTCGCTGCAGCTGCTGCAGTTCGGTACCTTTGAGGACCCGTTTGCTGCAGTTGAAGAGCTGGGGGCTATGTTTAATTGAGCCAAGTTTGTTGAAACAAACCCAAGGGTACACTGAATTTTGTAGCTACTAGCAATGATGAGAGTTCCCCTTTCTGTAACATTTTAAAGTTTAGAAAGTTTTCCTCATCACTGCCCTGTGTGATGCATAATGGAAGGATCATTATTCCCATTTTCTAGATAAGGAAATTGAGTCCCAGAGAAGGCATGGATATTGCATTTGATGATTGGACTAGTGAGACATTTGACCCTAAATTTCCAGAGCTCATTATGCCTTTGAATCATTTCTTTAGATTCTCTGCTAGCCACTCTCAAGGGAGAGGAGCTGCTCTCAGGAGAAATATTACGTTATCAATTTGTTTTCATGTTTTTAATGTTTCATAATTTCACCTCTGTGGGTTTTCATTTCATCGTTCACATAATAGTCCCTCACTGGCTTCTATGCTAAGAAATCTAGAGTTAAACCCCTCTTCAAAATTAAGAGGTTGACTGAAGTTTTCTCTAAGATACTTTTAACTCTAAAAGTGATTTGATTTCATGAGTTACAACCAGTAAATATTTGGATGGGTATGGGAGGGATACCTTCCTAGATGATGGATGACAACCCTCCTTTGATAAAAGGAATTTATTTAGTTATTCCTTGACCACTACATATGTAATTTATTGCTAAACCCATATATGAAATCTTTAAAATGTAGTAAGACCTTTAAAAAATTGTTTTCACTTCCATAGTAATACTTTGAAGTAGGAAAAGTATAGGCTAGTACTATGGTAAAATTCCTTCCCTTTAAAAAGTATCACATTCTAATAGAAAATAAATTCCCTTAGGGCACAGAGAATTTTGTTTTTGTCTCTATGTCATTTATGCTGTTCAGTAATTTCAGTCGTGTCTGATAAATATTACTACATTTGGGTTTTCTTGGCAAAGATACTGGAGTAGTTTTGCCATTTCCTTCTCCAGCTCACTTTACAGATGAGGAATTGAGGCAAATGGGGTTAAATAATTTGCCCAGGGTCACACAGCTGTTAAGTGTCTGAGACACTAGTTGAACACAGGTCTTCTTGACTCCAGACCCAGTACTTTATCTCCTATGCTACCTAGCTGCCATGTCCTAACACCTAGCTAGATACATAATAGATATTTACACATAATAGAGATACATAATAGATTAATAAATATTTTTGAATTATACATATATTATTATGTACATTTATATGTGTGTATATGTATATCTATATACAATTATATATAAAATGTGTGAATTAATGATAACAAATGAAATAATCAGTTAGTAGTACCTTAAAATGAAGAAATATGTTACTATTATTTCTGTATAATTTTACAGGACCATATACTCTTGAATCCCTTTCTCCTCTGACCTTTTGCCAATCTCTCCCTATCAAACTCAACCTTGGATTACTCCCATCATTGACCTCTTTTGATCATATTCAGGTGCTGCTGAAAGGAACTAAAAAAAATCAACCCTGCTGAATGAATCTGCTATGAATTTATGCTCCCTAATCCCAACTGGCTCCTTTCCCCTCAGCTTACATTCCTTTGAAATCATACCCAACAATCCCTTGCTTATCATGAACTGTTCTCCAAGGACATCTCTCTGAACCCATGCTCCCATTCCTTTCAATCTTTCTTGTCCCCACTCCCCAATGTCTTTTCTGCCCCTCCCTCCCCAATGTCCAGTCTCCAGTAATTTTCACTCTCTATCTAGTTGCTACTTTTCTCTTGTTTACAAACATTTCTAAGCCTCCCCATCCTAAAAACAAACAAAACCAAAACCAAAAAACTCCACATAAACCAATGACAAAAGCAAACAAAATAATTCACTAGATCCTTCCATCCTATCTTAACTTCTCTTTCTCACCTCTGCTAAATTCCTTGGAAGAGCTATCTAAAACCAATGCCTCAAATTCATCTCTTCTCTCTTTTAAATCTTCTGTAGTCTACCTTCTGATCTTACACATGGCAATCTATATCCTTTCTTGATGCCTTGAAACTGGCTTTTCCTTCTTTTTTAAACCCAAAATACTACCCTTCCTATCCCCAACTCTTGAAATTTGTGCCTTCTTTTAAGATTCAGTTCAAATGATACTTCCTCTATGAATACTTTTCTGGTCCCTCAACACCTGGTACCAGGCTTTTTAAGGTTTCATTCCATTTACTCTGCATTTAATACAGAAAATCCCTTTTATATATGCTTTCCCCCTTCATTTGATATTAAAATAAGCCCACTTAGGTCCGGGATTCAGTTTGCTATTTCTTTGTATTACATAGCACACAGCAAATAGTAAGTAAGTACTTATAAATATTTATTGATTGATCACAATTACCTTTGTGTGTCTGAATATTATTAGTGGGCAGTAGTTCAACAAATAGATATACTACTGTGTGGGTGTGTGAATACATACATACATACATATATATATATGTATACATATATACATATATACTAAAATGTATAGTTTAGCATATATAAGCATGTAATTTAACATAATGTATATTTTACTTAACTATGTGCTATATATAACACATACACCTGTGATTGTCTGTGTGTATGTATGATTTCTTAAATGCGGGAAACTCCTGATAAAGATCTTCTTCAAATTGAGATCATTACCTTCTCTGCTATTTGTAATGTTCAAAAGTTATTATCTGGGGCATTAAATAGTTAAATGGTATGCCCACAGTAACACCACCAATGTATGTCAGAGGCAGGATTGAATTTGAGTTCCTGTGTTTCTGGCTCTGACACCATCTCACTATTCATTTTGCTACATTATCTTAAGTATGGGATAAGAATTAGATCTTCTGTTTTATTAATAAAGAGAATTCCAAGATGAAGAAGCTATCTTTGCCTATTCTGGCCAACACTTCCTCTATAATTTAAAATCCTCTAGAGTAACCAATAGTACTCAGTTTCAATGGTTTGTCCATGTTCATACATTCAGTATGATTTAGACATGAGATTGGAACCCAGAAATTCCTTATTTTGTGACCAGGTCTATATTAACTATATAGTGTTGCCTTTCATATGTATAATACATATATATTATTCAACAAGCATTTATCAAGTTTCTATTCAACGTAAGGCAGTACTGAAACAAGAACTCACATTTTCTGACTCATAACGTGTTGCACTTCCTATAATTCCTTATTACGCCTTTGCAACACTGCCTCCCTTATTCTCCTAGAGTCCTTTGTTATTTGTGAAAGCACTCTCCTTCCCAAAAGCTGTTAGGAAGGTAGTGTAAGAATTATCATCCCCAATTTACATGTAAGGAAAGTGAAGGTCAGTGAGAAATAACTTGTATAGGACCACACAACTACAAAGTAGTAATGGAGCTAGGCCTCAAACCCAGTATCTCTGGCTACCAGCATGTTTCTGTTTCCACCACCTAACTGATTCCCATTTAGTTCATGCACCAATACCAGCTGCCCTTTTCAGGACAAAACTTTCCCAACAGCTTGACTGCGGGGCCCCTTTCAGCATGCTGAGTCTAGCAGCTTTTATTAGATTCATTAAACCCTTTTCATCTTTAACAGATATCTCTTGATTCTCTCTCTGACCCTCCCTAAATGGCTGTTAAAAAGTGTCTTTCTTGACTCTAATTAATAAACTACAAGCATTCAATTAACAAGGAAAAAAAGCCTGGACAGTTTTCAAAACAGAAGGCTGTTGTTCATAAGTTCAAGCATCCACAAGGAATTAGCAACTGATGTGCTGACATAGTACATGCATATTTACTTTTGTGATCCAAAAAGAAAAAAAAAAAATGCATCGTTGCTATGGTGACTCATGTACTGCCACTGCTACCAAGAAAGAGGAGTTCTCTTTGGTTAGACCATGAAAAATATAAATCTGAAGGAATGGTTGTAAATGGAACGCCATGGTGAAGAATATCAATTCCAGCTGCTGCCAGGGGTCTTAGTTCATAGCCACTCATGGGGGAAACAGAAAAAGACTCTGTTGAAGTTCATAGCTTCTGCTCCCCTCACTATTAATATTATCTGAGTTTGGGATCTGGATTCTACCACTAACTTACAACATGATCTTAAGTTATGTAATTAACTTAATTTTTCTGGGTCTCTACTTCCTCCTCTGTAAAAAGAAAAGAGTTGGATGAGAGAACGTGGGAGCGCCTCCTAGCATTAATGTTCTGTGTTCTGAAGCTATGTTCTAAAACTCTTTATTTTGGTGATTCTTCCTGACTTTTGTTCTTCCCAGGAGTGTGCTGTTGCTTCTGCTAGGACTGTCTCCAATTACAATTTAGGGCCCGAAGAAGACCTCAAACTTTCCTGACACTGACTGACTCCACAGGAAAAAAAGAACCCTACCCCAGACCACTGAAAGGAGGCTAGATCCTCTGCAACAAAAAAAAGTTCCCTAAAGATAGAGTATTCCACTGCACTCTATTATAAGCAAAGGAATTCTCTTTATTTGTTCAATCAAGAAGCACAAGGAGGGGCTTAGAACCAAGATTAATCCCAAATTATGTCAACCAACTCATGCTGCCTATTCCCCTCCTAATCCCTGTGATAATGAATTTCTCGACACCTAAGTATAATCCCCTCCTAGAACTCTGTTTTGTATTCTCTAATTCTCATTCTTTTCAAACTTATCCCTCCAATACTTTAATTCAGATCTGCTCACCCCTTCCAAGATATTCTCATTCCTTAGCTAATAGACTTCCTTTCATTTTTTAACTCTTCCTCAGGTGAACCTTCCATAGCAAGCAAAGTTGAATTTCCCCAGAAAATACTACATCCCTGGGTATCCTTACCATATGTGACTTCCCTTAAGCCCTACTACATTAGTCCTAGAAGAGGAGGTGTAATACTTCTTGGTCTTCAGTGCCATTTACATTTCTAATTTTGTTAGCAACCATTCAACTCTCATTTTAGTATCACTCTATCTAAATTTATTTCTCCAAATCCAGTACTTAGCTTTACTTATCTACCAGCCTCAGTTCATTCTTTCTACTTTCTTAAATGGTAAATACAATAGATTTCATCTACACTCTAGCTCTTGTCTCTATACTATGAGACTTCAACCTATATACCAATGTCTTCTGAAAAATCCTAACTTTCTATGCTCTTCAATGTCCTTTCCCTATTTTCCCCCTTTATTTTAGATACACATTAGAATTTCACATCCCTGATGTGCCCATCATTCAAGTGTTCTTCAAGATGAAAAATTCTGAAATTCTCTTAACAGATCTTAACTTCCTATCATTATACCTCTTCCTATGTTTCATCATTTTTCATCCCAATCTCTACCCTTAATTTAATCTCTAATGACTCCATATTCTTCCTTGTTTTGTTAGACCAGGTCTGACTGTGTCAGTCTCTTAATAAACTACAGTGACTACCTCATCCTGTAGGATCAAATAGAAATTTTTAATGCCCTTTTTAGCACAATCCTTACCTGTCTTTCAAATATTGATATATATTCCTCTCTTTCCCTCGCCCTGCAGTTCAGTCATATGGATCATTGTATTCATACCATATTCTACGATACTAATGTTCCTCATATATGATACTAAATTTTTCCTTTTGTGACCTTAAAATGACTGTTTCCAACACTTGAAGTGAATTCTTTCACTACCCCCACCCATCTCTTAGAGTCCTTATTTCCCTTACAACTTATTTGAAACAACACTTTATAAATGAATGCTTCCTTTTCCCCTATTTTTAACACTTTTATTTCAAGTTTTGAACTCCAAATTCTGTTCCTCCCTCAATCCCTCGCCTCCCTTATTCCTGAGATGGTAAGCAAATAGATACATGCTATACATGTGCAATTATGTGAATCATTTCAATAATAGTAACTTTGTACAAGAAGATGAATAACATTTTTTAAAAAATGAAAGAAAAGTGAAAAATAGTTTACTTCAGTCTGTATTCAATCAATATCACTTCTTTCTTTTGAGGCAGATAAGATGCTTCTTCATTAGTCCTTGGGGATTATCTTGGATAATGGTATCCCTGAGAATAACTAAGTCATTCATAGTTCTTCATCCAACAACATTGCTGTTACTGTGCGCAGCATTCTCCTGGTTCTGTTCACTTCACTATGTATCAGTTCATTTAAATCTTTCCAGATTTTTCTGAAATCTACATGCTTGTCATTACTTAGAGCACAATAATATTCCATTACAATCATATACCAAAGCTTGTTTAGCCATTTCTTAATTGGTGGACATTCCTTCAATTTTCAAAGCTTGCCTACCACAAAAAAGAGCTGCTGTAAATATTTTTATTTAAATAGATGCTTTTCACTCTTTTTTTGGAAGTCTTTGTAACATAGATCTACCAGTGGTATTGCTGGATCAGAGAGTATACACAGTTTTATAGGCCTTTGGCCATAGTTTCAAATTGTTCTCCAGAATGGTTGGATCAGTTCCCAACTCCCAAAACACTTAATTAGTGTCCCAGTTTGGCCACATACACTCCAACATCCAACATTTTCCTTTGTTTGTCATATTAGCCACTCTGATACATGTGCAGTGGTAATTTAGAGTTGTTTTAATGTGCATTTCTCTAATCCATAGTGATTTAGAGTATTTTTTTATATGAGAATGGATAGTTTAATTTTTTTTTAAAACTGTCCTGTCATATCATTTGACCATTTATCAATTGGGGAATAACTTGTATTTTTATAAATTTGAATCGCTTTTCTCTATATTTGAGAAACGAGGCTTTTTTTAGTGATACACGTTGCATTTCCCCCAGTTTTCTGCTTTCCTTATAATATTGGTTGGATTGGTTTTGTTTATACAAAAACTTTTTAATTTTATACAATCAAAATCATCTATTTTACATTTTGTAGTGCTCTCTATGTCTTCATTGGTCCATAAATCTGACAGATAAACTATTCCATGCTCTCTTAATTTGCTGATGGTATCACCCTTTTTGTGCAAATCATGTATCCATTTTTACCTTATCTTGGTATACAGCGCCAGATGTAGTTCTATACCAGGGGTGGGGAACCTGCAACCTTAAATCCACATGTGGTCCTCTAGGTCCTCAAGTGCAACCCTTTGACTGAATCCAAACTTCACAGAACAAATCCTTTTATAAAGGGGTTCTGCGAAGTTTGAATTCATTCAAAGGGCTGCACTTGAAGACCTAGAGGGCCACATGTGGCCTCAGGGCCACAGGTTCCTCATCCCTGTTCTGAACCTAGTCAATATCATAATGTTTTCCAGTTTCCTAGGAATTTTTTTTCAAATATGGAGCTTTTGTTCCAAATGAAGGCTTTCTTCATCTACTTCTATCCATCCCCAACCCTCAATCATTAGCATCCTCCTGTACCAAATCATAGGACAGAGATTTAGCATGTGAATTCATTGATACAGGGAAATCTTACTTGAGTAAATCTAATCTGCCAATGCCAGTTGGTGCCATCTTTGTAATTTACAATATTAGAGAGTTGTCTAGAACAGAGACAGGCAGCTAAGTGGCACAATGGAAAGAATGCCAGACATGAAGTTAGGAAGACCTTGGTTCAAATCCAGCCTCAGACACTTACTAGCTGTGTGACATTGAGCAAGTCACCCTGTTTGCCTCAGTTGCTTCATCTGCAAAATGAGCTGGAGAAGGAAATGGCAAGCCACTTCAATATCTTTGCCAACAAAACCCCAAATCGGGTCTCAGGGAATTGGACAGGACTAAAACTACTGAACAGTGACAAAAGGAACAAAATGAGCTGGGGAAGGAAATGGCAAACTACTCTAGTAACTTAGCAAGAAAACCCCAAATGAGATCATGAAAAGTCAAACATGACTGCAATGACTCAACAACAACAACCAGATTGGAGGTGTCAAACACAGTCCTAAAACTATGGATGTTTTAGTGCTACTGAAACAAATTGAAATGTAATTGGAATAAATCAAATAAAATAATAATAGAACATAAATAATGTTAATATATATTTTTCTAAGTCATTTTGAATTTGGCAGGCATCCTTAAATATACTTAATTACCCCAGTTTTTATTTGAGATTGACATCACTAGTATAGAGAACTTAGAGATAAGGGATACAAGAGCCAGTAGGCATCAGAGTGGGGCATGACTTCAGGTCCTGCTGTCTCTCAGGCCAGTTCACTATGCCATGTTTCCTCTTTAGCCAAAATTATCTTGAACTTATTTCATATATATATATATATATATATATATATATATATATATATATATATATATATATATATATATATATATATATGTATACGTTTTTTTTTTAAATTATGTCTATGGTACTCCTGATTAAAATGTAAATGCCTTGAGAATACTGAATATTTCATTTTATTCTTGTAACCTCATTCATTAGTACAATGCCTGGAACATAGTAGGAATTGTCTAGGTCATCATCAATATCTCCAGTCTCACCAAGAAAATTATTCTTCACCCTTGAACCTTGCTGTGCTATGAGAGGTCAGTTTTGTTCCCGTACAACACCCCGTTAACACCTCCAGCCAAGCCATCATGTGTGTATCACCCCTCTGCTTTCTAGTTGACCTTTAGGTATTGTCTTCCTTCATTACTAAATAAGCTTGTTGAGGGCAGTGACTATCTAGTACATTTAATTTATAACTCCAATTCTTAGCACAATTTCTATCATCTTGAAACATTTGTTGATTGATTGGTTATTAATATTCTTTGTTCTCTAATTCTAATTCTAATTCTCTAATTAATCTCTAATTCTAACATTCTTTGTTCTCAAGTGCCACCCAGAATTAACAGTTTGTATTCGATCTCTGTCATTCCAAGCTCTATATTTCTTATCATTTGGAGTTCACTGCTATGTAGTTCATGCTCCTATGCATACATACATTGTCAAAGGCCCCATACTTTATTCTGTTTCATAAATATCAACAAAACATCTTCAAGGTGGTGAATACAAAGATTTCCATGAATACAGCCAGAGCAAAGCAGGGGGAGACTTAGGATTTAATCCTGCATCTGTTTCTGACTCTGTTACTTTGTTCAAATTACTCTTCTTCTTTGTATTTCAGTTTCTTCCTCAATAAAAATGAAGAGACTGTACTAGATTATCTTTCATATTTTTTCTAGCCCTGAATTCTATTATTTGCCAGCTGCCTATTTGAATTGAGCAATGTAGAAAACACAATAAAATTTTTCAGGGCAAAAGTTTCTGTTTGTAAACAATTATCCATTTTGGCTATTCAAATTGATCAACTTAGCCCAGAAATTGACATTCTTGCATTGGGCTTGAGTATGTAGACCTAAAGAAAGAATCACCTATATTTCTAATAGAATTCTTCTCTTTTACACTAGAATACTCTTTTTTAAAAAAATTTATAGCCTGTTAATATTTTTGCTGAAACCACCTTCAGACAGGGGAAGTGTATTTTGTATTTCAATATAAAGTGAGAACCACATTTAGTTCCTTATGTTAGCATTGAGGTAAGTTTGCCAGACAAATAAAAATGAGTTTCAAATCTCAACATAGTACGTTAATTAAAATGGCTAGAACTCAATAACTCCATGAATATGGTAATCAGTTGTTGCATCTGTTTTGTGAAGCAATTCATCACCTCGCATCAAATCGTCTCCTGCATTTGTAGGAGGCTAAAGGTGTGTGTGTGTGTGTGTGTGTGTGTGTGTGTGTTTGTGTGTGTGTGTGGGGAAGGGTTGTTTGTTTTAACCTGATACTGCATACAAGGTACCCTGGTGCAGTGAAAGTGGAGGTTCCAGATTTGGAAACAAAAAATCGGATGTGAAACCTTGACTCTATCGCTTGCTAGATAGATAATCTTTGGCAAGAACATATCCATAAGACCTTAGATTTCCTGTGTGTATAAAAGAGTTTTAAACTAAGTGGAAACTAAAAAATGACTCAGTATGACCCAGTGAAAAGACTTTGTAATCAGAGGACCTGAATTCAAATTATGACTTATGATATTGCCTATGTACGTGACTTTGTGCAAATCACTTAATTTTTCTGGATTCCTCATCTAAAATCTTATTAAGTTGGATTAAATGACATTTAAGGTCATTTCCATTTTTATGTCTATGATCTTATGTCCCTTCCTATTCTAAATCCTCTGAAAATCTCTGCAAGTTACTTCAATTTCTTCTTCATGGACTTAGACAGGTATTAATTTCTTTCTGTCATTCTTTATCCTCTTTTTCATTTTTCTTACCAAATTCTTCCTAAAGGCCCTTTAGTCTTTTCCCCCTAATTTGGTTCACATTTAGTAGCAAAGACTTCTCATTAGTCACATATATTACTAATGCAGTCACTGACCAAAAAAAGAAAAAAGAATGGATTTCAAAAAGAAAATGAGTGTGGCTTATTTAAATGAGGTTAAATGACAGGCAAGAAGCAAGTGTTAAAGGCAAACAGATGGTGGCAGGATTTACAGAGAAATGAACCACTTTAAAAATATGGGGTTCCCAAGGAAAACTTTCATATGTTGTGATACTGAATTTTTTTTTAAATTATTATCAAGCATGGAGTTTCTGTAATGTATTATTTATTTTAAACATTCTTTTATTTTTTTAGTTTTGAGTTCTAGATTCACTCTGTTCCTCCCATCTATCCCCAATCCACTGAGAAAGCAAACAGCATATCAATTAAACATATTTCCATATTTGCAATATTGCAAAAGAAAAAGCAAAAAGTAAGAAGATCACACTGCAATTTGCACTCAGATTTCATCAGGTCTCTCTGTGATGCAGTGAAAGTAGTCTCCTTAGAGGAAGATAGTAGTTTTTCATCAAGAATACTTTGGAATTGTCTTGAATTACTGTATTGATCAGAGTAGCCAAGACTTTCACAGTTGATCATCATGATAACATTGCTATCACAGTGCACAATGATCTCTTAGTTCTTCTCACTTCACTTTTTGTAGGTTCATATAGGTGTATCAGTAAGCACCCCAACATAAAGGTGGGGCTCTGCTATTATAAGTTCTTAGATTTGCATTTGTGAAAGGAAAGACAACTTTTGTGGAGTCAACTATAACTTTAATCAAGGATGCATCATTCACTTAGTTCAGGGGAAAAAGTCAGCAACCTGAACTTCAGAGAAAATAAAAGCAGAGAAATAAAGACTAACAGACATGCTTCCAAATATCTGACATAAGCAATATATATATCATAGATCAACAGACAGTTCCAACTGTCTGACCATAGTTAGCAGAGAGAGAAGGGGGGCGTTATTTAGCATCTTCTCAGAGTCTCATCTGGTACAGAGACCTTCTTCCAAAAACAAAGCCCCAAAGTAAAACTTCACCCTCAGAGTATTTAAAAACTTTTCAGAGCCAGAGGGTAACACAACCCTTGAGAACCAGTGCCTCATTGACAAAAGGTGTACCTATTTTGCCTTATCCCTTCTGATGGGGTACCGACTCTAGACTCAACTCCCCTTGAGTCTTCCCACTTAATTTGACCTTTCATACACAAATATGTTACCCTTAACCTAGCCTGGACCTCTATTGTCTGTTACCTCTGGATTGCCCCACCTGCTTCCCAACCAAGCCCTCCATTGCTCCCAATTGCTTTTTTCTGTTTCTCACTCTTGATTACATGACTAGTTACCCCAGTCTCATCAACATCGTCCTTAGACCCTCCTCCCAGACTACTAGAGGCCCTCTAGATCTTTCCTGCTGTCTTTCTGTATATAAGTTCCATCTTGCCTCCATGAAGGTGCTCAGATTCAATCCAGCTCTGACTCTGTCTAACTGAGACTCTATATGGTGCACTTGTCAAAACAAGTGTCACAAATACTTAGGCTCCTTAAGAGTCTACTCAGTATTGTGAACCTTTAATAATCTTTGTTTTACATTGACTGAAAGAAATCTTGAATAAAATTCATTGAGCAGGACCCAGTGTGTTGGTATTTTGTGGTCCTGAGCACCCCAGCCTCAATATTATGGTTCTCAGAACTCAAAACCTCCAGCATTTGTCCCTTCTGATAGGTGTGAGATAGTACATTAGAGTTGTTGTAATTTGCCTTTCTCTAATCAATAATGATTTAGCACATATTTTTATACAAGTATAAATAGCTTTGATGGCTTCTGAGAACTACCTGTCTTTGACAATTTGTTGCTTGTGAAATGATTCTTATTTTTGTGAATTTGTTTCAGTTCCCTATATATTTCAGAAAGCAGCTCCTTATCACAGAAACCTGGAATTTTTTAAAATTACTTCATTGTCTATGGTACCTTGCCTGATTATCTTCTTCAGTTAGATCTATTTTCCCTTTTGCTTTGTCTAGAATGTGATTGCTACCCCTGTCCTCTTCACTTCAGCTCAAACATAATACTCCAATCCTTCATTTCAATTCTATATGTGTATTTCTGTCCCAAGTGTGTCTCTTGAACATTGTGTATTGTTGAAGTCTAGTTTCCAATCCATTCTGTTGTTTCTATTCTATGGGTTAGCTCATTCAATTCCTGTCCATAACTATGATATTAGCTATGCATTTACCTTCATTCTATTTTCTTCTATTTATCCTTTTCTCTCTCTTTTTAACTTGTCCCTGTTCAAAAGTCTTTCTTGTTTCTGAGTATTTTGTCCCCCAATCTGCCTTCCCTTTTATCATCACCCCAGTCCCTATTTCTCTCATCCCTTTCTCCTCCTATCTCTCTATTGGGTAAGATAGATTTCTAGACTCAGTTGTGTGTTTATGTATATATACATATGTGAATGCATGTGTATATGTAAATCTATATGTGTATGTGTGTGTATGTTTTCTTCCTTCTGAGCCAATTCTAATGAGGTGAGGTTCAAACATTACCCACTACCCTCCACATTTTCCCCTCCACTAAAGATTCTCTTCCTTGTGCACCTCCTTTATGCAAGAAAATTTAGTCCATTCCACCACTCCCTTTACTTCTTCTCCCATTACATCCCTCTTTTCACCCCTACATTCATTTTTTTGGAGAACATCCTAACATAATCTACTCACACCTGTGGTCTCTCTCTATGGAAACTCCTAACTGCTCTAATAATGATAACATTCTTAGGAGTTACATGTACCATCTTCTCATGGTGGTTGTCCTTCATCTTTGAAGAGGACTAATATGACATCAAAATGATAAAGTGAAATTTCAGTGTGTCTCACTGTGGCTGATCAGACCAACACAACCTCAGGATGCTCTAGCACAGATTGGGCACAGATAATCTGTGTGAATATTTGGGGTAGATATTCCAAATTTGCACATCCTGCATTTGCTTTGTGCTGTTTCAATTCTGCATTGCTCATAGAGCACAGCACCCTTTCTGATGTGGGCATGCCATGCTGAGCTGTCCTTTGCCAGTGTCTCCCATGTTGTACAGTCTAATCTAGAGTTCTTGAGAGAAACCTTGAGAGTGTCCTTGTATCGTTTCATCTGACCACCATATGATCACCTGTCCCATGTGAGTACTGCATAAAACAGTCTTTTTGGCAAGTGTGCATTTTGCATTCAAACAATGTGGTCAGCCCATTGGAGCTGCACTCTCTGAAGCACAGTCTGAATGTTGGCAGTGCAGTTCGAGCAAGACCTTCAGTGTCTGGTACCTTATCCTGTCAAGTGATCCTCAGAATCTTCTTAAGACAGTTCAAGTAGAAGTGATTCAGTTTCTGGGCATGGCACTGGCAAACTGACCATTTTTCACAGGCATACAACAATAAGGTCAGCCCAATGGCTCTGTAGATCTTTAGTTTGGTAGTCAGTCTAATACCTCTTCTCTCCCAAACTTTCTTCGGAGCCTCCCAATCACTGAGCTAGCTCTGGAAATGTGTGCATCAACCTCATTGTCAGTGTATACATCCCTGGAAAGTACACTACCAAAGTAAGTGAACTTATCCACAGCATTCACAACTTCTCCATTTGTTGTAATTGATGGTTTCCCATATAGATGGTGTGGTGGTGGCTGATAGAACACCTGTGTTTTCTTGGTGTTAATTAGACCAAAATTAACACTGGCAGCAGAGAATTGATCCATACTTTGTTGCATCTCAGCTTCAAAGGCTGCATTGAGTGTACAATCATCTGCAAACAGAAAATCATGCACCAACACTCCCTCCACTTTGATCTTGGCTTGTAGCCTTTTCAAATTGAAAAACTTACCATCATATGGTAGTTGACCGTTGGGGGACAGCTCTGGACCGGGGTCCCCCGTGAGGACTGTGAGACTCCTGAGGGTCCGAACCTGCTTACATGGCAGGATAGCTGTTCTAGCAAGCCACGGGGTACTGGGATGGCCCTGGTAACAGGCTGGCTCCACCACGGGAAGGCACTTGGGAGGAGCTCGCCCGCCCATGGGAGGTACGGGGGAGGAGACAGGGGATAATAAAAGGGGATGACCACGAGAGCTGGAAGAGAAGAAACACAATAAAGCTTGCTGGCTGCAACTCCTTTCGGGTGCTCTGCCTGTTTATTCCCCTCCCCCAACAGGGAGAGGGAATTCCCCTCCCCCAACCAGGAGAGGGGCCGGAGACGTCTGAAGACCGGGGATAGGTAAGTAGAAGGCGAAGGCCCGGGAGTCGCCCCGGGCAGTTGACCTTGATGTCATATTCATCCTCATTGAAAGCATGTGTCAGCAAGGCTGAAAACATCACAGTAAAAAGCATGGGAGCAAGCACACAGCCTTGTTTCACTCCATTGGTGACTGACAAGGCACAAGGGCATCATCCATTATTCAGAACTCAGGCAAGCATGTCATCATGAAATTGACATACAGTATTGATGACTACTCCAGGCAACCAAATTTTGACATAATTTTCCATAAGCCCATAAACCATCTTCTCATATAGAAATGTAAATAGTTTAACTCCATTGAGGCTCTTATGATTACTCTTTCATGTTTATTTTTTGATGCTTCTCTGAGTATTCTGTTTGAATGTCACAATCATTCTTTTTCTAGAATGTCACAAACATTTCTATTCAGCTCTGTTCTTTTCATCAGCAATTCTTTAAAGTTCTCTGTTTCATTAAATATGCAAATTTTCTCCTAAAGGATTATACTCCTTTTGTTGGGTAGGTTATTCTTGTTGTAATCCCAACCCTTTTACTTTCTCGAAAATAATATTACAAGCCCTCTGTTCCTTCAACCTAGGAACTACTAAATGTAGGATGATCCAGACTATGGATTCATTGTTTTTGAGTTGTTATTTTATTGGTTACTTGAAATAATTTTTCCTTGACTTTGCTGCTCAGGAATTTGGCTTTAATATTCCTGAAAGTTTTCATTTCTTTTAGGAGGTGACAAGTGGATTCTTTCAATTTTGTATTTTGCCCTCTTTTTCTATATATCAGTACAGTTGTTGCTTTTTTTTTTTTCTTTCTTGAAATAAGATGTTAAGGCTATTTTTTTCATTGTGCTTTTCAAATAGTCCAATAATTCTTAAATTATTTCTCCTCAATCTATTTTCCAGGTCAGTTCATTTTTCAATAAGATATTTTACAGTCTTCTTTTTTTTTATTCTTTTGGCTTTGCTTTAATATTTCTTGAAGTTGCAAGGCATCATTAGTTTCCACTTGCCTGGTTTTAATTGTTAAGAAAATTAGCTTCTTCATTTTGCTTTTGTACCTCCCCCCCTTCTAATTTGGCCCATTCTGCCCCCTTTTTTAAAAGTTATTTTCTTCAGTGAATTTTTGTATCCCCTTTACCATTAGACCAATTCTGTTTTTTTCAGCTATTTTTTTCTTCATTACCTTTGTTCCTCTTTTACCAGGCATTTAATTGTCTTTTCATAGTTTTGTTGCATCACTCATTTCTTTTCCTGATTTTTCCCCTACCACTCTTATCTCTTTCTTTACCTCATCAAGGAATTTTTGTTTGGTCTGGGTCCAATTAGCACTTTTCTTTGACACTTGGCTTATAAATATTTTTCCATTGTTGTCTTTCTCTTAGTTTATGTCTTGTTTTTCCCTGCCTCCATAATAAGTTTTTGGGAGATTGTCAAGTTCTTTTTTGTTTTTGGTCATTTACTCATTTTCCCAGCCTATATCTTGATTGTGAGGTCTGTGTTAAAGTTGGGCTTTGTTCGCATGGGCATAGGGAAATACCATGCCAATTCTCAGGAATTTTCATGCTGCTATTTTCAGAGGCACTTCTGGGTATCTGTAAGATTTTAGTGCTTTGAAGGTAGTTTTATCCTGGGAAAGGTATCATCACTGCTCTCTTGATCTGCACTCTGATCTTTATTTAGCAAGGGTACTGTCTCCCCTACAGCCACAAGTCCTGGTGTTCCTCTTGTCACTACAATGGTAACCAGGTCCCATGCTATCCTATAACTTCAAGTTATAACACTCCTTTTGGCCTTTGAACCATGCCTTGGAATGATTGCAACAGCTTCTCTGCATTCAAGAACTGTGACCCATAACTGTTTATGTGGTCAATGAGAATCATCTGTAACTATTGCCAGAAAAGAATCTCCTGTAATCTCTTTCTGAACAATTGTCTGACCACCTTATCATCTCTGGGCTGAGGCCTTCCTAAAGTGTTGCTGCTGCTGCTGTTGCTGCTACTATCTCAGCTACCTCTAACACTTCTGGTGCTCCTTTCATGCTCTGGGCCTGGACAAACTCTGGTGTTACAGATGTCTCCCCTGACTTTTTGTTGTCTCTGCCATACCAAAATTTGAATTGAGGCATTATGTTGAATTTTTGGAGGGGAATGTTGGGAGAGTTCAAATTTCTGATATTACAAATCTTAATAAGTTTCCCCTCCCTCACAGTTGATAATTAAAAGCATGATTGGAAGCCTATTTCTGTACAGAACACAAAATTTCCTACCTGGGGGTGAGTAGGCACATAACTAAGAAAGATTAAGAGAAAAAGAGGAAACAACTCAAATGCAGAACTGAGTTTGAATGTATGAACGAATTTGTTTCCATCCAAGTAACAGTCTAGTTGTTGAAAGTGATATTATTAGAATGTTGACTGTCAAAGTATCTCTATCTATATCTCTGTCTGTCTGTCTATCTATATAGTTTTCTGTCTATCTAACTATAGAGAGAAAGAGAGAGTCATAGCAACTCATGATTCCATTTGCTAAAATATGGAAAGGTTATCATTTGTGTGAGTGAAGGTAGTTCCCACACAGATGAAATCATACGTCCTTAAAATATTAATGTTATTTTTAAAATGTCATGTTCTTGGTTTTTTTTTTTTTTTTTTTGCCATATGGTGACTCAGTTTTCAGTGGTAAAACCATTCTCTGTGATATCAAATACTGGTCATCTAAAACAGATTTCTCCTCTACCTTACTCCTGCATCCTTACTACCATGCACCCAAACTGGAAAATTAGGATTTTATTTCAGTTCTCTTACTTGAAACAAAACAAAATGCCATGTATTTGTGTCACGTTCTGGGTTTGGACTTAGATGGCTAGGGTTTGAATACTGGCTGAATCACCTATTTGGTGGTCTTGAAAAAGATATTTTAGGAGGGGCAGAGCCAAGATGGCGGAGTAGAAAGATGCACATACACATAGCTCCGAACCCACAACCCATAGAACATCTGTAAAAAGGAACTCACGGCGAATTCTGGAGCAGCAGAGGCCACAGAACAGTGGAGCGAAGGAGATTTCTGTTCCAGAGGGACCTGCAAACCTCTCGCAAAAGGTCCTTTGCACCACGGACTGGGCGCTGTGGACAGGGAGCCGAGCACAGCCCTGCCACGGCCGCGGCACCGAGAGGAGCAGATCCAAGTGGGCTTCAGGGACAGGATCTCCAGCAGCCACGTGGGTCCCTCCACCCACAGGTGATGGGGGTTGGTGAGAGGGTCTCTTTGGTGGGTGGAGAGGGGAGTGGGGTGCCCCCATAACTCAGGCGCTCTCAGGAGGCAACAGCTGAGGTGGGAGCAGACCAGGGCTCCCCAAGCAGGTAGGAGCCTGGATCCATTGTTGAAGATCTCTGCATAAACCCTCTGAGGGAACTGAGCCTGTGAGGCGGCCCTGCTCCCACCTGAGCACCTGAACCGAATCTCACACTGAATAGCAGCCCTGCCCCCACTAAAAGCCCTGAGTCTGGGAAGCAGCATTTGAATCTCAGACCCCAAGCATTGGCTGGGAGGATCAGGAGGTGAAGTGGGTGTGAAGAGAATATTGAGAAGTCAAGTCACTGGCTGGGAAAATGCCCAGAAAAGGGAAAAGAAATAAGACTATAGAAGGTTACTTTCTTGATGAACAGGCATTCCCTCCCTTCCTTTCTGATGAGGAAGAACAATGCTTACCATCAGGGAAAGACACAGAAGTCAAGGCTTCTGTATCCCAGCCCACTCAATGGGCTCAGGCCATGGAAGAGCTCAAAAAGAATTTTGAAAATCAAGTTAGAGAGGTGGAGGAAAAGCTGGGAAGAGCAATGAGAGACATGCAATCAAAGCATGAACAGCAGATGAGCTCCCTGCTAAAGGAGACCCAAAAAAAATGTTGAAGAAAATAACACCTTGAAAACTAGCCTAACTCAATTGGCAAAAGAGGTTCAAAAAGCCAATGAGGAGAAGAATGCTTTCAAAAGCAGAATTAGCCAAATGGAAAAGGAGATTCAAAAGCTCACTGAAGAAAACAGTTCTTTCAAAATTAGAATGGAACAGATGGAGGCTAATGACTTTATGAGAAACCAAGAAATCACAAAACAAAACAAAAAGAATAAAAAAATGGAAGATGATGTGAAATATATCATTGGAAAAACAACTGACCTGGAAAATAGATCCAGGAGAGACCATTTAAAAATTTTGGGCCTACCTGAAAGCCATGATCAAAAAAAGAGCCTAGACATCATCTTTCATGAAATTATCAAGGAAAACTGCCCTGAGATTCTAGAACCAGAGGGCAAAATAAATATTCAAGGAATCCACCAATCACCTCCTGAAAGAGATTAAAAAAGAGAAACTCCTAGGAACATTGTGGCCAAATTCCAGAGTTCCCAGGTCAAGGAGAAAATATTGCAAGCAGCTAGAAAGAAACAATTCAAGTATTGTGGAAATACAATCAGGATAACACAAGATCTAGCAACTTCTATATTAAGGGATCGAAGGGCATGGAATAGGATATTCCAGAAGTCAAAGGAAGTAGGACTAAAACCAAGAATCACCTACCCAGCAAAACTGAGTATAATACTTCATGGGAAAAAATGGTTTTTCAATGAGATAGAGGACTTTCAAGCATTCTTGATGAAAAGACCAGAGCTGAAAAGAAAATTTGACTTTCAAACACAAGAATGAAGAGAAGCATGAAAAAGTAAACAGCAAAGAGAAGTCATAAGGGACTTACTAAAGTTGAACTATTTACATTCCTACATGGAAAGACAATATTTGTAACTCTTGAAACTTTTCAGTATCTGAGTAATAGGTGGGACTACACACACACACATGCACACACACACACACACACACACACACACACACACACACACATAGAGACAGAGTGCACAGAGTGAATTGAAGAGGATGGGCTCATATCTTAAAAAAATGAAATCAAGCAGCGAGAGAGAAATATATTGGGAGGAGAAAGGGAGAAATGGAATGGGGCAAATTATCTCTCATAAAAGAGGCAAGCAAAAGACTTACTAGTGGAGGGATAAAGAGGGGAGGTGAGAGAAAAAACATGAAGTTTACTCTCATCACATTCCACTAAAGGAAGGAATAAAATGCACACTCATTTTGATATGAAAACCTATCTTACAATACAGGAAAGTGGGGGATAAGGGGATAAGCAGGGTGGAGGGGATGATGGAAGGGAGGGCAGTGGGAGGAGGGAGCGATTTGAGGTTGACACTCATGGTGAGGGACAGGGTCAAAAGAGAGAATAGAAGTAATGGGGGACAGGATAGGATGGAGGGAAATATAGTTAGTCTTAGACAACATGACTATTATGGAACTAATTTGCAAAACTACACAGATTTGGCCTACATTGAATTGCTTGCCTTCCAAAGGGAAGGGGTGGGGAGAGAGGGAGGTAAAAGTTGGAACTCAAAGTGTTAGGAACAACTGTCGAGTAATGTTCTTGCCACTAGGAAATAAGAAATACAGGTAGAGGGGTATAGAAGGTTATCTGGCCCTACAGGACAAAAGAGAAGATGGAGACAAGGGCAGAGAGGGATGATAGAAGAGAGAGCAGATTGGTGATAGGGGCAATTAGAATGCTCGGTGTTTGGGGGTGGGGGAGGTGACAAAAGGAGAGAAAATTTGGAACCCAAAATTTTGTGAAAATGAATGTTAAAAGTTAAATAAATAAATAAATTTTAAAAAAAGAAAAAAGATATTTTACTTCTCTGGACCTCAGTTTCTTCAGTAATAAGATGAGGGAGGTTTCATCTCAATGATGTCTGAGTTCCTTCCCAGCTTCAAGTTTATGAAAAAACCCTGATGTTGAGTTACTTTAGTCATATTCAACTCTCTGTGACTGCATTTATGGTTTTCTTAGCAGATGTCAGAGTGATTTGTTATTGCCTTCTCCAGTTCACTTTATAGATGAGCAACTGAGGCAAACAGAGCTGTCCAGGGTCCCACAGCTAGTAAGTATCTGAGGCTGGATTTGACCTCATGAAAAGGAGTCTTTCTGATTCCAGGGTCAGTACTTTATCCATTGTGTCACCTAGCTGCTTGAAAAAACCTTAACAATGAATAACATAGAAACAATGTTCATGACCAACTTCTAAGTGAAATGTGAGATATTTGCTCATTTAGTCAAAACCCTTAATTTTATATCTTATTCTCAGAACAATAAAGACAAATATCACATGGGTAATCAGTAGCAAAGCCAGGATTTGAGCTAAGAATTAAAATCTAACACTTTTTGCATCATATCATACAGTATTTACTTCCAATATTCTAGGATTCTGTGCTTCCTGCCAGTGATTGGTCTGAGTTACGACAGGCATCATTCTAAATCAAATTAGTAGACCATTGTTAGTATTTCTAAAGAATAATTTTGAATTGCTGGGAATATCAACATATTTTCATTTCATAAATCAATGTTCTATTAAAATATATAATGTATGTAACCTACACATGGTTCATTTGTGTTGTGCAATAATCTTTAATGTCTGAGTCCTAAGAATAATAAACAACAATAATTTATTAAAAGCTCAACTTTCTGCTGCATATTAGAGTTTCTTTTTTTATTCTGAACTTAAGAAATAAAACAAGCATTTCCATAATAGAGTAGAATAGAAGAAGATTGTACATGAAATTTCAAATCTATTATCTACAACTTGCTGTTCCTTTTAAATATATGTTATCAGATAATGTTCTTTTCCCCCTCCAGCTCTTGAGATGGCTGCCTTTACACACACACACACACACACACACACACACACACACACACACACACACACACACACACATACACACACATATACACACACACGTAAAACCACACAATACATCCACTTATCAAATTTTTCTTTTGTATTCAGAGAATGTCTTTCTTCATAAGTCTTTTGCAGTTATTTTGGGTATTTATAATAGTAAAAATAACTTGATCACTCAAGGTTGTTGTTAAAATAATATTGCTGTTACCGTATACAACTTTCTCTTGCTTCTACTTATTTTGTTCTTCATTATTTCATGCAAGTCTTTCCACATTTTTCTAAAATTACCAAATTCATTATTTTTGATAGCAGAGTAGTACTACATAATGATCATATACCACACCTTGTTTAGCAATTCACTAGTTGAAAGGCATCCCTACATTTTCCTGTTCTTTGCCACAGCAAAGATCTGAAATAAAAATATTTTAGAACATATAGGTTCTTTCCTTTCTCCCTAATCATTTTGGGAAAAAGACCTAATAGTATTATTGCTGGGTCAAATGTATATATATATATATACATTTATATATATATATACATATATATATATATACATATATATATGTGTGTGTGTGTGTGTGTGTATACACATATACACACATATATGTATATATAATATATATATACATATATGTATATATGTGTATATATATGGTATATATACACATATGTATGTGTATATGTGTATATATATCTATATATGATGTATAATGTAATATATAATGTATATGTATATAAATGTATATATACACATACATATACATACATATATATGTATATGGGTGTTTATATATACACACATATGTGTATATATATGCATACATACGTATGATATATATAAAACTGTTTGGTAAAAATTTGAAATTGCACTTTAAAATTATTAGATTAGTTCACCATGCTACCAACAGTGAATTAGTGTCCCAAATTTTCTATATCCCTTCCATCATTTGTTAGTTTTCCATTCAATCATTTTAACAAGTCTGATAGGTATAAAATGACATCTCAATATTGTCTTAATTTTACTTTTTCTAATCAATAGTGATTTAGAAAAAAAAATGGTATGACTATAGATTGTTTTGATTTCTTCATTGAAAAATTGTTCATATCCTTTGATATTTATCAATTGAGGAATGACAGCACATTATACTTTTAAAGAGCTTTTCTCTATAAGCTGAAGGTTTGTCATAGTTCCCTTAAAATTTGAAAGAAACAATAAAGAAAAGGTTAATAAAAGGGAAAATAAATGAAACTACTGTGAAATATATAGGGAGAGTGCATAGAGAAGAAAAAGAAGAGGTAGAATACAATGGAGGGAAATAATTAACAATTGTAATTGTGAATGTAAATGGGATGAATTCACTCATAAAATAAAAGAGATTAGGGGGCAAAGTCAAGATGGCAGAGTAGAAAGACAGACCTGCTGTAGCTCTTCCCTCATAGCCCATAAAATACATGTAAAAAATTACTTCAAACAAGTTCTAGAACAGCAGAATCCACAAAAGACAGAGTGAAAGAGATTTCCAGCCCAAGACAACGTGGAAGGCTAACAAAAAAGGTCTATCTCACCAGGCTCAGAGCAGAGTGCAGCCCAGCTTTGGTCATGTGATGTGAACAGGACTGGAGCAGGCTTCAGAGAGTGGAATCATGGGTAGAAGTTGCAGTTCCCAGATTTCTGAACATAAAAATGCCAAAGGCACCTTCAAAAGTCAATAAGAAAGTTCTTTCACCTGAGTGAGAGGGGAGTATGGTCTGGCTCCAGCCTTGACCCCAAGGTGGCAGCAGCCACTCCAACAGCAGAGTCCACTTTTGGAGCCCTCAACCTAAAGACCTGGGGGAATCAAGTAGCTGATCTAGGTTTCATTTCTGAGTGGTAGTCCTGAGGTGAGGAAGAGCACTGGTGTGGCAGAGCTGGTGATAGCTGTGAAGAGGGAATCCTATTCACAGATCCTAGGCAAAAAATAGTGCCAGTGGTTGCTCATAGACCAGAGCACAGACCAGGAGAGGAGTAAACTGCTCTCCCTTGACTGTGCCTCCTTGGAGGAACCTAGAACTTACAGATCCCTAGAGGATACCCTCCACTTGACAAAAGACTCAGAAGTCAAATATCTGGCTAGGAAAAAGCCCAAAAAAGGAGAAAAAATAAGATTATAGAAGGTTACTTTTTTGGTGAAAATGTATGTTCTTCCATCCTTTGAGATGAGAAAGAACAAAGCATACCATCAGAGGAAGACATAAAAGTCAAGGCTTCTACATCCAAAAACCTCCAAAAAAAGTAAGCAACGGTTGCAGGCCATGGAAGAGCTCAAAAAAGATTTTGAAAATCAAGTAAGAGAGATGGACAAAAATTTGGGAAGAGAAATGAGAGTGATAAAAGAAAATCATGAAAAGTGAGTCAATAGCTTGCTAAAGGAGACCCAAAAAATGCTGAAGGAAATATCACCTTTAAAAATAGACTAACTCAAATGGCAAAAGAGGTCCAGAAAGCCAATGAGGAGAATAATGCTTTAAAAAACAGAATTAGCCAAATGGAAAAGGAGATTCAAAAGCTCACTCAAGAAAGTAGTTCTTTAAAAATTAGAATATAGCAGATGGAAGCTCATGACTTTAAGAGAAACCAAGTAATTACAAAACAAAACCAAAAAAAAGAAAAAAAGAGAAGACAATGTGAAATATCTCATTGGAAAAACAACTCACCTGGAATATAGAACCAGGAGAGATAATTTAAAAATTGCTCTACCTGAAAACCATAATAAAAATAAAGCCTACACATCATCTTCCAAGAAATTATCAAGGAAAACTGCCCTGATATTCTATAACCAGAGGGTAAAATAGAAATGTAAAGAATTCACTGATCATCAAAGAGATCCCCAAAGAAAAACTCCTAGGAATATTGTAGACAAATTCCAGAATTCCCAAGTCAAGGAGAAAATATTGCAAGCAGCCAGAAAGAATCAATTCAAGTATTGTGAAAATACAATCAGGATAACACAAGATCTAGCAGCTTCAACATTAAGGGGTTGTAAGGCTTGGAATATGATATTCCAGAAGTCACAGGAGCTAGGATTACAACCAAGAGTCACCTATCCAGCAAAACTGAGTATAATACTTCAGGGGAAAAATGGAATTTCAATGAAATAGAGCATTTCCAAACATTCTTGTTGAAAAGACCAGAATCAAATAGAAAATTTGACTTTCAAATATAAGAATCAAGAGAAACATAAAAAAGGTAAATAGGAAACAGAAGCCGTAAGGAACTCATTAAAGTTCAACTGATTACATTCCTATATGGAAAGATGTTATTTGTAACTCATTATGCCTTTTTCAGTATTAGGTTAGTTAGAGGGAATACATACATACATACATACATACATACATACATACATATATACATACATACATGAATATATACACATGTAGATGTTTATGAGTATATATGCAACTTTATATTATATATGTGTAGGTATGTATATGTACATGTGTATGTATATATACATGTATACACATACACACATGAATGTATGTATGTATATATGTATTAATATATACCCACACACAAATAGAGGGCACAGGGTGAGCTGAATATGAGGGGAGAATACCTAAAAAAAAAAAAAAAGAAAATTACTGTTGAATGGAACGTACTAGGAGTAACAGAAAGGGACAGGTAGAATGGGGCAAATCATCTTATATAAAAGAGGGAAGAAATCTTGTGCAATGGAGGAGAAGAGGGGCATGATGAAAGGAAACAATTGAGCCTTACTCTCATTAGATTTAGCTTAAGGAGGAAATGATACACACTCAGTTGGATATGAAAATCTATTTTACCCTGAAGGAAGGCAAGGGGAAAGGAGGCGGGGATAGGAAAGTGAAGATAATAGAAGGGACAGAATATTAGGGAAAGGAATAATCAGAAGCAAACACTACTGTGGGAAGACAGGAGAGAATGGAATAAATGAAGGGCAGGATCAGACAGAGGGAAATGTGTTTAGTCTTTTATAACATAACTATTATGGAAGTGCTTTGCATTGTTATGCATGTATGACCTATTTTGAATTTCTTGTTCTCTCATTGAGAGTAAGTGGAGAGGGAGGGAGAGAATATAAGAGAATATATAAGAATGAATGTCAAAAATTGTTTTAGCATGCAACTGGAAATTAAGCTATACAGGCAATGAAGTATAGAAATCTATTTTGCCCTACAGGAAAATAGAGGGGAAGGAGGATGGAAGTAGGGTGGGTAATAGAAGGAAGAACAGACTGGAGGAAGGGGTGGATGAGGTGCACACTGTCCTAGGGTGGAGGATGGTGAGAGATGGGGAGAAAATTTTGAATTCAAATTCTTGTGCAAGTGAATGTTAAGAATTGAAAAAAAATAAATAAAAAAGTAAAAATAATAGAAGAGGTTAGATATTTTTATAATTTTTAAAATATATGAAGATACTGCAAAAGATATGAAGTAAATCATGTATTTTCAGATGAGCACGTGCTATTGTTCAATTTGCTTAACTGTTTCTTTATAAGAAGGCCCCTCATAAAGTTGTAGTAGTATGTAACTTACATGTAATATAAAAACAGAATACATCAATAAGCCTGAAAATGACAAATTTTTTTCCTCATATTTCAAATAATCATTGCATAATAGGTATGATCATCATTATTATATTCAACAGCATCTTGATTCCACTACAGTCATTTCTATCACCTTTACCATCATTCTCCCCATCTTCATCACCATCATCATTGTTACTGTTATCAGCATTATTGTCAAGCATAAAATCATCAATATCATCATCATTTACAAGCTCTTCTCCCTCCTCTAGATATTTATTATACTTCTTAACACACCGATAGTTCAAATTAAAATAGGAAAAATATATGTTACGGAGATGAAAGGAAATTCAAATATTATATATTGCTTTTTGTTTCTGTTCCTGATGCTTTGAACATATTAGGCCCTTAGTATCTTTTAAATCAGATTTAAAATGTTATAATTATTTTATATAATTCCTGTATTTGCCTGAAGGTATACATTAAAGAGGGATCCAAAGGCCCTTGGAGCCGAAATCTCACTGTTGCCAGTATGAGGAGGTGATCTATGATTTTTCCCTCACCTCAACTTGAATAATCACAGAATAGTCACATATATAATACAGTTTTAATTTACAAATAATATGGGTCTATGTTTTGATCCTTTTGTAATATGTGATCAATTAACTGATTAAGTGAAGAAGAGAAAATGATTGGTTGAGTTAAAAAAATAGGCATGGGATAATAGTTAAACTCTTATGAACTAAGGACAACCAAGGTTTGTGTAAGTTGTAGAGAAAGAACTTTGGACAGGGAAAAAAAAATAATTTCTCTTTCTTTCACTTTTCTTTTTTCATGACCTCTAGCAGTAGGGTAAACAAACAAACAAACAAAATTGCACCTTTTAGTTTAAGAGTAGAAAACATTGCAGAAAAGTTCTTATAGGAGTCACTGTAGCAATTGGACCATAAACAAGATGGCATAAAGATGATAGAGCACAAAAGCAGGCATTCTTCCAGAGTCAGAATCACAATCATACAGGCAGGGAAACTGAGAGACAATGACATAAAGGGGTTTGAAAGAGAATGACTCTAGCGATCAATAGCTAGGCTGTTGAAAGAAATTGATCTTCAGAATCCAGTGAAGTGAGAAAATCAATCTTGAGTTGCTTTTGCTATACACGTACTCTATACATGTACCTCACTGGTATGTTATTTTGGGCTCTGTCCACTCTCCTCATGGACACTGCCTACTCCAATGGGAAAATGTCATTCAGGTTTAGCATATGTATTTTGTAGTTAGCTTGCTTTAACGTCCAATGAGTTGTCTTTGCTAGGACTTAGTTATATGTATTGTATTGATATAACTCTTAAAGGGCACATCAGTAAGGGCTCTTGCGGTATAATATTTAAATTGAGATATACAGGTGAAACTTCCTGAGTATAAAAATTTGTTTGGGCTGTCAAGGCCTGTTTTATTTCCCCACCTGAGTCAGTCAGCCAGAAAAGATAAAGGGAATGCTTTCATTAAAAGTAGGTGTTCTACCCACTGAATTATATACAAAAATGCCATTCATTGGTAACCTTATGATGTAGCCTTTGCATCATTTCCCATTCTGACTTTTAGGCTAAAGAGCCTTACTTGCTTTCAGAAATGAAATACCATGCCATCGGAACTGAAATGTTTTCATCAAGTTTAGCTGCTGCTTGGTCCTCCATTAAAGTTTGGCTCTGCCTTTACACCTCTCACTCGTACTTAAATAGGGTCAAATTTAAACCATCTTGTGGTGCTACAACAATAACCAGAGCACAGATGTGCATTAGAAAAATGAGAACTGCAACATAATTACTACCCTCCTGTTTCTAGGCACTAAAACATTATCCATTTCTCAAGGGTAAATCAGGCTGATGACTCTCTGGGGCATTTTTAGTTATATTTTCAATACTATGCTTTAATGTCAGCTGAATATAAGTGCCTTCAGAAGGCATTGGTTCAATGGAGAGTTTTATTGGCAGATAAACAGAGTTACTTGGTGCATGGTGTACTAAAAACCTTTTTTGTTTTAGCTGAGAAATATTCTATAAAGAACAAATTAGAATAATCTTTCAGCAATCTATCTCAATATTAACAACTACCAGCTTTGACACAGCACTGGACTTGGTCCTGGGGAAAATTCACCTATTAGATAGAATAATATTTTCTAAATCACTCAAACTCATACATAGAGATAAGTCTAATGCAAAAATATATGAAAAGTATATCCAAGAAGGACAAGGTGTTCTGTGGAATTTGAGGTCAAAAAGGGGGGGGGGGGGCAGGGATTTTATAGTGACTCACTATTAAGCCTTAAAAATTCTAATAGGATCTTAGGATTTCAAGCTGTAGTAATCATACAGAGCCAGTACTCTAGACACCATATAGGTAAACAGAGCATAGGTGTAGCAGTAGTCTGGCAGGGGTTATAGTGAAGATCAAAGGAGGCCAGCAGATAGGGTTGTAGATAAGAAAACAATGAGCAAAGAGCTTTAAGGAAAGACAGCAAAAACTAACATTGAATAGTAACAGCCAGAGCTGTTCACATCACGTGGATGGCTACTTAGATTGAAATATGCTACGAAGTGGGGTGGAGATAGGCTGCATTATTGTTAGAGGAACTGGGCTTTGCCATGCCTTCTTTGAATTTCAGTTTCCTCATCTGTAGATTGGGGAAACAAATACACCATTTTTCAATATGTGGGGTAAATGATAAGAACTTTTGTTTTTCTGGGATCTAATTTTTCCTAAATATGAGGAAGTAGTTAGTGAAGTAGCAACAGTGGAAAACATGAAATATAGTAATAGCTTGATATGCATACATGATTTTAGACCAATGAATTTATATAGGTCAAGAAAAAGTCTAGGAAGGATCCCACGGATTAATACATTATAGCAAACATCAACCTAAGAGGGATGGAAATATCTTAAGAAAGACATTCTGAAGATGAAAATGAAATAATACTAAAATGAAAAAGAATAGAGGAGTATAAATAGATCAATATAAATCAACTAGGAACTCAAGAAGTCATTAAGACAATTGAAAGATAGCTATAGAGGTTGCAAATGGTTAGATAGGTTCAAAGATGTATCAGGAAAACCAAGTGAAGGAACTGAACAACTGCATCAAATACTACAGAAAAGTCAAAAAGGAAGAGGATTTAGAAAAGGCACTTATTCTTGGGAATTAAAAGATTGTTGGTAATTTTGGAGAGAGCAATTTCAGTTGAATGATACTGTCATAAGCCAAATTGCAGGGGGTTTAGAGGAGAATTTCATGAGAGAAATTAGAGGATTGCAGGTGGTTTTCTTGAAAAATTTAACTGAGAAAGGAAAGAGTGATAGAAGATGATAGCTAAAAGGGATGGTAGGATAAAGAGAGAGGGTATTCTTTTTTGTTTCATTTTGTTTTGTTTTTGTTTTTTAGGCTGAGTAAAACATGGACATAATTCTAGGCCAGAAGGGAAGAGGCAGTTTGTATGAAGAGAGTGAATATTAGAGAAAGTGAAGATGATTCCACAGACAAGATACCATAGATGATAGGAGGGAATATAGAATGTTTAGCTTTGTCAAGTGGAAGGTCCATTGCATCACCAGAGTTCGGTTTGAAGACAGAAATAATGGCTGGTGATTTCAGAAGGATATAAGATCAGGGGAAGGCAAGAAGGGAGAACTCTGAGTATATGTACCCAATTTTTTTCAGTGAAGTACGAGACAAGTTTCTCAACTCACAAAGTGGAGGTGGGTTGTTTGAGGAAAGAAGAAAATTTTGGAATGAACTCTGTGGATTGTACATCGATTCTAGAATAGTAAAAAGAATATCTTGTTGCAATGAGTATCTAATTGAAAGTAGATAACACATTTGTAGTGATCTCCGTCAGCATGATTTCATGAGTGCTTCTAGCTCTATTCATTTACATGTGGGTAGGAGTGAAGGAAAAAAGATGGTAGAAACAATCCCAGAGAAAGGAATTTAAGAATAGAGGAAAATAAAGAGTTAAATTACTTCACTAGCAGCTGAAGATAGAAATAGGAAAGAGGGGATAGTATAAATCAGACAAAGAATGATGACCTTGAAAAGAAGTAAACATTAGAGGAATGATATTGATTGGTGCAGTAGGGTGAAATAGTAATTACAAAATGTCCCCCATAAATCTAGGGTACCCTGTCCTACAAAGACATATCCTGATCATACGAGGAATGAGGTCGAACTTAAAATTCAGTGGTAGTAAGGCACACATTGTGAAGATAATTGACAACTTTTGTATCTGAGGGGTCTAGAAACTCTCTTTGTCTTGGTAAATTCCTTATACCATACTCCTCTCTCTAACTGGAATCTCATTTGTCAGTACTTCTCTTAAAGCTCTTCTCACCTTTGGTGACTCTCTTTGTATATATACTTACCTGTGCTATAGTGTTTCCTACTACTCTAGTAGTTTCCCTTAAAAAGTTAATATAGTTGATGAGTATTCTCCTACTCCACTGCTAGATAGATAGTATGATAGATGGGAAGGAAGGAGAGAATTCTTCTTTTCTTCCCTGTAATGTTTTCAATCAACACATACTCTGAGTTTTAAATTCTTCAAGATTCTAAGGATTTAGCTCCTTCAAGACCCTAGCATCAGTCTGATTTGTTTTCTTGGATAATTGAATTTTTCCCTTCTTGACTCTATCAAAAGAAATGGTAGGTGTTGAGTCAGTAGAGGAAATTCTGGTCCAGGAAGACTTGAGTTCAAAATAAGCCTCAGACACTAATTAGCTATATGACCCTGGGCAAATCTTTTAACTTCTGTCTGCCTCTGTTTCCTCATGTAAAATAGGAATTAATAATAGCACTTAATTCCCAGGGCTATTGTGAGAATCAAATGAAATTATAATCACAGTTTCTGACACATACTAAGTACTTAACACATGCTTATTTTCTTGCCCTTTTGTTAAAATTAATTGGCTAATTTTAATTGGTTAGTTGTTAAATTAATTGGTTAAATGGAACTGAATAGTGGCTATATATATATGAGGAATCACACAAGAATAAGAACTGAATCACTAGCATTAGGGGGAAAAAAAAACCAAAACACAATAAACAAAACCCAGCATTACTTACCCCTTCATGGATGCTTTTAGAACCCTGAAGTAGAGCTGTAGTCAGCCTCATTCTTCCGGAATGAGACCAATATTGTCACAATATCCCCAAGGAGAAAAGATTTTAAAGGTAGATCTAACAATGGATTGTATGTCTGTTATCTGAACACCATGAAGATAAGGATTCTCATAGTCAAAGTGTTGACCAAAAGTTCATAAATGTCTTTTTGGTTAAAATAGCTAATTATGACTACCTCCTAAGGCAAGGAGTGGCTGCATACTATGCTAATGAAGGGAGAACCCAAACATTAAAAATCAGTTCTTTCCTATTACTGTTGTAGTTTAGGTCAAAAATTCCGTTTCAGGAAAGATCTCTATTATAGTGCATCCTTTGTTTTTGAAGAGGACCAATGGTGTCATAGGATGATGTCTTGACGTGGACTTAAATTGGATATAAGTGAGGCAGAGTTGGGCAACAGCCAGCCTCTCTCTGCCTTCCTGAATCGCTGAAATCCAGTGACAGAAGAAAAGTCATGACACCTGGTGGTGGCCCAGTATGCAGTGGATAACATTGGTATCTTTGATACCTGATCAAAGTTGCCTTTATTGACTGTTGGAAGAAATTTTTCTGATTTGCCCACTCCTCTGGAAAAGTATTCACATGGTTGGGGTAGGTATCTTCTTAACTAACCAACAGGTTTGGGCCTGTGGTCTACCTTCAACCTGGTTTAGCCTGCCTGCTGAGGTGGATGTGTGTGGATTGATGTGTGATGTGTGATGCTACACATGCTACAGTTTCTTGGAGACACAGGTGAAAGTTGAATGCCAGCTGGATATCAAAGGTAGATGGGTATCCATGAAAAGGACTTGGCAAACCCTCACACTGGAGGTACTAGTCCTTGCTAAACAGTTCATATACGCCTGAAAGATAAGTCTCCTCTCTAGCACCCCCCCCAAAAATGTCTGCACCTAATAAGAGAGAACATTCTACTCAGGAAACGTTAGAAAGTGCTTCCACATTTTGTACTATTGTACTATTTATCACCATTAGTTCCTTAACAGAAGGGCTATTTTCATTTTTTTTTTTTTTTTTTTGGTCTCAACAGTGTTTGGCACAGATTAGGTTATCTGCTTAGTGCGAAAACATTGAACCTGAAGCCAGGAGACTGTAACGCCAATGTGATTTTTACAACACCTATGGAGGCCATAAATATCTCAGCGCAAATATGAATCTCAAAATACCACAGACTCTCCACATGGAAAACAGAATGAAAACATTTATTTGGATACTGGAAAGCCAAATCCATCATAGTAACAAAAATCTATACACAACAACAATGCAGAGGGCAATACCATTCCCAAACCTTCCCCCTGCTAGGCTTCCCACAAACCAGGTCCATTACATGCATCACAAGCAAACTCTCTTGAACAAGCTTTCCTTAAACAAAACACCTCACACTTATGAACAGCTGTGGACTTGCCTGTAACCTTCAGTTCTGAACAGCTCTCAAGACTAACTTTCTCTCAGCTCTGCTCTACCTATGTAGTTCCTGTTCCAACCATTCAGCAAATTCCTCCCACCACAGGCTCAATGTGACTCAGACTTATTTGACTCAGGCAGGTCGCGTCAGCCTATTAATGAATGAGAAAGATCTCCCCAATTTAAATTGCCATTACTGAGACTGGAGGTCATTCGTTGACTCCCACACTTAATAATTTGCAGGACCAAGGTATCATGACTGAGAGAAAGAATCTTAGAAGTCACCTATTCTAATATTTTCATATTACAGGTGAGAAACTAAGTCTCAGTTTGGTGAAATATCTTTGCCAAGTTCTCAGAGGTAGCAAATGGAAGAGCTGAGATTTGAACCCAAGGCTCCTGATTCCAAATCTAGCACTATTTCTTCTTGGCTACATAATGTTCTCATTAAATTGCTGGGTGATTTTGAACAAGTCATTCCCTTAGCTTAGAAATAGAAATAGCAGCACCACTTCTATCACAAGGCTGCAATGAAAAATGGATTTTGTAACCTATCAATTGCTAACGTGAATTGTTATTACTGTAGTTTTGACTATAATGTGAATATTGTAACCTATTCCAAGTAGTATTAGAGACAAGAAAAATCAATCTTTCAATCCACCATCTGTTAGTAAAAAATAATGGAGAACCAGTGTGTTGTTCAGTGGAATTAGAAATTAGGACCTAGTTTCTAGCCCAAGCTCTGTCGTTTACTAGGTATGTTTTCCTGGGAACCTCAGTTTTCTCACTGTTTCACAGGCTTGATGTGGCTGTAGGCTTTGACATCCTTGTGTAGTACTATACAAAAGTGATTTATTATCATTCCCAGGCTTTTGCAATCTGCCTGATATTCCATTAACCATTTGGGATCTGAGTTGAGATGGCATGTTTTTTCAAAAAGCAGATTTATGTAATGCATGTTGAATATATGCTCTGCATATTCTATGTCTGAACACTGGGATAAACTCTGGGAGAAAGTTAAGTATCAAGGACCTACTCTCTGCCAGGCTCAGTGCCAAGCACTGGACAGTGTTGCTTATTCATTTTAGTTGTATCTGACTCTTTTGTGACCCCTTTTGGTGTTTTCTTAATAAAAAACACTAGAATGACATGCCCTTTCCTTTTCCAGCCCATTTTACAGAGGAGAAAACTGAGGCAAACAGGGTTAAGACACTTGGCCACAGTGTGTGGGTATACACTGTACCCATACAGCCATTAAGTGCCTGAGGCCAGATTTGAACTCAGGAAAAAGAGTCTTTCTGACTCTAGGCCCAGGACTCTATCCACTGTGCCACCTAGCTTCCCTAAACCCTGTAGTACAAATGAGAAAAAGGAAAGACAATTCCTGTCCTTAAGCAATTTACAATCTACTGTGGGAAGGTAACCACACAGAAGAAATCTGTAAAGCAGGGGCAGGGGACTGGGTGTACCTTTTTTCAGAGAAGTTTATAAGCAGAGATGAAAACAGAAGGTCTTCTAGCAAACTAAATGTGTACATATATAAACTTCAAAGCAAGAGGTGAGAATAAGAAAAGTACATGATATAAGGTGATAAGAACTAGCAGCATTAAGGGAGGTTTCCTAGAGGAAATAGCATTTTAGACAGGCAGAAGGAAAGGGAGCATTTCAATTTGCACTGAAGATATTACAATCGTAAGAAATGGAGGATAAAAACACAGAGAAGCAGGGGCATTTGTGTGGTATAGTGAATACAGCATAGGTCCTGGAGTCAAGAGAGCCTGAGTTCAAGGCCAGTCTTGGACACTTAACTCTTACTAGCTATGTGACCTTGGGCAATTCACTTAACCCCAATTGCCTACCCTCCCCCTTCGATAAAACAAAGACAAAAAAACCCCACAGATGAGAAAACTTGCAGTAAGAAGAATAAAGAGCAAAGGATATAAACAAGAGAACCAGTGCTTAATACTTTGGTAATAAATAAATAAAAGGAATTGATTTAATTTTCTGTTCAATAAATTCAATTTCATGGTTATATCATTAAAATGGTACTACTACTACTATTACTACTACTACTATTAACTAACTAATATTTAAGTTGCAGTTCAAGGCTTATAATTTGTTTACCTGAGTTTCTGATGGATTATATAGTGAAAGTTTTCATTGACGTGTAGAGGCCAGCTGAGACATCTCAAGTGTCTATTATCAAATTTTGAGTGTGACTATTTACATGCCAGAAATTGGCAAACAAATTAGATCTTGATTTATTGTTTGTTGATTCTCTAGACTTAAGGAAAATTAAGGAGATAACGTTAACAAAGAAGATTAAACCTAAAAGTGAGTCATTCATGAATTTCTTTTCCTAGAGGACCAGTTAAGCATTTATCAACATAACCCTATCTTCATTCCTCCAAAAATTTTTTTTTCTCTTAAAATTTAAATTAATGAACATTTTAATTATGTTTTATTAAAATTAACAAATATCTTTAAAGTGTCTACTCTTCGCACATCATTTTGCTGAGTTCAAATTAAAAGTTCAAAATTAAAATGTCCTCTTCCCCAAGGGAGCAAACATTTTTTATGCTACAATAAGGAATATACATCAATACCTATGAACGGGGCAGAATTTATGAGTTTAAAGGAGAGATGTGTCTAAAATGCTAGAAAAAATTTGAGGAAGTAGAGAATAATTCCATTTGGAAGGAATAGAGAGGGTGATAAAGGAAGCATGGGAATTGGACCTTGAGAAAGGAAAAACTTTTCAATAAGTTAAGATATGCATATGGGAGGTGATTCTGTTCTAGATATTAAGGGAGGAATGTAAATAAAACAGATGGAAGAGTTCAGAATGAGAAAACATAGAGAAAGGAAGGGCGTAGGAAAACTAGAAAAATAGATTGGAGGAACTGAGCTTATGCAATCAATCCCATTACTTTATAGGCATACTTTAATTAAAGATTTATCAATACTTGCCAGAGAAGATAGGAATGTGTCTTTACCCTTAGCCAATTTTCCCAGATGAGAGGCTTCCTTTTTAGTCGGAAAAATACAATTATATTAAAAAAAAAAAACTTTTTAACATAATTCAAGTCTTTGGGGAGAAGGAAATAGATTATACTGACTTCTGTTAAGTCTTTTTTATTTCTACTTCCTGGCCTACAGAAACGCTACACAATCCAATCTGTCTGCATGTTAATTGAGGAAAATACTTTTATGATATTTATCAGATCTCTGTGTCCCTAGGGCAGGGAGCCCAATAAAGATGTATGGCCTAGGAATGGGAGGAATTGACAAGGGTCGGGGAAACATCTAATCTTAGAATATTACTTTTGGAATGTACCTTACCAATGAGGTATGGGGTTAAGAGAACCATACATTGTGTTAAACTGTCTTAAGAGTTAGAAGAGACCTTAGAAAAAAAGGAATTTAGAACATAGAATGTTAAAACATATTAATAGCATTTATTTTTTCTTGGGGGTTTTTGGGGGTTTGCAGAGTGCTTTCTATTTATAACATTTTCTCTTGATAAAAACATGTATTACTATATATTATAATGTATATATGTAACACATACATATGTTATATATACATCTATGTATATGCATATATGCACATACATACATGCGTGTATATCACACACATTTTATTTTCATAACAACAACAACTGTAGAGGTAGGCAGATGCTGTTATTAACCCATTTTCCAACATAGGAGGGAAACTGAGGCTAGGAGATACTAAATGACTTGCCAAGACTCACATAGTTAACGATTTTCTGAGACACGATTCAAGCTCAGGTTTTCCTGACTCTAACCCAGTACTCTATCCACTGAATTACCCAACAACGTTAGATGTTGAATTTTTCAAATTCAAACAGAGTATAACTTCCTTCTTATAATAGCCAATATTATATAAGCAATTTCACATAAAACATTCCTACACTGATCACATCCAAAAATTAGTTTATTTTGCATCATCTCTCTGTTGTGAGCTGGGCATTATTCTTCTTTCTCACTCCTCTAGAATGACAACTCATTATCTAGTTGATCAGAGTTCATAATGATTTCCAAATTGTTCAATTTTGTAGTATTAATATTATAGCATAAATTGTCCTAGCTCTGTTCATGCTCATTATGATTATTTCAGATAAATCTTTGCAAGTCTTTCTGAATCCATTCATTCCTTCATTTCTTACAGCATATTAGTATTTCATTACATTTATATACAACAGTGCCACAATTTGCCCAACCATACCTGAAGTGATGGGAGAACATCCTCTTCATTTATAGTCTTTTTATCTTTCTCACAACAAATGCAATTCTTATAAATATCATTTTTAAGTATAGGATCTTTTCCTTTTACTCTGATCTCATTGAAGTATAGGTCAGATATGTTATAGATAAGCCAAAGGAAAAACACTTTAATAATGCTTTGTACCTAATCCAGATCATTTTCTATCTTTACTATATCCTCCAGTACTTAGCACAGGCATCATTTCAATAGGCAGAAAAAACTTATAATACTAAAATTGCCCAATGTGCTAGGCCATTTACGGAAGAGCTTGCTTTTTTGTTCCTTATCATAGGAAGGGAGAAATAGGGTCTTTCTCACAGTTAAATTATCATTGTGTGTGCTTATCCTTCATTGCCCAAAGAAAACCATGCCATCAGAGAAATGACGACATGACTTGTACTTGACTTTGTTTTGAGTGAGGGAGGGCTGTGCAGGTCACCAGCCTCACTTCCCCTCCAGAGCCATCTTAATCCAGTGACCAGATATTCATCAGGATGACTGGAGATGACCCAGGATGAAGCCATTGGGGTTAAGGGATTTGCCCAAGATCACAGAGCTCGTGAGTGTCAAGTATTGAGGTAATATTTGAACTCAGGTCCTCCTGACTCTTGCACTGGTGCTCTCTGCACTGCACCACCTAGCTGCCCCCAAATTAGCATTACAGAAAGCAGGAACATGCAGCAGAGGTAGAAAAGAGAGGTAAAGGTATAAAAAGAGTAGCAAGAGCATTGCACATTATAGTCCTCTAAGTACTTACACTTATTTCTATTCTGTTTCACATATTTAAAAGTTCTTATTGACATGTCTTGCTTTTATATTTCAAATATTTACAGATATATAGCAAAGTAATACTAATAATTCAGTGACTTAATCTGAGAGTGCTTGCAGTTTCAGCACATCTGTAGCATACCAGCCATCTTCCCTATTTTGTTTTTTTAAAGAAAAAGCTACTGTATCTCCCTCCCAACACTCCACCTAATTCAGGGGGAAAAAATTTTTATAACAAATGTTTATGGTCAAGAAAAAGAAATACCACAATGGCTATATGCAAAAATAAATGTGTCATCCTGAATCCTAAATTCAACATATCCTTGTAATGTCTAGTATAACATTGGTCCCCTAGAACCATGAATACTCATTTGTGGTTCTTCCAGTTTTCAAAATTGCATACTTTTGTAGGGTTGTTATTATTGAGTAAATTATTCTCCTAGATATGTTCTTTTCATTCTTCAGTTTATAGAATCCTTAGAATAATTCATTATTAAGTATTGGTGCCATAACATAAATGATTCTTCTTGTCCTGTTTACTTCACTTGTAAGTTCATACAAGTCTTTTCATATCTTTTTGAAATCATCTATTTCCTCCTTTCTTATAGCACAATAGTACTTTATCAAATTCATACTGCAATTTTTCCAGCCAGTCCTCAGTAGTTGATATGCTTCAAGCAATTCATTTTTTTCTAATTTTTTCGCCAACCTAATAAGTTACTATATATTTTTTGGTATGTTAAGTACTTTTCTTTGTATTTCTTTGACTAGAAGGGTATATATAGGTCAAAGGTCATATATCATTTAGCAAATTTTTGTTCATAATGCCAAGTTTCTTCACAGATGAGTGTATCCATTCATAGGTCCACCAATAGTGCATCATGGGGGCAGCTAGATTGTGCAGTAGATAAAGAACCAGTGCAGGAGTCAGGAGGACCTGAGTTCAAGTCTCACTTCACACAATTGACTCTCACTTCAGACACTTGACCCTCACTAGCTGTGTGACCTTGGGCAAGTCACTTAACCCCAATTGCCTGGGTCATCTCCAGTCATCCTGATAAATATCTGGTCACTGGATTCAGATGACTCTGGAGAAGAAGTGCAGCTGATGACCAGCAAAGCCCTCAAAACAAAGTCAAGTGCAAGTCATGTCATTATTTCTCTGAAGGCATGGTCTTCTCGACAACAAAAGACAAGCACACACAGTAGTGCATCAATATGCCTATTTTCCTAAAGTCCCTCCAAAATTTATCATTTTCTTATTTTCTCATTTTTTCCAGTCTGACAGAAACAAGGTAGAATAACAGAATTGTTTTAATTTGTATATCTCTATTTTATAGTGATTTATAGCATTTAAAAATAAACTATTATAGGTAGTCTGGCCCAAAGGATTACTGTATAGAATGAGAAAAAATAAATTTCATAAAAAGGAGAAAAAAGCTTCAAAAATCTCAGGAAACATAGTAAAAAGCAATGGGAATAAATGGAGGTCAACAGTGATAGATATCAAATTATAATACAAAAAAGTAATTATTAAAACAATTTGTCTTAAATAGATTGATTAGTGGAAAAGATCAGGTATACAATGCACAAATGTAAAGATGTATAATACCCTATCCAATAAATACAAAGACTACAGTTATTTGAATAAGGACTTATTATTTGATAAAACTGTTGGAAAAATGAGATAACAATATGGAAGTAATTAGAACTAGACAAAACTTCACATCTTATATAAAAAATAAACTCCAAATGGGTGAATAAACTAGATATAAAATGTCACATCATTAAGAAATTACAGAAACATAGGAAATTACCTGTCAGATCTATGGGTAAGAGAAAAGTTCATGACCAAGCAAGGAGTACAGAAGATCATAGAAAATGAAATGCATAATTTTGATTACATAATTTCTTTTATAAAAAGTATCAAGCAAGTAAAAAAAGTTCAGATTAAGAAAGAAACAACTGGAAAAATAATGTCAGCAGCAAATTTCTCTGATAAAGGTCTCATTTTCAAAGAATATAAATAAATGATTCAAAGTTGAAATAAAAAGAGCTATTTCCTAATTGGGAAATGGACTAAAGAAATGAACAACAAATAATTGACAAAAAGAAATCAAAAACCTAGATGAAGACATTGCTGTTATGCACATGACATTTTTGAAGGTGTTACAAAGCTGGGATAGATAGTTAACATAGGTGGATCACAAAAGCTGAGATCCAAAAAGTTCTAGACTGGCTAATTAGATAGGCCAAAACTAAGAAGATGAAATATAATTGGGAGAAATGTGAAGTTCAAAATTTTCAAGAGAGTATTAATTATACAGATACAAGGAGAAGAATGACAGTACAACAGTACATTAAAAGGACTTAGGAATACAAAGAGGAAAAGGTGAGGAGGGAGAGTTTTCCAAATATGCAAGACAACCTGTGAAAAATCAGAGTGAGTAGAAATGGAATTTTTTTTAGAACCCAAAATATTTTCTAAATGTTAGATTCACTGGGTTTGGGGAGAGGAAAGATGCATGAGAATTAATATTAAAACTTATACATATACACACACACATACACACACACACATATATATATATATATATATATATATATATATATATATATATATATATATATATATATATATATATATATATATATATATATATATATTATTTGTAGATTCACTGTTAGTGGGTTTCCTTCCACTCCTTCAAGAGTACCTGTCTCATTGGCACCATTGATTTTAGCTAACCTGCTTGCTGTTGACAAAATTTTGCTTTTATATTCAGTGGCATGTCTTTGTTATGCATCAACAATTGCACTTTAGAGTGGATATCTATTATTTATTAGATGTTCGCAGCACCTTTTCTCTAGAGTTCCCAACCCTGTCCATAGAAGTATTAAATATGGGAAAATTCTAAATTGCACATCCAGGGAGTATGAAAAAATAGACTAGAAAAAGAAATTCAATTTCATTTGATATTTATTTTATACTTATAAAGATAAGAGAAGCAGTATTGTATAGTGAATAAAGAGTTGGTCTCGAAGTTCAGAAGACTTGGATTCAAATTCCACTTATGACACATACTGGCTAGGTGACTATACACAGCTCTCTTAATGTTCCTGCGCTTTTGGACAACTTTCTAAGACTTTAATTGCAGAGAAACTACTGACTTGCATTAGTAGAGTTTCCTTACCTGGGAACTCACTATGCCAATGAAGAAATACGTTCGATTTCTATCCCTATTGTACTGTGCTAGGAACTTAGGATTCAGATATAGATAAGATATTAACCTTACTCTCCATGAATTTACCACGTAATAGGTGATAAAACATAAACAATACATGCATATTGAAAAAACAAAGAGAAATTGAGATTGTGTCTAAGCATATTGTGAAACATTTTCCTGGGTTAAAATTCCAACTCTCATTCTTATCAACATCAGGTGATGGCTAATATATTCTCTTAGGACTCAAAAGGTAACCCTTAGAAGTAGGGGGTTATCTTTCTAATGGTTTAGCTCACAAGTCACCACCAGATTCCTTCTCAACATGATTATGAGTTGATGTCAATTAGTCAGCCAGACTTATTTAGTTTTTACTAATAATTACTTACTAGAATTCTGTAGAGGTGGTATAGAAAACTTGGCTTGGAATCAGGAAAATCTGAGAAAATGGGCTTCTAGTTAAAAAGCACGTGTAGGAAAGAGGTAACACAGCTTTTGGGAGTTATTTTAAATGGAGCCCTCAAGATGCTCCTCTTAGTTATGTTGTAGTGTTTCCCCAACTCCCCATCTCTCACTCCTTCCTTTCTTGGTTTTATAGAGCTTTAATCTGTGTCTAATCTGTTCTTGGCTGCTGGTGCACACACACACACACACACACACACACACACACACACACACACACACATACACACAGAGTGCTGTCAGATCTTGTGAGTATGTAGCCTGAACGCTGATGGGAAGATAGGTATTACAAAATCCTCCAATCTTTTTGAAGGGCTGGAGAATTTCCTCTCACCAAAGCAGAGTTATTATAAAGAGAAAGTCAATATCAAGCTATCAAGGTTTAAGCACTTTATTTCCTCTTTAACCCCACCGCACCAACACCCAACCCAACTAATTCATCCTCAAGGGTTACTGCTTTATCATACTTTGCCACTTATTTGAATGGCCTTATAAAGGACCCAAAGAGCATGTCCCAGTAGTTTACCTTATCTAAATCTGAGAGAAATGTGACATCAATTTTGTGTTGGTTGACATTTTTAGTAGTTCTAATTTCTCCAATTAATGTCTTCATCAAAGTAGAAGTGATTTTCTTTAACTTTATACTCCTCTCATTTCAAAAAACAAAACAAAATAAAAAAAAAAAACCCAAACCCAAACCCAAACCAAAACCAAAAACCAAAAACTGAACAGCAACAAGAACAAAAAACAAAAATCTGAATTAAATTATAGTAAGACAAGACCATCATTCTTATTCATACTAGAAAAAAAATCTTTACAATTGGAAAATTTTGCACATGGTAGGAATACAGGGATTCTTCTCAGCACAATGGCTCTCTCTCTCTCTCTCTCTCTCTCTTTCTCTCTCTCTCTCTCTCTCTCTCCCTCCCTCCGTCCCTCCCTCCCTCCCTCCTTCCCTCTCTCCCTCTCTCTCTCCTCTCTTTGCTCTCTCCACATCCATTCATCCATACATATAAGTTTGGGGCATAATTGTTTGAATATTGTCTCCCTCATTAGAATATGAGATCTTTGAAATCAAGGGTTACTTTTATATATGTGTTATGTGTAATTTTGTTTTGCTTTGATTCTCTTTCTTTATTTCCCAGGGTTGTCCAGTATCTGGTATATAAGAGGGTCTTAATAAATTGTCCTTCACTAGACTTGACAGGAATTGTCCATACTGTTTTGTGACTGGTCAATATAGCATAAATGAGAATTGGTTGCTAGCAGCTCACCTCAACGTGGCCTGTCCCAACTTGTTTCTGCTATGAACTTTGACCACTAATCAAGTCTTATACTACTAGCCTCAATTGTTTTTGAAACAGACAAGAATATCATAAAATCATAAAATGAGTGTTAGAATAGGAAGAGACCTTGGAGATCATCTAATTCAATAACCTTACTATGCAGATGAAGAATCAGAGATTGAAAGAATTTATGGGGAGAGGAAAGGCATAAGCATTTACATAAAACATTTTTTTTTTTACACACTAGGGCAGTTAGTGCTATTATCCTCATTTTACATTTGAAGAAATTGAGAAAAACAGAGATTAAGTGCCTTGCACAGATAATAATAAAGATGTTTGTATTAATGTCTATTAACATGTTTGAACCTTGTTAGGGACTATATATCTATCACCTTAGATCCAACCTAGCTATGTCCATACAGATTTCATTACCAAAACATTAATCATCAGATAATGATATTTTATAATTAACCATTTTGAGGACTTTAATAAACTTGTGAAGAATGAAATGAGCAGAAGAAGAATACTAATCCACATAATAACAACACTATAAAAACAAACTTCAAAACTAAAAGATAAGCTACAAAATGATTGTTTGAGATTCTAGAGGACCAATGTCGAAACATGATATCCATTGCAGAGTGGTGACATATTTAGGGTGCAGAATGAGATACTTTTTAATGCAACCATTGAGGACATTTATTTTGCTTGATTATGTGTATATTACAGTGTTTATTTCTTTCATTTTTCTTTTTGTTTTAATTTTTGTTTATTTTAACATTTATTTAATATTTATTTATATTTAACATTTACTTAAATTTTGAGTTCCAAATACTCTATCTTCCTTCAGTTTCCTCTACCCCTTAAGAAGGTAGGCAATATGATCTCTGGTAAACATGGAATTATGCAAAAATATTTCCACATTAGCCAAGTTTCAAAATGAAAAGCAAGAAAAGTAAGGAAAAAAAACAAAAAAAAATGCTTCCATATGCACAGAATTCAATGATTCTTTCCCTGAAATGGATAGCATTTTCATCACAGATCTTTCTGAATTAAGCTGAGATCATTTTATTGATCAGAATAGTCAAATCTTTCAAAGCTGATCATCACTACATTATTTTTAATGTGTTCAGTGATCTCCTTGCTCTGATTACCTCACTCTGAAGCAGTTTGAACAGATCTCATTATTTTCTGATCATAATTTCTTATAGCACAATAGTATTCCATCATAATCACATCTTACAACTTGTTCAGCCATTCCTCAATAACAAATCCTTAGCCATATCAAAGAGCTGAAACATTTTTGTATGTTTAAGTCCCTTTCTTTTTTCTTTGATTTCTCTGAGATACAAATCTGGTAGTGATATTGCTGGTTCAAAAGCTATGCAGAGCTTTATAGACATTTGCGCATAGTTCTGTATTGTTCTCCAGAATTTTTGGACCAGCTTAAAACTCCACCAACATGATCCTTACTTTCCTCCAGTATTTATAATTTTCTTTTTCTGTCATGTTTGCCAAACTGATAGGTACGAGATGGTGTATTGCTAGAGCAATATTAACAGCATTGGTGGCCACTATGAATATGCTGGAGTAGTTCTCAATCACAAAGTACAGCAGACTCTCCATGTAGAAGGCAGAAGAAAAACATTTATTCAGACACCAGGAACCCAAATCCCCACATTAGAAAACCAAATCCATCATAGTAACCATGAAGTAAACACACATTAGCACTGAAATCAATACAGTTAATTACCATTTTATCACAGAAAATTTTAGAAAAATATTATACATCTTCTTGAGTCTTGTTCAGTATGTGTTTCCCAAACTATTGGATAAAAAGTAAGAGAAAAAACAACTTTCTTAACAAATTTTCCTTTCTTCCTATTTGTTGTACAATGTATCATTTATTTTTCTCTATTTCTCCCATCCCCAACTTCTTTTCATAATAAGCCAACCTCCAGATATTTGAACAGAACTTCTACAATGAATTTATAGAAATAAGTGAACAAGAATTTCAGAGTATGAAGGTATAGTGAATATTCTCTCTGAGGTCACTGTCCCATATATGTTCAATAGTAAAGGCAAACCAGTTGTCAGTTGAATTAGGTGAGCTTATGATGTGCTTGTCCTGGAAGTTTGTGGTTTGGTTTGATTTTTTCCAGCATTACAAAGCTAATAATTCTTCACCATTACTGGCTCCAGGAGCTATTGATTTGTAATTACATTGTTGTGGATTTTCCTCCCACCAATAAAGATAGCTACTTTTCCATGATTTGGTAGATGGTTTCATGAGTTGCAGTGCCCAAAACTTTAATCAATAGTAGACAATCTTAAAATGATGATTCTCACCGCATTTAGACAGTTTATTAGACAATAACAATTCATTGTCAGCCCTATGCTTAAAGAACCTGGGTTCAAATCTTACCTATTTACTATCTACATGATCAATGAAATGTTACCTAACCTAGCTGTGTCTCAATTTCATTATCCAAGAAATGAAAGTATTTGAAAAGACAATAAATAAATTGCCTTACAAACTGTTATTTTTGGTACAATGATCTTTTCCCAGAATAAGACTTGGCATAGTTTGCTCTCCATTGGTATCTATTTTAAAAAGACATGATAATATCTATATCATAAATAAAGTATCTAAAAATACCTTATTGAATGTCTTAGTTAATTTATCATATATTTATTTATATATTTATATTTATACATACATACATATATACACATGTGTGTATGTGTATGTTGTGTCTTTGTCTTTCTATCTATCTCTCTCTGGTTTCATGTATTTTAAAACTGCATCCTGATTCTTAAAGATGTGTGTGTGTGTGTGTGTGTGTGTGATTTTCAATTCAAACATTCCTTTCATTTAAAAATATTTATACATACTTCAAAAAGGTTGTGGTTTGCTTCAATATTCAGAAAAGAAATCTCTCTTGAGGAAGGAATAAATGGCATCCTTTTTAAAAAAAAAACTGACTTGAATTGTGCCCAAATGATTTCATGCTGTCATTTAGAGGGCTTAGAAGCATCTTTAATAGTAAGAACTCAGATGTGTTCAAACGACTCACTTGTTCTACCTGAAAAGATGATTTTGAACCTGGAAAATCTCCTTCATTTGGATAGCTTAGGCATTCTCTGAGCTAATGCACTGACCATAGCACCTGTCAAATTCTATAATTACTCTTAATATTCTGTCCCTAAATATAATGAATTCAATTTTGCACACTCATCACCCAAAATTGCATTTGAAACTTAATATATTGTCTTTTGTCCTAATGCATGAAACTGCCCCCCTAGAGAAGAAAATAGAGTTTGCAAATCCTTCACAGATTCAGTCGACTTTTCTTTTTCAGTGTATTGGGTCAAGTTACTAATCACACACCTTGAGTATCACCAGAAAACACAAGAAAATAAGAGGGAGGGTAGATATGTAGAGTGGAAGGACTAAGGAATTTATAATTAGATTTCAATTCAAATCTGTCAATATGTCCATCAATTTGTCAGTTCTCTTTCCTAAGCTTCAGTTTCAGTTTCCAAATTTTTAAAATTCTTGAGTAGATGATCATGGTACAGAGGAAAGAACTCTGGATCTGGAATCTGAGGAGGCAAGTTTGAGTCTCACAAATGCTTCGTAGCATTCACTTTAAACACATGTATTAAAACAATTGCTATGAGAAAGCTACTGTACTCTATATTTTGTATTCAAAAATAGACATTTGAGGAAAAATAAATTTCTAAAGGAGTTTTCTTTCTATTGGAGAGACAGCAGAGATATCTATCTCTATAAGATGGATAGATAGAGATGAATTAAATATATGTAACAAGAAATAGATGGATGGATAAAGAAAGAAAAAAGAAAGAAGATGGATGATCGATAATGATAAGATGGATGGATAGAGTGAAAGAAAGATAACTAGATAGATATGACTTGATGGATATGTGGATAGGTAGATTCTAGACAGATATTCCATAGCACTCTCTTCACTCTTTAATTCCATGTCTCCTCAGCTATCTGTGTATTAGTATATGTGAAATTATATTTATTTACTAATGAGTATCACAGAAGACAATGTGGAGTACATGTTCAATGAGAGAAGTCCACATCATATAATAATAGCTAACATTTATGTAACATTTTAAGGTTTCCAAAACACTTTACATAATTTTTCTCATTTGATCCCCATAACAGCCTTTTAGGGTATTATTATTTTTCTCACTTTACTTATGAGGAGTCCTGGAGTCAGGAAGACCTCAGCTCAAAACTGGCTTCAGACACTTACTTGTCTAGCTACATGACCCTGGGCAAGTCACTTAACTCTATTTGACACAGTTTCCTCATCTGTCAAATGTGCTAAAGAAGGAAATGGCAAACCTCTCCAGTATCTTTGCCTAGAAAACCCTAAATGAAATCAAGAAGAGTGTAACATGACTGAAACAATAATAAGTAATTTACTTATGAGGAAACTGAGGCTTAGCAAGCTCAATAACTTGCCCAGGGTAACACAGCTAATAAGCGTTCAAGGGACAATTCAGATGCAGAACTTTCTAATTCTAAATCAATCATTCCATCTATTATACCATATAACTTATTCAAACAAAGAAAATAATTGAGAATAAATTTTATTTTCAGAAAAAAAGGAGGTACAAAATGAAGATAGGTTGGTTTCATTAAAAGATAAGGGATAGCAGGTTAATAGTGTTTCTACTCCACTAGAATTGGTGCATTGGTAAATGTTTAACAAATACATGGCATACTGTTAAGTTTAATCTGCAATATCAATATTTTTCCATTTCTTTCTTAAGATTAAGCAGTCAACAAAACAATAAATCAAACTTTGATTTGGAATATTTACAAATGTCTGAGGTTTTCATGCTGAAAATTTAACAATGGGCTCTTGGGAACTGGTATGAGTTACTTCTAGTGCGAAATTATTTCCTTGAGACATCAATAAAAGGAACAGAAGGCTCATTCCTTGCATGTTTGGTAGATGGTCTTGGGACATTCATGGGAGGACATGGAAAAGATTTAAAAAGGACAGGCAGGCATGAGTGAGTTGTGATCTGAATATTGAAAATCCATTAAACATTTTGAAAGTATTTATTTTCTTCTGGGTAACTTCTTTCTAGTAATTTTTTCTTTCTGATATGTTCTGTAGTACTCTACAATTCTCAAAAGCTATGACTTCATAAGGTCAGGCAATAATACCAACCTGAAAAAATGCAAGTGTTTGACTTGCGAAGAAGTGTGTGTCTGTGGCATAAAGAGAAGTTTAGTTGTGTATGAAAAGGTATGTCATCAGATGGGTGGCCCTGAGATTTTCCCCCAAATCCAAGAAACATTCCACCAAGGTAAAGGACTGCAACGTGAATTAGTAAAGTGGGTATCTGTTCTGATACAATTGCAGTTCTTTTCAAAATATTGACATATACAGGAAATTATTTCATACTTCCATACATATTATATATGTTCTCTAATTGCTGTAATTCAAAATGCCAAAACATTGGTGACTTCATCAATGTGGTCACTCTGGTCACTAATGCAATACATTCATTAATAGATAGATTAATGAGATATTGCATCCAAGAATGAAAAATCATGGTTATCAACTTCTGAGGATGATTCTCACATTAGAAACTCAGTAAGTTTAATCCTCTGATGATCAACAGATAATACAATGGTTGACTCAGAAATAAAATCTATCCTTAGAGGATGCAACAGAGCTTATTCTTTAATGGAATAGGACTAATAATACCTAAAGACAATAGCTCAGTATTAGTCAATAACAATAGTCAACACACATTTATTAAGACTCTACAGTAGGCACTGTGCTTGGGGCTGGTTATTCAAAAAAATTTAAAAAAATAATCCTGCTCCTCAAGACTTTTACATTCAAATGGTGGAGACAACAAGGAAACAAATAGTCACAAATAAGTTATAAATAGATAAACTTGGTATTAAGAGAGGGAAAGCACTAGAACTAATAGGGATTAGGAAAGATTACTTGTATAAAATAAAATTTTAGTTTGAACTTCATGGAGAACAAGAGATATATTTCAGGAGAGACACCATTGCTGGAATGGGGGACTTCTGGAACCAAGAAACAATGTTTTTTGTTCATGGAAATCAAAGAGGTTAGTTGCACTGTATCTAGGAGAAATGACAAAATAATAAAGTATAATAAAACAAGAAGTAAGGATAAGGGGATAGTTTATGAAGGGCTATAGAAAATTTTATATTTTATCCTTGAAATGATAGGGTACCATAGGAGTTTGAATAAGTTTAGTGACATTAGCAGACCTGTGTTTTAGGACAATCACTTTAGTGGCTGAATGGAAGAGTATTGGAATGGGAAAGAGTTGAGGAAGGCACTTCCACTAGCAGACTGCTTCAATAATACAAATATGAAGAAATTGGGAATTGTGCTAGCATTGAAGCCAGCATCAGAAGAGAGAAGGGGCATATTGGAAAAGTATTGTAAGAGAGAACTTGACGGGCCCTGGCAACAGTTTGGATATAAGGGTGACAGAGAGTGAGAAGTTGAAGATGTCACCAATATTTTGTGAGTCTTGGAGACCCAGATGATAGTGTTTTCCTCAACAGTAATAGGAAATTTTGCAAAGAGGTAGGGTTTAGAGAGAAAGATAATTGGTTTAGTGTTAGACATGTTGAGTTTAGTATATCTCCGGAACAGATGTCTGGGGAAAATTTAAGACATCTGGGGAAAAGCAACAGCTGGAAATACAGAAATGAAAGTCAGTACAGGGTTTGGGGTGGGTAGGTAGATTTGAGATTTATTAACATAGTGATGACAATTAAATCCATGGAAGCTAGTGAAATCATTAAATAATGTAGTGCAGAGGGAAAAGAGAAGAGATTCCAGGGCAAAGCAATTTGAAATTTATAATGTTGAGTGCCTTCATTTGGATGAAGATTCAGAAATAGATACTGGGGAAAAGTGTTCTCACAGGTAGGAAGGGGACAAGGAGAGAATGGTGACTCCAAAAAATAGAGACAGAGACTATCAAGGAAGTGAGGATGATCAACAGTGTTAAAAGGTGCAGAGATGTTTAGGAGAATGGTGATTGAAGAAAGGCCATTGTACTGGAAATTTCAAAGATCACTGACAATTTGAATGGAAGCAGTTTTGGTAGAATAATGAGTTTAGCACCCAGAATATAAGGGGTTAAGAAGTGAGAGGAGAGAAGTGGAGCCATTTACTGCAGATAGCCTTCTCAAAGAGCTTAGCCACAAAGACCAGAAGAGATTTAGTACAATAGTTAGTAGGGAAAGAAACCAAATAAAATATATTTTTGAGGTTGGGAGAGAGACAAGAATGCTTGAAGGCATTAAGGAAGGAACTAGAAGACAGGAAGAGATTGAAGATAAGTGATATGGTGTGGATAACAGAGGGGCCAATGTGTTGGGAAAGACATGATGCAGTGAAATCTTATGTTCAGAGAGGTTGCCTTGGTAAACTGTAAAGCCTCCTCTTCATGTGAGAAAAGAATGAAGGAATAGATACTATCAAAAAGCATATGAGTGATGTGAGATTAGGAAGAAGGGAGAAGAGGAACTCATGGTGAATTGGCTTAGTTATTTTTGTAAAATATGAGGGAAGGTTCATAGAAGAGAGATTGGGAGGAAGAGAAGCCATGATAGGTTTGAGGAAGAATGAAAAGGTTTTATAAGAACTATGGAGAGTGGGAGAGTGATTGAAAAAGGGAGGTATGCAAGGAAGGCTAAATAGAACTGAGGGCCCAGTTAAAGTTGTGAAACATAAATTTGTAGTTAACCTAGTCAGAATAGTTGCATTATTTTCTTCACCTTCATTCAGGAGCGGGTGAGTAGGAATAAAAATGACAGTTCTGCACTCCAGTGTGTCCAGTTAAACAAAGGTCCCTACACAGCATGGTGCCTATTTCTCATCAGTTATATTGCTTTTGGATTTCTCCATCCTTCCTGCCTGCCCCAGGAAACTCATTGCCTTATCCTATAAGAGTAAGCCAATCTTGGAACTATTATCTCATTAATACCTTTCTGATTAGACCCTATAATGTCAGGAGAGAGCTGTGGGCTCCAGGGACTCCCTTTAAGGAGTCTTCTTCCATTTTCACTAAATGAATTGCTTGTGAATTTCTTTGGGCTTCTCCAACATGCTCCTTTACTAGGTAACATCAACCACCATTTCCTCTGCTTTGCAGCCTTTGTGTTTTGTCTTCCCCCATTATATTATAAACTCATTGAGGCAGGGACAGTGTTTATTTTTGTATACTCAGCATTTAGCAAAGTGTCTGGCACATAATAGGTGCTTAATATATGATTATTGACTATTGGCTGTTATTGGCTATTAGTCAAGGCTAAGCGATGGCAGAGGGCAATCAGCCATATGATAAGGAGGCAGGGTCTGAAAAAAAGACAATGTAGAGTTCACGTGGTTCACCAAGGGGACAAGTTGAGGAAAAGAGGAAAAAATGGCTGGTGTAGCAATGATAGGAAGAGAACTGGGGGATTAAGGGATTAGAGATTATGTTGTGAAAAGAGAGGAGTGTTTGATAATGAGAGGCAGAAGGAGAAGTAGAAAGTCAATAAATTGTGATTTCATTAGGGAATTTGAGTCTGAGTTGGGATGGAGGAGTAGGCCATGGGAAGTGAATAGGTTTTAAAAACTAAGTTGTTAGGGTATTTGAGGAAAAGTCAATGTGTCCACAGAGCTCCCCTAATATGACAGCAGGAATTGGGAAGGAAAGAAACATTATGATCTCAATTTGATTAGGAAGAAAGAAGAATGACCTAGAGAATTGTAGAAAACAGCTGCCAGGATTTTGAGTAGATGATTGACATGGAAGGCACGAAGCCCAAAAAAGGAGTGGTTATTAAGTGATGGAGATGGGGAAGAGCCAAGATAGAGGAGTGAAGTCAGGGACTCACTTTAGAGCTCCCAAATTCCTCTCCAAACTACTCTAAATAACAACTCAAAACAAATTCTGGAGCATCAGAATACACAAAGGGAAAACCTGAGAAAGTTGACTAGAAAGGACTATCATGCCATGGGTGCAACAAAATCAGCAGTGGAGGGACTGTTATCAGAGCTCTCATCCCACAGAGAGTAAAGGGTTCAGACTACTGGTCATAAGGATACTACAGGGGTCCCTTTGCTGGCACTGGGTGAAAGACTATTTTGCATAGTCTGTATTCAGATTTGAGTTTCAGTCCCAGTGCAAGGAGGAGCACTAGTTCACCAGAGTTTGGGGCCACAAGGAAATGCAGACCCTGCTAACAGTTCCAGGGCAGAAAAAGAGTGCTTATGGTCACTCAAAGAGCAGGGCACAGATCAGGAGAGTATAAATATATCTTTTTACAATGAACCACCCTGTATGACCTGAAAGTTTACAGACCCCAGAACTAGATTTGAAAACATGTGCACAAAAAACAAAACAAAACCAAAAGCACCATAAGGTTGGTACAGTCCCCCCCCATTCTACCTTGGGAGCAGAGCTCAACCTTAAAATAAATTTAAAAGTAAAGATGTAGACTGGAAAAATGAGCAAATAACAAAAACAACAAAAAGATCCTGACCATAGAAAGTTATAGTGACAACAAAGATTAAGACCCAAACTCAGAAGAAGACAACAGAGTCATCCAAAGCTTCAAAAAACAAATGTGAGTTGGTTTCAGGACATGAAAGAACTCAGAAAAGGTTTTAAAAATCAGATAAGAGGGGTAGAAGAAAAATTGGGAAAAGAAATGAGAGTAAAGTAAGAAAACAATTAAAGAAGAGTGAACAGCTTATTAAAGGAAGGACAAAACACATACTGAAGAAAATAACACCTTAAAAAAAAGAATAGTCCAAATGGTAAAAGAGACACAAAAAATCATTGAAGAAAATAACTTCTTAAAAAATTAAATGGCCAAGTGGAAAAGGAGGTACAAAAACTCAATGAAGGAAATCATTTTTTAAAAAAATTAGAATTGGGCAAGGAGAAGCCAATTACTTCAGTAGGCATCAAGAAGCAATGAAATCAAATCAAAAGAATGATAAAAATAGAAGAAACTGTGAAATATCTCACTGGAACATCCAAATTTACATAGAAGATATTTTGAGGATAGATAATTTAAATTATTGGACTACCTGAAAGAGACATCATCTTTCAAGTAATTATCAAGGAAAACTAACCCAATAGTCTAGAATCAGAGGGTAAAATAGAAATTGAAAGAATTTACTGATCACCTCCTGAAAGGGGTCGCCAAATGAAAACTCCCAAGCTTATTAGGGCAAAATTCCAGCATGCCCAGGTAAAGGAGAAAATATTGTAAGCATCTAGAAAGCAACAATTCAAATATCATGATTCCATAATCAATATAACACAAGATTTAGCAGCTTTTACATTAAAGGATCAGGAGGCTTGGAATATGATATTCCAGAGGGCAAAGGAGCTAGGATTAAAACCAACAATTTTTTGCCCAATTTTGAACTGAGTATTTTCCTCAGGGGGAAAATACACAGTCAATTCAATCAAGGACTTTCAAACATTCATGATGAAAAAGACTACAGTGGAATAGAAAAAATTGACTTTCAAATACAAATCTCTAGAAAAGCATAAAAAGATAAACAGGAAAGAACAATCATAAAGACCTCAATAAAGTTAAATTAATTACATTCCCACATAGGTAGGTGATATTTGTAACTTCTAAGAACTTTCTCATTATTAGGGCAGTAAGAAGGAATGTACATAGACTGAGAGCATGGATGTGACTTGACTCTAATGGAAAGTGATCTAGAAAAAAGAAAGTAAAGAGTGAGAAAGAGGAGTGGACTAAGAGATGAGGGGATTGAAGGGAGGATGGATTGGGGAAGGCATAGCCAGAAGAAAAATTACTCTGAATATGGATAAAGTAAAAGGAAAGAGAGAAAGAGAGGTAGAGAGAGAGAGAGAGAGAGAGAGACAGACAGACAGAGAGACAGACAGAGAGACAGACAGAGAGACAGACAGAGAGAGAGAGAGAGAGAGAGAGAGAGAGAGAGAGAGAGAGAGAGAGAAGGAGAAGAAGAAGAAGAAGAAGAAGAAGAAGAAGAAGAAGAAGAAGAAGAAGAAGAAGAAGAAGAAGAAGAAGAAGAAATAGTGGGACAATAGGACAGAGGGAATTACAGCTAGTAATCACAACTGTGATTTTTTTTTTTTACATCAAGTGTGTCCGATATAGACATCTTGCAAATGTATAGAAAATTTCATCAAATTTATAAAACATGAGAAATTTCTCCAACTGATAAATAGTCAAAATGTATCAACAAGCAGTTTTCAGATCAAGTAATCAAAGATATATAATATATATATATATATCCATATGAAAAACATATTAAATAAGTGTTGATAAAAGAAATGCAAATTAAAACAAGTCTGAGGTACTATTTCATACCTCTCATGTTGGCTAATATGACAGAAAAAAATGACCAATGTTGGATGGGAAAAAATTGGGACACTAATGCACTTTTGATGAAGTTGTGGACTGATTTGAGTATTCTTTAGAACAAGTTGGAACTCTGTGCAAAAGACTATAAAACCATACACACGCTTTGACTCAGCAAGACACTACTACGTCTGTAAACCAGAGGCAAAAAAAAGTAGGAAAGTAAAGGAAAATGACCCATTTGCATAAAAATATTTATGACAATTTTTTCTCTGGTGGCAAAGAATTGGAAATTGAGGAGATACACATTAATTGGGGAATAACTGAACAAGTTTTGGTGTATGATTGTGATTGAATATTATTATGCTATAAGAAATTATCATAATATTCTCAGAAAACCATGATGCAAAGTGAAATGAGCAGAAGCAGAATATTTCGTATCATTTTATATAATGATAAACTAAATGATAGCCATTTTCAGCAGTACAATGAACCAAGAAAATTCTGAAGGACTGATGATGAAATAAAAATGATATCCATCCCCAGAGAGAAAATTAAACTATGCTTTTGTACTTTATTTATTTTTCTTGCTTTTTTTAGTCTGTATTTTCTTTCACAATTATACTAATATAAAAATATATTTGCATGACTACATGCATAATCTATATTAAATTGTTTCTCTTCTCAATGAGGGCTTGTTAAAATTGCTTTTATGTATAATTGGTGAAAAATAAAATACTAAATAAGTAATTATAAAAAAAATAATCTAAATGATGGAGGTGGGGGGAGAACCTGGAAGAGGCAATGGGGATTCTATTTTAATTTCTCCACTTTAACCAGTTAGCTAAAACTAAAGGGAATAAATGAAAATGCAGTCAGTAGTGGAAAGGGTGGCCAGGGAAACTGCACCACAAGCAGAGATCCAGGTCTCTGAAGAGGCAAGAAAATCATTTAAGATAAAAGAATATTTGCTGCCTATGGAATAGACATTCTAGAGGGCACAGTGGAAAGGTTAGATGCCATTTACATGGGACTATTGGTGAGGAAGGTTGGAGGGAATGGAAACAGGAAGTTTGGTGGTGGAAGGTGGGGAAAGCAGTCTAGATGATATCTTAGTGGAGTTCAGAATGAGAGCGGTGAGTGGGGTATGGTCAGGGGTGAATATGTTCATCATTGAGTGGAAGGTGCTGCTCCTTATTTTATACAAGGCAGAACTGAAGAGGGAAATGGCCAATATTCAGATAAATTACAGGAACTCAAGGGTGAGTGCTTCACTCAATAATAGCCCACATTTCTACAGTTCCTAATGTTTACAAAATGCTTTTCTACCAAACCAAAAGTTCTCTTGCTTTAATATCCACGGTACTACTATGTTTCTTGTACGTTGACTATTTTAAAGGAAGAGAAGACAGTTGAAATAATTGATCATTGGATTTGGAGCTTGGAGATACAATCATGGGAGAACAGATAATTGTCAAATTGGGCTATGGAAGGGCAAAGGAAAGATCCAGACACAGTGTGCTAGGAAAATTTGGGAAGCAAATTTGACCTTCAACAGGAGAAATCATGGAAGAGTACTTAGAGGAAGTAGCTTATGAAATGGGCTTTATAAGAAAAAAAATTTTTGATAACAAGAGATGGTAAAATAATTCATTTCAATTATGAAGCATGTCCTTCCAGAATGTACAGGGACTGATGTCAACATTTTGGGTCATATGCTATCCAAATTTGACTAGAATTTCAGTTTGACTGAAATGTAGCATGTGAAGAAAGGTGGTATGCACTATAACTAGAAAAATAAGTAAATACCTTATTGCAAAAAACTAAAAATGGCAAACATAGGCTTAATACAATCAATAAAGAGTGATTGCTAATTTCTGAGTAGGTGAGCAAAATGGTCAAATCTGATTTAGAGGGAAATAGAAAAAAGCTTTGAATTTTGAATCAGATGAGCATTGGTTATTTTTGATAGGAAGCAAGAAGCCCCTGAAAGCTTGTGAATATCAGAGAAACATCAACAGAACGATTATTAGGTCATCTATTTGTGTTATGTATGTCACACTGATGAGAGAGAAATAAGATTCTAAGAGACAGAAGGTCTTTGTAGTAATCCATCAGCGAAAAAAAGACTAGGGTCACAAAAATGGGTACAAAACAAAAGGTAGAAGAAGCGCTATGGATTAGATTTAAACTTAAAAAGTTCAATAGAATCAGAAACAAGATAGAAAGGGGAGTAGCTAAAAGTGGAAGTAACCAGATTGCAACTCCACCATGAATTCTATATTATACAAAGGAGATTTTCTTTCTCCATAGTATAAACATTTTGTGCAAGATGATATGCTCCGAATACATAACACCAATAAATGATTTTATGTGCCAAAGAGATTTCCTTCCACTGTCACTGCTTCAAAATGATATCTCAGTTACTAAAATTAGCACCAAATGTAAGTAGCTTCTCTTACTTAAACTTATCCTAATAAGATTTAGAAGACAAATAATCAGTAAAAAATAATTAAGAGGATATTAGGAAAACATGTTTTTTAGCTTGACTCTGTACTTGGAAAATATGAGCATTTTATTCAGAAGCCATCTACATGATTGGCTCAATTTTTTGCCAAGTGTTTTAAATGTGAATATTCAACTCACCTTCAGAAGTATAGCAAATAACCTGTACTTTTGAATCAGCCCTATTGTATCATATCTCCCATACTTAGACCTTAGACTCCTGAAAAGTTAATAACTAACTCTTTTCCCTCCCTGTGCTCTTTCTCTTCACAAGACTGTTTATCTTCACAAACATGAATAGGTGTTGGGTTAGCTCTAATGTTCAAAAATTTCCCATAATCCTTTGTCACTCTAACCTCTCCTGAAAAGACTGTCCTTCACCTAACCTTCTATCCTAATGAGCAAAGAAAGGTCAAAGTTCCCTTTCAGCAATGCCCTAGTGTAGCTGGTCCAGTGAGTAATTTACGTATTGATTTAGGGCTAGACTTTCACAGGATATATTTCTCTGCTCCAGTCTGCATTTTTGTTTGTACACGTGTTTTCCTTTTGTGAGAATAGCTCATTATGAACTTGCTTTAGGAATCACCATTTGATTTTGAACCTAAGGCATAAGTATGTATAAATGATGCACCTCAGATAGTTTCATAAGTTTCTGTATAGTCAAGAGTATATTTTATTCTGTCTCTGAAATATTCTTCTCAAAAGTAGAATAGTATCTTGGGAGGAGATGTTGTTTTCATTCCTTTTTCTACCAGAATGTTTTTCCCCCCACCATTTTCTCTCAGCTCCCACACATTTGTCTGCTGCGTTAGCTTCCCAAAAATATCAACCTTGAAGGTCTCTTATTGTACACAGGCAAGTAAAGCAGAAGGAAGATTTGATCTAAAGCAGTTTTATTATATCAATATGCAAATGAAACACAAACTTGTAGGTGTCAATAAACAGCTATTACTCATATTGTCAATTTATCTTCCACCGAAGCTGAAAAGAAAAACACAAAAACAATCAACCTGATTCTAAATAAATCCAATTGTCTTGAAAAAAATATGAAAAGGAAGAAATAGTTTCCAGTTGGGAGCAGTTATTGTTCAGCAGAATAAAGCACTTCAAATAATGGTCATCTGGTAATATTCTTAATGAATTTGGATATCATGATACTCTGGTACTTACCTAAATCTGTGCTCTCCTCAATTTAAATACTCTCAATACTGCAAATCAAAGTCCCTATACACCTTCCCACCCAGACTGGGTGATTCTTACGTATGTCTTTCTAAAAAAAAAAGTTTTATAAAGTATGCATTCAGAATACTAGAAGACTAGCTTTGGTTTTTTCAATATCTCCAAATCAGGAAGATGCTTCATCTCTACTTCCTTATTGAATTAATGAATTGAAAAAAAAAAAACTTTCATGAAATGTTTACTATGCTAAATTCTAGGAATAAAAAAGAAAAGACAAAGACAGTACTTGCCCTCGAGCAGCTTATATTCTAAAGAGGGAGCTGACACACAAAGGGGAGTGGTGGCTAGGGAGGCATAACTTTGATCCCTGAAATTACAGAGATGTAGATTGAGGTGTGGAGAGTGGATTAACATATCTCATCAAGGAGTAGCAAGGGGGTTGATGGAAACAGGTTTCATTGTAATAGGACTAAAAACTTACAGGAGAGGGTAAAAGGGGATTGGGAGGTGAGGAAAGACTTATTTTTGTGTCTGTCCTTCATTCTTGAAGAGGACATGACATCACAATGATGACATGACTTCAGATGATTTTGATTTGAGTGAGGGAGGGCTGGGCAAGGTCACCAACCTCACTTTCTGCTTCAGAGCCATCTGCATCCAGCAGCCTGATATTCATCAGGATGACTGGAGATGACGCACGATGGAATGTGGACGTTGGCCATTTTAGGCTAAGGTTTTATCAGATTCTCACTTTGAGCGAGATACTCCCATTCAGTGAATAGACCTCTTTAAGTAGTTACTCAAGTGATGGCCCTTTTAAATAAAAGAAAAAAAAGTAACCAAAAAAATCAAACTGGGAGGGAAGACTTCCAGAGTTTCTGTGTAAAAGAGAAACAGTTACTATTTATAGAGAGAATCCTTGAATGAGGACAAGGTAGCTGGCAAGGCAGAGATGAAAGGAGAGTGGGGAATGAAGTGAAACATGAATGGACCTTTTCTGTTCCTGACTTTCTCCACTTCAAAACCATTCCACCTCTACTACTGGAACTTTCCTCAGTACCTGAATCTTTCTTGCCATGGAGTAGGCTTCAACCTTAATCACTACCCTATCGTCACTGGCAGGTTGTCTTGCTTCTATCCCTGGAGAAAAGAAGGAGCCTCCTTTCTGTGGTAGGATTCAGGCCAACCTGTCTTCATCTTTCTTTTAACCTTATTGATGACTTTCTAGACTTTGAAACCATATTTCTGGCAGCTATCCGACGTTGGGGCCCAGCTCTGGACCGTGGCCTCCTGTATGGAAAGTTGAGACACCTGGAGGTGCTAATCTGCTTAAGTGGCACTAGCTGGTCTAGTAGGCTACATGGTACTGGGAACGCCTCAGTAACAGGATAGGCTCTGCCTACGGGGAGGAACATGGGAGGAGTTCGGGTGCCCAAAGATATACTGGGGCATTGGGGGGATCCCAGAGAGAGTGATGTAACCATTAAAGAGTGTGCAGCTGCCAGCTCGGGTGTTCTGTCTAGTTATTACCCTCCCCCACCGGAGGGGCTTGAGACGTCCGAAGACCAATAGAGATCTAGATCTTGAGGTAAGATTCCAAGCGAAGCCCAGGGAGGGAGAGCTAGTGTAGGAAGCCCTGGACAATCCAGTACCTTCATTCCTGATTCTCTCCCTTCCTCCTACTTTCAGCTCCCTTTTAGATGTTGTTTTTTGTCAGGACATAAGCAACTTGAAGGTAGAGACTACCTTGATTCTTTGCTTGCCTTTGTATCCTAATTTTTAGGACAGTTCTAGGCACATAGTAAATACTTAATAAATTTTGACTTCTTTCCTTCTTTTTTAGAAAATATTGGACCTATAGGGGCAATCACCAGTCCAAAGAATCAGGACCCAGATTGGAAGTTTCACCAGTGTTAGGAAGTGACTATTGAGGAGATGTCCAGAGTGTCGAAAAATGACTGGACTGCTTCCTTATCTAATCATATGAGGCTCTAATAATTTTTTTATTCAATTGTCATAGACAAGTCACTATTAGAAACATTTTGCAGCTTCCTTATATAAAACATATTTCACTTTATTGATGTTTAGACTATTTCAAAATTGATAGAATCAAGTAATTTTTTTTTCTTCTTAAAAGTAATTAATTAATTAATATTTGGTTTTCAACATTCATTTCCACAAGATTTTGAGTTCTAAATTTTCTCCTCACACCTCCCCTCCCCCCACCCTAAGATGGCATGTATTCTCATTACTCATTCCCCTAATTTGCCCCCCCTTTTATCATCCCCCCTCACTTTATCCCCTTCCCCTTTACTTTTTACCTATACATCTTATTTCCCAGTTACATGTAAAAACTTTTTTTAACATTTGTTTTTAAAACTTTGACTTCCAAATTCTCTCCCTTCCTCCCTCCCCACCCACCCTCATTAAGAAGGCAAGTAATTCAATATAGGCTATACATGTGTAGTTCTGCAAAATGCTTCCATAATAATCATGTCGTGAAAGACAAACTATATTTCCTTCCATGCTATCCCATTCCCAATTATTCTGTTTTCTCCTTTGACCCTGTCCCTATTCAAAAGTGTTTGATTATCCCCTCCCCCAATCTCCCTTCCCCTCTATCATCCTTCCCCTCTTTTCTACTTCCTTCTACTTTTCTGTTTAGTAGGAAACCCAATTGAGTGTGTATACTCTTCCCTCCTTAAGCCAAATATAATGAAAGTAAGGTTCACTCATTCCTTCTCACCTCTACTATCTCCCCCTCCATTATAAAACCTTTTTATTGCCTCTTCCTTGTGAGATACTTTACTCCATTCTATCTAACTCTTTCTCCTTTTCCCAATATATTCCTATCTCATCCCTTAATTTTGCTTTTTTAAATATCATCCCTTCATATTCTACTCACTCTGTGCCATCTATCTATCTATCTATCTATCTATCTATCTATCTATCTATCTATCTATCTATCTTTCTATCTATCTATCATCTATCTATTTATTTATTTCCTCTTACTACCCTAATACTGAGAAAGGTCTCATGAATTACAAATATTATCTTTCCATGTAGGAATATAAACAGTTCAACTTCAATAAGCCTCTTATGATTTCTCTTTCCTGTTTACCTTTCCATGCTTGTCTTGATTATTGTATTTGAAAGTCAAATTTTCTGTTCAACTCTAATCTTTTCATCAAGAATGCTTGAGAGTCATCTATTTCATTAAATGACAGTTCCCCCCCACCCCCCCCAGGATTATACTCAGTTTTTCTGGTTAGGTCATTCTTGGTTTTCGTTCTAGCTCCTCTGACCTCCACAATATCATATTCCAAGCCCTTTGAACCCTTTATGTGGAAGCTATTAGATATTGTATTATCTTGACTGTGTTTCCACAGTAGTTGTATTGTATCTTTCTGACTGCTTGCAATATTTTCTCCTTGACCTGGGAACTCTGGTATTTGGCCAAAATATCCCTCTGGGTTTTCTTTTGGGGATCTGCAATCAGGGGATTCTGTCAATTTCTATTTTACCCTCTGTTTCTAGAATACAATGTCAGTTTTCCTTGATAATTTCTTGAAAGGTGATGTCTAAGCTTTTTTCTTGATCATGACTTTCAGGTAGTCCAATAATTTTTTTTATAATTCTTTCTCCTGGAGCTATTTTTCCACATCATTGGTTTTTCCAATAAGATACTTCACATTGTCTTCTATGTTTTTATTCTTTTTGTTTTATAATTTCTTGATTTCTCATAAAACCATTAGTTTCTATTTGCTCCATTCCAATATTTAAAGAATTATTTTCTTCAGTGAGCTTTTTGGACCTTCTTTTCCATTTGATCAGTTCTGTTTTTAAGGCATTCTTCTCCTCACTGGCTTTTTTCGACTTCTTTTGACATTTGGGTTAGTCTTTTTTTAAGGTGTTATTTTCTTCAGTATGTTTTTTTGTTTCTTTTATAGCAAGCTGTTGACTTATTTCTCATGATTTTCTTGCATCACTCTCATTTCTCTTCCCAGTTTTTCCTCTAGTTCTCTGCCTTGTTTTTCAAAATAATTTTTGTGTTCATCCATGGCCTGTGACCAATTTATGTTTTTCTTGTAAGCTTTTGATGTAGAGACTTTGACTTTGTTGTCTTCTGGTTGTATGTTCTGATCTTCTTTTGCACCAAAGTAAGATTCTATAGTCTGTTTTTTTTTTTATTCTGTTTATTTATCTTCCCAGTCAAATACTTGACTTTCTAACTCTTATTCAAGATAGGACTCTGCTTCCAATGGTGGGGGAGTGGGGTGGAGGTGGAAATACTGTCCCTGACTTCAGAGGTTTGCATCAGCTGCTAGATCCCCCACCATCTCTAGGCCTATAACTCCAGAAGCAGCCTCTGCTGCTCCTTATGCCACTACTGCCACCACTAGCCCCATTGTCCCAGGACTGGGGCCAGACCCAGGCCAGATGGAAAGCTTCTATTCACCCAGGTCCCACAGAGATTTCTTACTGGTCTTCTATGCTGTCTTCAGCATTTGTGGGTTGAAAAATCTGGAAACTGCCACAGCTGCCAGTGATTCAGTTCCCTGAGGTCTGATCTGGCCTGTCTGTGATAGCACATCCTGCACCAGACTGTGCTATTCTCCCTGCCCAGTGAGATATATCCTTCTTGTCAACTTTCCAGTTTGTCTCAGACTGGAGATTTCTTTCACTCTGTCATTTTGTGGGTTCTGTAACTCTAGAATTTGTTCAGTCATTTTTTGCAGGTATTTTGAGGACTTTTTGGGAGAGCTCAAGCAAGTCGTTGCTTTTACTCCTCCATTCTGGCTCTGTCCTAGAATCCAGTAATTTTGAAAAAGCCCAATGACAAATGATTCAGAAGGATATGGTGAAACCATTTGAAAATTTCTGTTTAAATTTTTCTGTTAGAAGGGTACTCAGTAAATAGAACAGCCACCTTTTAACAATAGTTTTAAAATAAAACATTTTTGTCACAACACAGAGTCCTCAAGCATTGAAAATAATAATGGATTAGAAAACAGTGATGGGAAGGGGAAAAAGAAATTTAAAGGGAAGAAAATAAATTTAAAGGAATTTAAAGGAAAAAAATCTTCTTGTAATGGAAAAAAGATTCTAAAAACAAAATTTTGCAAATGTTTTTGTTTTTTAGCTTTTTCTCCATCATCTTTCTGAGAGAAAAGAAGGATAATTGAGAGTAAGAGAGGGAAATGGGCTCTTATTGGATCAAGTCACACCCTTTGTTACTGATCTTGAGTTCTAGAAGAAAGGCATTAATTGTTCTGAACTCCAGAAAGCATGATAAAGATAAAACACCTGAGAAAAAGAAACAGTCATCATTCAAATGATAAGTTTCCTGGTGGAATATTGATTCTGAATAAATTTAATGGATGAATAGGCATTTCTGACCCAAAGCAAAATTATGGAGTACACTGATGAGGAGAAAAAGGATTAGTGAGCAAAGTACTGAATTATATATATTATGTTTATTTCATATATTCAAATTGATAAACATATTTAATGTTTTCTATTAACAAAATGTTCTAATTATTGAGAAAGATTCAAATTGGTCCTATAGTAATTCATTGCAATTTGATTAAACACATTACCTATTATGTTCAGTGGCTTGGTGATAGAAGATCTATAGAGTTTGAAAAAACTTAGTTAATGCACTAATAGTATTAATTAATAGTATTGACTATAGTAGATTGAATTCTCTACCTAGAATTTTGCCCTAATTTTTTTTTTTCAGGTTTCTAGATAATTTCTTGAAAGAATCGACTTTTATATAAAATTCAGGGGGAAAATTGTTAATCTCATCAACCCAGTGGCTCTGGCCTCCTAGAGTGCTCCATGAGCTAGACACTCCATCTCTGTGCTCCAGGAATTTTCTTTATATGTCTTTCATGGGAGGTATTGGAGTATTCAAACTCTAGCCTTTAACATGTTTCTTCTTGATCTGAGAAGACAGTAAGGATAGGAAGACAGCTTTGGAGGGTTTAATAATCTTACTTTATTCTAGTCTATTCTCAGATGAGTTCCTGAAAATGGGAGCAATAACTCCTACAGGATCCCCTAATCACTCTTTTTGCAGAGGTAGGCAAGAATGGGGGTAACTACCCCTATGTCTCAATGGGGTCAATGTAGACAGGCACAACATTCCACCTTATGTACTCCTCTAAATCCCCTCATGCCTCGATGGGGGCCATTTGAGGCACACACAGTATTACGCTGTCATATTTCCCTATGGTTTCCCCTCTTACTGACCAGTGCCCATTTGGTTTATAGGGCAGAAGACAAAGAAGACAATTTGCCAACAATAGCCTCACAGGATAACTTTAGCAATATCATCATTCAGCACAAGCCTACTTAAAAATCACATTATGTCATTGTGCCACTGTGGTGGAGATGTTTACAAGTGATGAGCCTAGGAAATATTATATAGTATTCTGAAAACTATAGTCTAAAAGAATAACAAAATCCTCCTTACTTACAATGTGGTAGCCATGTTTGAGAATGTTCTATAGTATTAAATATGCCTACTGACTTCCCTGGTCTCATTTAACATCCAACTAAAATCCCAGAGGGATTGCTTATGGAACATTCCAAGAGGCCAAGATCACTGGATTGAAGAGCATGTGACTAGAAGTAAGAGGTGAAAAGAATGGACAGGTAGGAGAGGGATAGATAATATGGGGCTTTGATTGCCATGCAGAAAATTTTTTATTTGATCCTAGAGGTGGTAGGAAACCACTGGAGTTTATAGAGTGCAAAGGAAAATGGTCAGACCTCTGCTCTAGGAAAGCCAAGATGTAAAAATAGACTGAATTTATTAATTTGCCAATCTAGATTTTTGTTTTCTGTTTCCGAAAGACTATTCAGAGACAGATGGAATGTTGTTTAAAATATCTATTGTTTACCAAAAAATGACTGTTTCCTCTACCAGGAGGGAGAAAGTTAATTAGATATTGCAAAAGCATTTCAGAAAGAGCTTCAGTATAAGATAGTAAGTTATAGTAGTATTATGAATCTTTATCTACTGAGTGTCTGTGACCATGTCCATACTAGGAGCTCTCCATACAGTAAGGAACCCAATCAATGGCAACCTATTAGAAATGGGTATTATCCTCTTAAGATGGAGTGAATATCATGTTCATTGTTGTTCAATTTTCATTTTCCTTTTTTAAAATTTATATATTTTTAATTTTCAGCATTCATTTTCACAAGATTTTGAGTCCCAAATTTTCTCCCCATCTCTCCCCTCCCCCAGTCAAAGAGACCATGCATTTTGATTACTTCTTCTCCCAATCTGCCCTCCCTTCTATCCCAACCCCTCCCTTCCCTTCTCCCCATTTCCTCTATTTTCTTGTAGGGCAAGATAGATTTCTATACCCTATTACCTGTATTTCTTATTTCCCATTTAAATGTAAAAACAATTTTTAACATTCATTTATGAACTTTAAGTTCCAATTTTTCTCCATTACTCCCTCCCCATGCATCCCCACTGAGAAGGAAAGCAATTCAATATAGGTTATATATGTGCAGTTATGCAAAAGACTTCCATAAAAGTAATGTTTTGAAAGACTATATTTGCTTTCATCCTATACTGTCTCTCCATTTATTCTATTCTCTCTTTTGACCTTGTCTCTCCTCAAAAGTATTACTTCTAATTACCCCCTCAAATTGTTTCTTTCTGACTGATTGCATTATTTTCTCCTTGACCTGGGAACTTTGGAATTTGGCTGCAATATTCCTAGGAGTTTCTTTTTTTGGATCTCTTTCAGGAGGTGATTGATGTATTCTTTCAATATTTATTTTACTCTCTGGTTCTAGAATATTAGGGCAATTTTCTTTAATAGTTTCATGAAAGATGATGTCTAGGTTCTTTTTTGATCTTAACTTTCAAGTAGTTCCATAATTTTTAAATTGTCTCTCCTGGATCTATTTTCCATGTCAGTTGTTTTTCCAGTGAGATATTTCACACTGTCTGCTATGTTTTCATTGCTTTGGTTTTGTTTCATAATTTCTTGTTTTTTCAGTCATTAGCTTCCATTTACTCAATTTTAATCTTTAAGGAATTATTTTCTTCAGTGAGCTTTTGAATCTCCTTTTCCATCTTGGCAATTCTGCTTTTTAAGGCATTCTCCAAATTTGTTTTTTGCAACTCTTTTACCATTTAGTGTAGTCTCAGTTTTAAAGTATTATTTTCTTCAGCATTTTTTGGGACTCCTTTAGCAAGCAGTAGACTTGTTTTTCATGATATTCTTGCAACACTCTCATTTCTATTCCCAATTTTTGCTCTACTTCTCCTACTTGATTTTCAAAATCCTTTTTGAGCTCTTCCATGGCCTGAGACCAATTCATATTTTTCTTGGATGCTTTGGATGGAGGAGCTTTCACTTTGTTTTCTTCTGTTTGCATGTTTTGGTCTTCCTTGTCACTAAAGTAAGATTCTATAGTTGATTCTTTTTCTGATTTTTGCTCATTTCCTCAGCCATTTACTTGACCTTTGAGCTCTTTGTCAAGGTAGTTCTCTGCTTCCAGTGGGGGTAGGGGGTGTACTGTCAACCGTTCAATCCCTCCATAAAATATGGGCCTAGAGCTCCAGAAACAGTGGCTGCAGCTGCCCCTGCTGCTGCTGTGGGTGCTGCAGGTTTCTCTGCCCCCTCTTCCCTCTGCCACCCTGTGGCTGGGGCCAGACCACTCCACTCTCCTGCACTGGTCTCTTTGACTTTTCCCACTGACCTTCCAATTTATCCTCAGCATTTTGGGGTCATGAAGTCTGGAAACCAGTGTAGGTGTGAGAGATTCAGTCTCCCCAAGGCTTGCTCAGGTCCCTCTGTGTACTCACAGTCCACACTGGACTGTGCTCTGCTCTGAGTGTGGCACAATAGAAATTTCCTGGTGACCTTCCAGGATGTCTTGGGCTAGATATTCACTTCACTCAATCATTCTCTTGGTTTTGCAAGTCCAGAAATTGTTTACATTCATTTTTATAGGTATCTGACTGGGCTTGTCGGGAACACTCTAGAAATTTCGTGCTGTTACTCCGTCATCTTGACTCTACCCTCAATTTTCATTTTCAAAGGGGGAAAATAGCATCTTAGAATTTCTTTTCTCACATGTGAATGAGATGTAAGTGAGACAGAGTTGTACAAAGTCATTAGCTTCACAGTCTCTTCCAGAGTTATCAAAATGCAGTGGCAAGACAAAATACAAGATGACTGGTGATAGCCTGGGATATAATGGATGACTTTGATATCTTCAATGCCTGAGCAAGCTGGAAGTACACTATAGAATCTGCTTCAGTTGCTTTTCATGGCCATTGGAATATGTTCTTCTTATCTGCTCATTTCTTAAGGGTAAATCTTCACATACTTGGGGTTGACTTCCCTCTAACTCAACATCAGGTTTAAACTCTCTTGGTTGACCTGAACATGTTTTAGCCCATCTGCTAAGATGATTTTACTGGAGTGTGACCACTGTATATTCTACAGCTTCTTGCAGGCCTAGGTGAGAGAGGTGGGTGAAAGATAGATAGTAAGGTGGATAAACAGCCCTGAAAACAGTAAGCCCTCACATCAGAGGTGTTAATCTTCCATGATTATCCTATAAGGGAATAGTATACTGAAAATGATTAGGTTTCAGAAACCTTGCATACCTTCCCCAGCCTCTTCCCAATATCCCTTGTTCACATATCAAAATTGAGTCATGCAATTAACCTATATGGTAAATAATGTTGATGTTATTAGCCCTGTTTTACAGATGAGAAAAAAAAAATTGATTGAAGGAGTTTAATTAACTTGCTTGTGGCCACAGAATTAGAAAGTGCTAGAGTTGGGAAAAAAATAAATGTTTTCTTATTCCAAATAACATGCTCTTTCTACTGCACTTTGGTTAACACTCTGGGATTCTTGTATTTTTTATTATATCATGTGATAGTATATGACTATATGTGATATGTATTCAAGCAATATGAATTCATATAAAAGACATTTAAAGCCCATACTAAAACATATCAAGTGATAGGCAGCTTGGTACAAAAGCAAAGGAAAAAAAACCCAAACAACATTACCTGCTCTCAAGAAAATTACAATCCACTGGGGAAATTCCACATCTTGAGAAATACATAGGAAAAAAAATGTATGCAGAGTAAATACAAAGTTATTTCTGGCGTGTGAGGAGAGGGCACCAGAACCTGATGGAGACAAGGGAAGATGATCTAATTCAAGATATGACAATTGTAGGTGCTGATACTAGAACTTAACCGTGAAAGAAGATAAACTGAGATAGAGTTCTATATGGAAGAAGTAAGAAAAGTATGCTTACTAGGCCTTTACAAGGTTACCAAGATGGCAGACTAAACTTTTCAGAAGGTAAATAAGTTGGTCAATTTGGCTGGAATGTAGAAAGTGTAAAGAAAAGTAGTATGTCAGAAACCTGAAAATGTGAGAGACAGTCTGAGTAATGTTTTATCTTTAATGTTCTAAAATCATTACCATAAAACTTAGATTTTCCCCCCCTGCTACTCCCAATCACCCCCCTCCCTCCGCAAGAGAGCATACAATTCTATATAGGACCTACACATACATTCCTGTTGAATACATTTTCACTGTAGTCATGCTATGTAGCCTAATTAAAATAAATGGAAGAAATCATATAACAAGTCAAAACATAATATGCACAGAGACACAGACAGACACAGACACACACACACACATACACACACACACACACACACACACACACACACACACACACACATGATCTGCTACATTCTGTGATTGAATTCCATATTTCTTTCTCTGAGTGTGGAAGGCATTTTGCCCTAGAAGACAATTGGGATTTTTTTTTTTGAATGTCTTTGCATTGCTATAAAGATCCAAGTCTACCAGAAAAAAAACTCTTGCACACTGTGGTCGTTACTGTGCACAAAGTTCTCCTGGTTCTGCTCCTTTCACTCAGCATCAGATCATATAAATCCTTCCAGGCTTCTCTGAAGTCTTCTTGTTCATCATTTCTTATGGCCCAATAGTATTCCAATACATTCATATACCATAATTTATTCAGCCATTCCCCAATTGATGGGCATCCCCTTGATATTCAGTTTTTGGCAACTACAAATAGTGCTGCTATAAATATTTTTGTACATGTGGGACCGTTTTCCGTTTTTATGATCTCTTGGGGATACAGTCTTAGAAGCGATATTGCTGGGTCAAAGGGTATGCACACTTTTGTAGCCCTTTGGGCATAGTTCCAAATTGCTCTCCAGAATGGTTGGATGAGCTCACAGCTCCACCAACAATGAAGTAGTGTTCCAACTCTCCCACATCCTCTCGAACATTTATCATTTTCCTATTCTCTCATGTTTGCCAATCTTATAGGTGTGATGTGGTACCTCAGAGTTGTTTTGATTTGCATCTCTCAAATCAAGTGATTTAGAGCATTTTTTCATATAATTACAGATATCTTTAATTGCTTCCTTTGAAAATTTCCTGTTCATATCCTTTGACCATTTATCAATTGGGGAATGATTTTATTGTTATACCTTTGACTCAGTTCTCTATATATTCTAGAAATGAGGCTTTAGATTAGCTGTAAAATTTCTTTCCCAATTTACTACATACCTCCAAATTTTGGTTGTATTGGGTTTGGTTGTGCAAAAACTTTTCAGTTTAATGTAATCAAAATTATGCATCTTGCATTTCATAATGCTTTCTATCTCCTCTTTAGTAAAAAATTCTTCCCTTTTCCATAAATCTGATAAATACACTATTCCTTGCTCCTCCAGTTTGTCCATGGTATCAATCTTTATACCTAGATTGTGTACCCATTTGAACTTTATTCTTGTGTCAGACATGGGTCTATGCCTAGCTTCTGCCACACTGTTATCCAATTATCCCAGCAATTTTTGTCGAACAATGAGTTCTTATCCCAGAAGCTGGGATCCTTGGGTTTATCAAACAGGAGGTTGATATATTTCTTGCCTACTGTATCTTGAATAGCTTGCCTATTCCACTTGTCTACCCTTCTGTTTCTTAGCCAGTACCAGGTGGGATAATTGCTGCTTTATAATACAATTTAAGATCTGGTAGAGCTAGGCCACCTTCCCTAGCATTTCTTTTCGTTAGTCCCTTTGATATTCTGGACCTTTTGTTCTTCCAGATGAATTTTGATATTATTTTATCCAGCTCTAGAAAATAATTATCTGATAGTCTAATTGGTATGGCACTAAATAAGCAAATTAATTTAGGTAGAATTGTCATTTTTATTATATTAGCTCAGCCTACCCATGAAAAACTGATGTTTTTCCACTTACTTAGATCTGACTTTATTTGTGCAAAAAGTGTCTTGTAATTGTGTTCATATAGTCCCTGGGTTTGTTTTAGCAGGTAAACTCCCAAGTATTTTATAGTGTCTACCTTAGTTTTAAATGAGATTTCTCTTTTTATCTTTTGCTGTGAGACTTTGTTACTAATATATAGGAATGCAGAAGATTTGTGAGGGTTTATTTTGTAATCTGAAACTTTGCCAAGATTATTTATTATTTCAAGTAGCTTTTTACTTGAATCTCTGGGATTCTCTAGGTATACCATCATATCATCTGCAAAGAGTGATAACTTAGTTTCTTCTTTGCCTATTCTTATTGCTTCAATTTCTTTTCTTGTCTAATTGCTAGAGCTAACATTTCTAGTTCCATATTGAATAATAGTGGTGATAATGGACATCCTTATTTCACTCTTGATCTTATTGGAAATGCATCTAGCTTATCTCCATTAAAAATAATGCTTGATGAAAGTTTTAGGTAGATATTGCTTATTATTTTATAGAAAGATCCCTTTATTCCTATGTTCTCCAGTGTTTTTAATAGGAATGGGTGTTGTATTTTGTCAAAAGCATTTTCTGCATCTATTGAGATAATCATGTGGTTTTTCTTAGTTTTGTTGTTGATATGATCAATAATGCTAATAGTTTTCCTAATATTGAACCAGCTCTGAATTCCTAGTATGAATCGTACCTGATCATAATGTATTATTCTCATGATAAGATGCTGTATTTGTTTTGCTAAATTCTTATTTAAAATTTTTGCATCTATATTCATTAGAGAAATTGGTCTATAATTTTCTTTCTCTGTTTTGTCTCTTCCTGGTTTAGGTAGCAAAACCATATTTGTGTCATAGAAAGAATTTGGGAGGACCCCTTCTTCCCCAATTTTCAAAAATAGTCTATATAGTATTGGAATTAACTGTTCTTTAGATTTTTGATAGAATTCACTTCTAAATCCATCTGGCTCTGGAGATTTTTTCCCAGAGAGCCCTTTGATGGCTTGTTCAATTTCTTTTTCTGAGATGTGGTTGTTTAAATATTCAACCTCCTCTTCTGTTCATGTGGGCAATTTGTATTTTTTAAATTACTCATCCGTCTCATTTAGATTATCGAATTTGTTGGCATAAAGTTGGGCAAAGTAATTTCTAATTATTGTTTTAATTTCCTCCTCATTGAAGGTGAGTTCACCCCTTTCATTTTTGACATTAGTAATTTCTAATATCTAATAGATAATTAGTAATTAGTAGATTAGTAATCTTCTTTCTTTTTTTTTTTATCAAATTGACCAAAAGTTTATCAATTTTATTAGTTTTTTCATAAAACCAACTATTGGTTTTATTTATTAATTAAATAGATTTCTCAATTTCAATTTTATTAATCTCTCCTTTGGTTTTCAGTATTTCTAATTTGGTATTTACTTGGGGATTTTCAATTTGTTCTTTTTCTAGCTTTTTCAGCTGCATGCCCAAGTCATTTTTCTCCTCTTTCTCTACTTTATTTATGTAGGCATTCAAAGACATAAAACTTCTCCTAAGAACTGCTTTTGCAGTATCCCATAAGATTTGGTAGGTTGTCTCATTATTGTCATTCTTTTGAATGAAGTTATTGATTGTTTCTACGAATTCTTCTTTAACTCACTCCTTCTTTAGGATTAGATTATTTAGTTTGCAGTTGATTTTTGGTTTATCTTTCCATGGCCTTTTATTACATGTAATTTTTATTGCATTATGATCTGAGAAGGATGCATTGATTATCTCTGCCTTTCTGCACTGGATTGTGAGATTTTTATGTCCTATTACATGGTCAATTTTTGTATATGTGCCATGTACCATTGAGAAAAGGTATATTCCTTTCTCTTCCCATTCAATTTTCTCCAGAGATCTATCATATCTCCCTTATCCAGAGTTTTATTTACCTCCTTAACCTGTTTCTTGTTTATTTTGAGGTTAGATTTATCATGTTCAGAGAGGGGGAGGTTGAGGTCCCCCACTAGTATAGTTTTGCTGTCAGTTTCTTCCTTCAACTCCTCTATCCTCCTCTAAGAATTTGGATGCTATACTACTTGGAACATACATGTGTAGTAATGATATTTCTTCATTGTCTATGGTGCCTTTTAGCAGGATATATCTTATCTCTTTTGTTTAGATCTATTTCTGCTTTTGCTTTGTCTGAGATTAGGTTTGCTACTCCTGCTTTTCTTACATCAGCTGAAGCACAATATATTCTGTTCCAATCTTTGACCTTTACCCTGTGGGTATCCCCCCTGTTTCAAATGTGTTTCCTTGTAAACAACATATTGTTGGATTATGGCTTTTAATACATTCTGCTATCTATCTCTGTTTTATGGGAGAGTTCATTCCATTCACATTCACAGTTATGATTACAACCTGTGTATTTCCCTCCATCCTCTTTCCCACTGTTTTTGCTTTTAGCTCTCCTCTCTCCCTTCCCCTCCTAAATAGTTTTCACTTTTCACCACCACCTCCTGCAGCCTTCCCTTCCTTCTTTTAGCCCCTCTCCCTTTTACTCCCTTTTACCCTTACTGCTTCTTCCCTGCCTTTGAGCTTCCCTCTCTTTTCTTCCCTCTTCCCCTCCTACTGCCTATAGAGTTAGTTAGGATCGTATACTTAAGTTTATTGTTCTCTTCTTGAAACAAATCAGATGAGAGTACCTCTCAAACAATGCTCATCTTCCTCCCCTCTTTCTACTGTGATTTTGTACTTCTTCCTGTGATGTAATTTATCATTTTCTGCTTCCTCCTTTTCATATGTTCTGTTACAATCCCTTTGCATACTTAAATCATATTTTTAACATGATATCATTTACTTTATACACGTTCCTCCTATATATATATATATCCCTTTTATATTTCATATTAGATGCACAATTCTCAAGATTAACAGGTATCATCTTCTCTTATAAGGAGGTAAACAGTTTGCTCAAATTGAGTAACATGTTTTTTGTCCCCTCCCCCTAGCCCTGTTTACCTTTCTATGCCTCTCTTGAGACCTACATTTGAAGATTGAATTGTCTATTAAGTTCTGGTGTTTAAGTCAGGTAGGTCTGGAAATCCCTTACTTCATTGAATGACCATCTCCTTGCCTGAAATGTTATGCTGAACTTTACTAGGTAGTTGATCCTTGGTTGTAGTCCCAACTCCTTTACCTTACGGAATATTGGATTCCAATTCCTTCGATCTTTTAATGTAGAAGTTGCAACATCCTGTGTGATCCTGACTGTAGCTCCTCGATATTTGAATGGTTTCATTCTGTCCGCCTGTAGTATTTTCTCCTTCACTTGATAGTTCTGGAATTTGACAGCAATATTTCTTGAGGTTTTGAGTTTGGGATCCCTTTCCAGAGGTGAACAGTGGATTCTTTCGATTACTATTTTGCCTTCTGTATCGAGCACTTGTGGGCAGTTTTCCTTGATGATTTCCTGGAAGATATTGTCCAGACTCTTTTTCTCCATCATGACTTTCTGGCAGGCCAATAATTCTTAATATTTTTTCTCCTGGATCTATTTTGCAGATCAGTTGTTTTTTCAATGAGATATTTTACATTTTCTTCTATCTTTTTATTCTTTAGATTTTGTTTGACTGATTCTTTCTTTCTCATAAAGTCATTAGTTTCTACTTGCCCAATTCTAATCATTATCAAATTGTTTTCTTCAGTTTTCCATCTGTCCAATTTTTCCTTTTAAGGAGTTATTTTCTCCAGTTAGTTTTTGTACTTTCTTTTACATTTGTTCAGTTTTCCTTTTCAAAGAGATATTCTCATCAGTCAATTCTATTTTTTTATACTTTTGAAATCATTGGCCAGTTTTTCTTCTATTTCCTTCTTCAAGTGTTCCAGGGGAGCTGTTTGTGCATGGGAGCAGTTCTGAAGTTTCAGATGGAAGTATAGCCTCACTACTGACCTCTTTGGTATTTATGTTTTGGTCCTTGTCCCCATAGAAAGATTCTATGGTTTTTTCATGCTTGTTTTGCTTTTTCTTGTTCATGATGGTGATTGTGTGTTGTGGCTTCTGGTTCTTTCAGTTAGAAGCTGCAGAACTTGGTATTGAGCTGACTTGTGTGAAAAACGAAGGAGCAAGGGTCTTTTTATCTTTTTGTTTTGTGTTTCCCCGATCTGCCCTGGGGTAGCTTGTTAAGTGTGGGGGAGAGGTGGTCTTGTCATGGGAGATCTCCTCAACTGAACTGAGGCAAAAGCGAGCTCAAAGGATGGTGCTCCCAGCTGCCCTATTTTCTTCCCATTTCCCCTGAAGTGGTGAGGCATACCTAGATCCTACTGCAAGTTTCCACCCTTCCTGGGGCTCCTCTCCTGGCACTGAGGCTTGCCTGGGTCCTAGTGTGAGTTTCCACTGCCCTGGGTCCCCTCTTCTTCTGGTTTGCCTCTCCCACATTAGGAGGAATTAGCTATTTTCCTAGCCTCTGGTGCTACAAGACTATTTGCCTCCTCTTCTGTTCCTACTGATCCACGATTTTTCTGGGAAAATATTTTATGGTTCTTTTGAGGCCATCAAGAGGGAAGGAGAGAAAACATCTACTGATCACTTTGGTATCTCGGCTCCTGGAAGTTCAAGTAGGTGATTTATAGATGTTTAATCAGGGCTGAAAGTCTCAGGAACCTATATCTGGTGCTCAGTAGCTGTCACTAGCTTGGTTCTGCTCAGGGGTCTCTCACCCTGGGCTGTTGCTCCATTGGTTCAGCCTGCTGCTGTCTCATGTTTTCCTGGGGCCCTTCCACTCTGCTGTGCTGGGTGTGCTGTGCTGTGCGCTGTGGGCTCATCCCCGCAGAACAGCTCCTTCCTATGGACCTTCCAGTCTCTCCTGGGCTGTGACTCTGCCACAGTCTGCCTCCTATTGGATTCTGCCCCTACAAAATTTGGTCAGATTCTCTTTTTAGAGGTATCAGAAGGAGTTTGTCTAAGAGCTTAGGTGAGGCGTTGCTCTCACTCCACCATCTTGGCTCTCCCCTGATAAGTTTTAATGAGTAATGTTTTATCAGTCTAATAGGAAGGTTTTTATTTTACTTTAGTCCAGTGAGGGAATCAATGGAGCTTCTGGAGCACAATCAAAATTGCATTTTAAATATCATTTTGGTAGCTACATGGAGGAGAGATTGAAGAAAGAAAAATAATGGAATCAAGGAAATTAATTAAAAATGACTTGAATAGTCCAGATAAGAGGTGATAGGGGCCTGAATCAACCTGGTCATGTGATTTGAGACAAGAGGGGTTGAGAGTTATGTTTTGGAAGTAGAATCTTTGATATTTTGCAGTTGATTAGGTATGAGATGTGAGAGAGAAGAAAGTCAAGGATAACTCCAGTGTGGTGAACTTGTAACTAATTTCTTAAGAAATTAGTTAAGAAAAAGGGAGGGGAAACAGATAAAGGAAAATAATGAATCTTCTTCTAATCTGTTGATTTTGAAATTTTTATTGGTCATTGAATTGGAGTTGGAAAATTGACAGCTGGTAATGTTGATAAAAGTTCTGGATCAGGATGGTATTGAGCTGGTTTAGCCTGTATGCTGAGAGGGTTTACCAAGGTAGTTGCTATTCATATAACAGCTTTTTGAAGCAGCAGTTGAGACTTGAGTGCTAGGTGGCACATCAAACATGAATGAACAATCCTGAAAAGGATGTGGTAATCCCTCATACCAAAGTGTTAAAAAAGAGAGCAAGTGCCATAATCCCAGCTTCAGTTTCCTCTTCTTTGAAATGGAGAAAATAATAATACCAACTTTACAGGATTGATGTGAGGATCAAATGAAATAATATAGGTTAGATACTTTGGAACCTTAAAATGATTTGGAAAGCTCATATTTTTGATAGCATCTAAAAAGGTATTTTATATATGAAGAAACTGAGGCCTAGGGAGGGGAATAATTCAAAGTTACATATGTGGGAAATGACAGAACCAGGATTTGAGACCGAGATGCCCTGAAAAGGAGTTAACTGCCTTAGAAGTCTCCCTTCTTTAGGTAGTGATTATTCATTTGAACACAAAAGAAGGTTTCACTTTAAGATTCCTTTAAATATCCCATTCACTCATTCCATGCTCAGGTGCTCTGTCTGGTTTTATATATATGATCCTTCACATACCTATCATACTTTCCTATTGGGTGAAGGACTCAAACCATCATAAGACTGAATGTCAGCCTCAGGATGAGTATCACATGTGCAGATATCTTCAACAGCGATGGAGAATTGAAAAAACCTGATTAGGCATGTAGGCCTGGTGTATGCATATGCAGATTTACATGTAGGACTGAGAAAGGTCACTTGTGATGTTGAAGCTAGAGACAAGGATTTCACCTCCTATGTAGCTGGGGACTTTGCTTTTTAACTGAGAAGTAAGTGGCAATAGAGGCTCTAGAAGGAGTTGGTAGGAAAATAAAACTGTGGAGTTGATATTTAAAAAATGAGTATGGACCAAGATGGCAGAGTAAAAGCTCATACTCATCTAAGCTCTAAGATAAACTCCTTCCGTTACCTCTAAAAAGAGAATTTGAGCAAATTTTTGAGTAGCAGAATACAATAGGAGACACAGTGTGGCAAATTTCCCACCCAGGAAAGATTGGAAGGTGGATGGGAAGGATATCTTGCGGGAGGCTCAAGGAGAGCACAGCTCATAGCACACAGCTCAAATGGCAGAGGCAACACCAGCATGGATCCCACCATACCAAAGCTGAGATCCTGGGTGATCTGAAGCTGCAGCAGCAAAGATTTTCAAATATATCAGCTCAGGATGTGAATCCAGTGGAGGTGAGTAAGGGAGAACTATAGAACCACAGGAAACTGCAGCAGCTGCTCCTGAGACTATGAGCCCGTGGATTAAATGTCTTTAAGTCATTTACATGAACTTTCAGGAGCCAAGATGAAGGAGTGATCCATACATTCTATCCCCCTTCCTCTTGTTGACCTTGAAAAACTCAGAGAATGTTTCCCCAGGAAAAATCTTGGAAGAGTAAGATCAGTTGAAAGGGTAAATAGTCTCTTAGTCCATGAGGCTAGGAAAATCACAAAGGGGGTTTCCTCTTGCTATGGCTGAAAGGGACCAGTGCAAGAGTGGAACTGTCCCAGATAGTGCCACCTCAGTGAACTGGGAGGAGATCCTGAGCCCACAATCGCCAATACCAGGACACCAGGTGTTCCTCAGAACCCCAGGTGAATCAGGAGGACACTATCACAGAGAGACTTCACCAACAACTGAGTTTGCCCACGCTCTAGTTCAGCAGAAGAGACCTTCTGTGGCCAGACCATGCCTTCCACACACTTAAGTGGAAGAAAAACTGGCCAATGATTTTAAAAAAGGAAAATAGAATTCACTGAAGAGAACAGCTCCTTAAAAAGGAAAATTCAACAACTGGAAAAAGAAGTACAAAACCTAACTGGAGAAAATAGTTCCTTAAACGGAACAATTGGGCAAATGGAAAAGGAGAAGCAAAAGTTAATGGAAGAAAACAATCTATTAAGAATTAGAATTGGTCAAGTTTTTACTTGACTAGAAGCTAATGACTCTATGAAACACCAAGAATCAGTCAAACAGAATCTAAAGAATGAAGAAAAATAGAAGAAAGTGTAAAATATCTCACTGGAAAAACAATTGACTTGCCACATAGATCCAGGAGAGAAAATCTAATAATCTAAGAATTATTGGTCTACCAGAAAGCTATGATGAAAAAAAGAACCTGGACAATATTCTCCAAGAATTCATCAAGGAAAACTTCCCAGAGGTGCTAGATCCAGAGGGCAAAATAGTCATCAAAAGAATCCACAGTTGACCTGCTGAAAGGGATCCCAAACTGAAAACACCAAGGAATATCATTGCCAAATACGAGTACTGTCAAGTGAAGGAGAAAATCCTGGAGGCAGCCAGAAAGAAACAATTCAAATATTGAGGAGCTACAGTCAGGATCACACAGGACCTTGCAGTTTCAACATTAAAAGATCAGAGGGATTGGAATATGAAATTCTGGAAGTCAAAGGAGCTAGGACTACAACCAAGGATCAATTACTCAGTAAAACTGAGCAGAATATTTCAGGCAAGCAGGTAGACTTTCAATGAAATAAGGGATTTCCAGCCCTTCCAGAACTCAATAAAAAATTCTGTCTTCAAACATAAGTCTCAAAAGAGGCACAAAAATGTAAATGGAGAAAAACCCTTGTTATACTATATGGGCACACTGTTTACATCCCCATAAGGGAAGATGATAGTTGTTAATCTTGAGAATTATATGCTTATTATGATATTGAAAAGGGATATATGTAGAGAGAGGGAGTGGGTATAAATCAAATAAGGTGATGATAAAAATATGATTTAAGAGTTCAAAGGAATTGTAACCAGATATGTGTAAAGGAGGGGGCAGAAAAAGATAAATTACATCTCAGGAAGAGGCACAAAACACAACAGAGGGAAAGAGGAGAGGGAGATGAGCACTGTTTGAGATTTACTCTCATCTCATTTGTTTCAAAGGGGGAGCAACAAACTCAGTTAAGTATAGAAATCTAACTAGCTCTATACATAGTAGGAAGGGAAATGGGAAAGAAAAGGGAAGGGAGGCTAAAAAGGAGGGAAAAAGTAGTAATGGAAAAATGGAGTAAAAAGGAAGCAGACTGAAAGACGGGAGGGAAGACTGAGGGAGGCAGTGGTCAAAATTTAAAACTATTATGAAGGGGAAGGGAGAAGGGAGAAGAAAAAGCACAAATGATGGGAAAGAGGATGGAAGGACAGACACAGATACAATCATAACTGTGGATGTGAATGGTATAAATGCTCCAATAACATGGAAGGAGAGAGTAAAATGGATTAAAAACCATAATCTCACAATATGTCATTTACAAGAAACATATCTGAAACAGGGGTGTATACACAGGGTAAAGGTAAAAGGTTGGAGCAGAATATATTGTACTTCAGCTGATGTAAAAAAAGTAGAGGTAACAATCTTAAATTCAGACAAAGCAAAAGCAGAAACAGATTTAACCTAAAGAGATAAGGAAGGAAACTATATCCTCTAAAAGGCACCATAGATAACAAAGCAATATCATTACTAAACATATATGCTCCTAGTGGCATGGCATCCATATTCTTAGAGGATAAGTTAAGGGAATTACAGGAAGAAATAGAGAGCAAAACTATACTGGTGGGGGACCTCAACCTCAGCCTTTCTGAACTTGATAAATCTAACCTCAAGAAGTTAGTTAGTTAATAAGAAAGAAGTTAAGGAGATAAATAAAGCTCTGGCTAAGGTAGATATGATAGATCTCTGGAGAAAATTGAATTGAAAGGGAATTGAAAGGAATATGCCTTTTTCTCAGTAGTACATGGCACATATAAAAAATTTACCATTTACTAGGGCATAAATACCTCACAATCTAGTGCACAAAGGCAGAGATAGTCAATCCATCCTTCTCACATCATAATACATAAACATATATGTAGCAAAAGGCCATGGAAAGATAAACCAAAAATTAACTGGAAACTAAATCATCTAATCCTAAAGAATGAGTGTGTTAAACAACAAATCTTAGAAAGAATCAACAAGTTCATTCATGAGAATAATAACAATGAGACAACCTACCAAATGTTATGGGATAGTGGAATAGCAGTTCTTAGGGGAAGTTTTATATCTTTGAATACCTACAAGAATAAAACAGAGAAAGAAGAGATCAATGAATTGGGTATGCAGGTGAAAAAGCTAGAAAATGAACAAACTGAAAATCCCCAAGTATATAGCAAATTAGAAATACTGAAAACCAAAAGAGATATTAATAGAAATGCAATTAAGAAAATTATTGAACTAATAAATAAAACTAAGATTTGGTTTTATGAAAAAAATGATAAAATTGAAAAACTATGGTCAATTTGATTAAAAAGAGGAAAGAATAAAATGAATTTACCAATATCAAAAATGAAAAGGGTGAACTAACCTAAAATGAGAAGGAAATTAAAAAAAATAATTAAAAATTACTTTGCCAAACTCTATGCCCATAAATTTGAAAATCTAAATGAGATACACGAATATTTTAAAAATATATAAATTACCCACACTAACAGAAGAGGAAGTTGAATACTTAAATATCCTCATCTCAGAAAAAGAAATTGAACAAACAATCAATGAACTCCCTAGGAAAAAATCTCCAGGGCTGGATGAATTTACAGGTGAATTCTGTCAAAGGTTTAAAGAACAATTAATTCCAATACTATATAGACTATTTGAAAAAATTGGGAAAGAAGGAGTCCAACCAAATTCTTTTTATGATACAAGTATGGTTCTGATACCTAAATCCTGAAAAGTCCAAACAGAGAAAGAAAATTATAGACCAGTTTCTAAAATCTTAATGCGACAATTTTAAATAAGATATTAGGAAAATGAATACAGCAATTTATCATGAGGTTAATACATTATGATCAGGTAGGACATATTCCAGGAATGTAGAGCTGGTTCAATATTAGGAAAACTGTCAACATTATTGATCATATTAACAACAAAACTAACAGAAACCACATGATTATCTCTTTAGATGCAGAAAAAGCTTTTGACAAAATACAACTGGAGAGCATAGGAATAAATGGATCTGTCCATAAAATAACAAGCAGTATCTACCTAAAACCATCACCAAGCATTATATGCAATGGGGATAAAATAGGTGCCTTTCCAATAATATCAGGGGTCAAACAATGATGTCCATTATCACCACTGTTATTCAATATAGTACTACAAATGTTAGCTTCAGCAATAGGGAAGAAAAAGAAATTGAAGGAATAAAAATAGGCAAAGAAACTAAGTTATCACTCTTTGCAGATAGTATTATGATATACTTACAGAATCCTAGAGAATCAATAAAAAACCACTTGAAATGATAAACAGCTTTGGCAAAGTTGCAGGTTATAAAATAAACTCAGATAAATCATCTGAATTTCTATATATTACTAACACATTCCAGCAGCAAGAGACAGAAAGAGATATCCCATTTAAAACTATGGTAGGCATCATAAAATATCTGCAAGTCTCCCTGCCATAACAAACCCAGGGACTATATGAACACAATTACAAAACCCTTCTCGCATAAATAAAGTCAGATCTAAGTAAGTGGAAAACCATCAGTTGCTTGTGGGTAGGCAAGCTAATATAACAAAAATGACTATTCTGCCTAATTTAATTTTCTTATTCAGTGCCATCCCAATCAAACTAGCCAATAATTATATTTTAGAGTGAGAAAAATAATATTAAAATATTCATCTGGAAGAACAAAATGTACAGAATATCAAGGGAACTAGTAAACAGAAATGCTGGGGAAGGTGGCCTAGCCCTATCAGATCTCAAATTGTATTATAAAGCAGCAATTATTAAAACCATTTGCTACTGGCTAAGAAATAGAGGGATAGACCAGTGAAATATGCTAGGTACTCAAAACACAGTAAGTAGTTAATGAATATAGCAATGTACTGTTTGATAAACCCAAGGACTCTAGCTTCTGGGCTAAGAACTCACAATTTGACAAAAATTGCTGGGAAAACTGGATAACAGTGTGGTGAAAGCTGGGCATAGACCAATGCCTGACACTGTACACAAGAATAAAGTACAAATAAGTACATGACCTAGGTATAAAGATGGATACTATAAACAAATTAGGGGAGCAAGGAATGGTGTATTTGTCAGATTTATGGAGAATGGAGAAATTTATTGCAAAACAAGAGATAGAGAACATTATGAAATACAAAATGGCTAATTTTGATTATGTTAGATTGAAAAGTTTTTGTACAAATCAACCCAATGCAACCAAGATTCAGAGGGAAGCAGAAAACTGGGAAAGAATTTTTGCAAGCAGTGTCTGTGATAAAGGCCTCATTTCTAAAATATATAGAGAACTGACTCAAATGTACAAGAATGCAAGTCACTCACTAATTGATAAATGGTCAAAGGATATGAACAAGCTGTTTTCAGAGGAAGACTTTAAAGCTATCTATAGTCATATAAAAGAAAAGGCTCTAAATCACTATTGATTAGAGAGATGCATATCAAAACAACTCTGAGGTACCACATCACACCTATCACATTGGCTAACATGACAAACAGGAAGATGATAACTGGTTGAGAAGATATGGGAGAGTTGGAACACTAATTCATTTCTGGAGGAGCTGTGGGCTGATCCAACCATTCTGGAGAGCAATTTAGAACTGCGTAAAGAGTTACAACAATTTGTTTACCCTATGACCCAACAATATAGCTTCTGGGACTGTATCCCAAAGAGATCATAAAAATGCAAAAGGGTCCCACACACACAAAAATATTTATGGCAGGTCTCTTGTGGTGGCCAAGAACTTGAAATCAAAGGGATGCCCTTCAATTGGAGAATGGCTGAACAAATTAATGAATATGACTGTAATAGAATACTGTTGTGTTATAGGAATTCATGAACAGAAAGACTTCAGAGAGGCCTGGAAGGACTTATATGAACTGATTCTGAGTGAAAGCAGCAGAATGAGGAGAACTTTGTACATAGCTACAACCACAGTGTGTGACAAATTTTTCTGGTAGACTTTGTCCTTCATAGCAATGCAAGGACCTAAAAAATTCCCAATGGACTCTTGAGGCAAAATATCTTCCACATCCAGAAAAAGAGATATGGAATTGGATCCCAGAATGAAGCAGACCATTTTCTCTTGTGTTATTTTGTTTTGGTTTATGGTTTCTCCCATTCATTTTAGTTCTTCTATGCAACATGCCTAGGTAAAAATGTATATAATAAGCACATACGTGTAGAACCTTTATAAGATTGCATGCTGTCTCAGGGAGGGAGCTGAGAGGAAGGGAGAAAGGAGGGGAAGGAAGGGGGAAAAATCTAAGATATATGAAAGTGATTGTAGAAAACTGAAAGCAAATAAAGTAAATAAATAAAAAAATATAAAAAAAGAACAAAAAGAATGAGTATGAATTAAACACCTAGAATGTAGTTTAGGCTTTTGGGAATGTATGAATAGAGGAAAAGAAGTGGCAAACATTAGGTTATTTTCCCATAATTACAATTACATGGTACAATGGAAAGAGCAATGAATTTAGAGTGAAAGGAGCTGAATTCAAATTTAACTCTAACACTTACTGCCCAGGTGATCTTGAGAAAATCACCTCCTCTCTCTGGGTCTTATTTTCTTGATCTGTAAAGTGAAAGAGTTAGACCCCAGGTCTCCAAGTTCAGTTGTTCCTTCTAGGTCTAAATGCATTGTTCTATGATCCTTTGTTTTCACAGTTGAATCGTTCAATCTGATTACAGTAGAGATTGCATAGAATGGAGCAATAAAAAACTCAGTTGGAAAGGTGTTGCTTGGGTTTTGACCCTAGTAATAGAAAGGAGGCACTGGGCTCTAATCTGTCTCTTATAATATAAGGTGTAATCATATCTTTTGTAAATATTTTATCTTACTTTACACTTAGCACAGTGCTCTGCACAAAGTAGGTGTTTATTAAAGATTTGTTGAATGGTAGTCAAAATACAATAATGCTCAAGTTATTGACAGCATGACAATATATGAGAATATATAGATAGATAGATATAATTATAGAAGCACATCTAAATTTTCCCACTTCTCTTCCTCTGTATACATATATACACACACACATACACAATCTACATGATATATTTACATATATACATGCATGTGCCAACATATATGCATGTGTACACATATTCAAAAATATGTGAATACATGATAGATCAATCGATAGACAGATAGATATTTAGACCAACAGACTCATATAATGGTTCTTGAGACAGATTGATTCTTCAAAGTTTCCAGATTCATTACCTACTTTATTTTTCTGTGGCCACTTCTAAATTTTTTCCTTGCCCATGATTTAACTCACGATAGGGTCCAGTCTCTGAGTAAGCTTAGGGGGAAAGTTATTTGTTTTATGGAATCATTAAAGTTTATAGCTTAGATTGTAAAAGTCTGTTCCTACTGCATGAACTATAGCAGATGTATTAGTAGGAAGTTGACTTGATCTCTTTGGCCTTTCAGAGTAGAATTTGTATTAATGATTGGAAGCAATAAGGACACACATTTCTGGTCTATTTAAAGAATAAGTAGGCATGTATATGTGTGCATATAAAATATAAATACTATATTTGTAAGGTAAAGATTGAAATATTGTTAGAAAATGGAATTTTGCAGAATTCTTTTATGATTTGAATATAAGTTCTACTGTTCTTTGACTCTATTTTCAATATATTAGCAAACTACAAATCTACATTCAGATGCAAACAGTAATTTTTTGGCCTGTTTTAACTTCCTTGTTTTCATTTTTACATGTCTTCTACATCCTTAATTTGTTAAAATTAGCTAATTATAGTATTTCCTACTACTTTCAAAATGAACTTATGTAAATGCCAGGGACAAGGTAAGTGTACAGAAATCCTAGAAGGAGCAGTGAAAATGATGGTGGTTACACCAGTGGTAATGGCGGTAGCTGTAGTAGCAGTGATAGTCATGACAAGTAAAGGAGGAGGAGGAGGCAAAGGAGAAGGAGTAGCGATAGTAATAGTAGTAGCAGTAGTAATACTGGTAATAGTAAAAATAGATGTAGTGGTAGTAGCAGTAACAGTGTTATCAGTCATAGTACTAATGGTAGTCATAACAGAAGAAGTAACTAAGAGTTGCATTAACGGTAGAAACAGCAGCATTATGAAGAGGATGAGGAGGAAGAGGTGAAGAAAAGGAAGAAAAAGTAAAAGAAGAGTGAAAGTAATAATAGTAGTAGTAGTAGTATTGGTGGTAATGTTAATAAAAATAATAATAATAATAGATGTAGTAGTAGTAATAGTGATATCAGTGCTACTACTCATAGTACTATTTGTAATAATAGACATAATAGTTGTAAAATTTTCAGTAGTGGTAAGAGTAGTAATAAGAGTATTGGCACTGGCAGTCACTGACACAAAGGACCTTTGAAAGTTTACAAAGGCTCTGAGATATTTCATATCATTTTTTTCCAAATAAAAAAAATGGATTCAAGAAAAAAATTACTGGACTGGGAGATGTAATGTCCAAAGTTGTTACTGCCCTTGTCACATGTCCATTTATTCATATTCAGTCTCCTGCAAAGTAGTTTCCTGCTATGATGGTTTGATCTGACTTCCTTTTCTATTTAATAGAGTTTGTACCCCGGAAAAATAAAGGCCCACCAAACATGGTTAGCACATTCTTAAAAATAAATGCATAATTTCCTATTTGCATAATTTGCAAATTGCATGCACACATCTATAAATATATGTTCTTTAGCCATGTACAATGAGAGTGCAGCTTGTAAATTAAAAAACAAACAAACAGCACACACTGTATGAAGCTAATCATTCTGTTCAGCTTCTTTCACAGAGATGGTATTTAACCCCAAATCATTTAGAGTTAGTGTGCTCATTCCTAGGTGTAGTTTAACACTATCCTGTTATAGGCAAGTGAAAAGGTTGTACTGTATATAGTAGGTATGCCAGAGAATTATTCTTCCGTTGATGCACTTGTATTACTTCTATTAAGCTAAATAGAAGCTTCACAAGCCATATCAGTATGATGATTTGCCTCTGAATCTTTCCTTGACAATCATGAAGATGACAATTATAATGAAAGCACGGAAATTAGGAAATAGAGACCTATTAGATCACCTCCCTTTTTCCTTTAACAATACAATATTTTATCCTCTGGGGCTTTTTCCTAAGTAAACTCTTTTCATCTGAAACATTCCAAATAATAGGCAAGGTGCTCTTTGGGGAAACATTCTGGAGCCCAGAGGACCCTTCAGGCAGTTTTTCCCCCCTTGAAACCCAGTCTTAGGTTTTCTTTGTCTCCCTTCCAGCTATCACACTTAACAACTTCCCCGGACTACTTGAAACACTTACTTGTGTCTGTTGAGTGGGCACTGTCAAAGACAGAGGAGGCTGCTGGAGACTCAGTGTAGGAGGCAATTGACTATAGGAGCAGACACATAAAAATACCATGTTACAATTTCATTGTACAAGCTTCAGCTGCAATTCACAATGGGCTCAGTTCTGCTCTCATTATTCAAGCATGGGATTAGCTGTGTTCATTTGTGTCTGAATTCCCTGGTTATTGTCACAAGAATTTTGCTAGGAGAGCTGCAAATTTTCATCCAATGATACTGGCTTCCAAAGCTCTGTGTCTGCCCCAAGAGGGAGAGGTTGCCATCTGGGGAAAATATTTCAAATCATTTTTCAAAGACATGATTTTATTCTGCAAATATTCCACATGGGGAACTCTAGATAGGAGAGTTCTGTGTGTATCATTTATATGATGAAACAACATCATAATGCGTTAAGTTCTTATTTAGTCATTTTCTAGATTATCATTGCCTTCATTTATGGTTAGGGACAGTGTGTAAAGTAAATAAAGGTAACTAAAATAGAAAGTAATGGTCCAATATTGCCAAGGATAAAATTTGGGAAATGTAATACTTTTGAGATTGCAAATTTTCTTCATCTTTCTAGAAATAGTTTTGATAAATACATTTTACCCAATCTATATACTTACATATGTATACATACACACAGTCTACACATGCACACTATCTACACATATGTATGCACATATACAAATAAGTATGAATGAATTATCCTGCTTTAACTACTCCTCTCCCATAGTGAAGCTCCTTGGGAAAATCATGAACTCAATAATGTATACAGGATTGGGGATCACAGAGGTCTTTTCATCAACTAAGTGATACATTAGAGATTTCCCATCATTTTAATGAATTCTTGATGAATCATTTAGAGCTGTCTTAAAGCTCCTATACAGTGACAATGATTTTATTTGTAACGAGGCTAACAATCTTTGAGACTGAGATGAAATCTTTATGTAGCTATTAAATGTTAACTATAAGCACCTCTCTTATAGACAGACACAACTTAAAAAAAAATCATTGTTTCCATCTCAAGAAAAGTATTTCTCCTTAAATATTTTTTCAGTACCTGCAATGATTAGTTGAACAAATGCATTTTCAAACAAAAGGCTCATTTCTATGTTTAAACACAGTGATTATCAAATTGAAGTGTGAGGCAGTGAATTAATGCATATGATTTTGGCACCTGTATATCCTGGATTTTCCTAGAGAGCCCTGATTTTAAGAAAAGAAAGTATATTCTTAGCCAGTCTCTAAAAAAAGGCTTCTCTCAGTCAAGGTATCTTAATTTTTGGTTCAAAAACCATGCTTGTCATGGATATACTTAGTATTTCTAATCTGTTCCTTGCCATTGGGATCAATTTCTCCCTCCCTCTCTCCCTCTCTTCCTTCCTTCCTTCCTTGCTTCCTTTTTCATTTTTAAATTTAGAAGTGATCATATGCCTCTTTTTGATGGTGAACAGATGACAATAGATAATTCTGCATAATTCATGTAAGTTTGTTTATTTATATATTATCCTCAAAGCTAAAATATAGAAAGATTCTGGGTTTTGGATTTAGAAGACCTGGATTTGAATCCTGGCTCCGTCACTTACTATTAGTCATGTGATCTTCCCAGTCATATGAACTTGAGCAAGTAACTTCACTTTTTAGCTTTTGGATTCTTCATCTATCAAATGAAAGGGGAAAATACAGATTATTTTGTCAAGTTATAAAATTCTAACATTTTAACATCCCTCTTAACTTAGATATTTTATTTTCTAAAATCCCTTGCACTTATACCCTCTATGATTCTAATGGGGCTAAAGTACCAATCATTCATCAATAAGTAGGCACATTCTAAATTAATGAAGCTGCCACGTCTGGTCTCCATTTAATAGTTGACTTCCTTTAACTGTTGACTTTTGTACTTTGGGGATTGTTAGTATATCAAAGTGAAATTTATGCACAAAGTGAACTGTTGTATATATGTTTGCTCTCTTCAGTTGGAAATTACTTTTTTTAGTACAACTGCTATTTCAATATCCCTAATACATTAGAAAATAAGTCTTGGCTCCATCAATTTCTCTAGCCTTATTTTGATTTAAATTCTAGAAATTGAAGACTTTGTTTAGTGTTTCATCTAAGATCTATTTGAAAATACCTGTTTGCTATTTGGATTGAAACATGAGGCAGATGTCTGACTTCCTGACTATGCAGAGTTACCTAAAGCTATAGTTATCATGTTAATGTTGAACCATCTCTCCAAATAATAAAGGGTACAATCTTTCATAATATGAACAAGATCTTGAATAGATAGTAATATTGGTTTTAGATTCAGAAAAGTTGGGTATAATTTCTGTCTCTGATGATTAACGGACATATGACACTAGTCATTCAATTGAACTTTTGAGCCTCAATAAACTCATTTATAAAAACATATATAATAATATTTTTATTACCTACATCAAAATATTGTTGGGGAGAAATTGTTTTATAAACCTTAATCCACTATAGAAATGTATTGACATTTCATTGAAATTTTGAAAAAGTTAATATTTTTACAATGCATAATTCTAACAGTAATTATTTGAAAATGGTAGTTCAGAGACCATTATTCCCAAGAATCAGTGCTTTCCCCAAATACAGCCACTCAACAAAAAAGTGGCAGGACAGGACTCATATTCCAGTCTTCTGATTCCTTCTGATTCTAGTGGTCTTTGGTACATATCTGGACATATATTTTTTTGTCTTTGATCTTCTCTGTATGATGCTTCATGTTTTTTGTATAATAAGTTCAACAGCAACAACCACAATTTACCACTACCAAAAGATATAACTAAGAAATTATAACTTAATATTGTTAACATTCCTATTTTCTGCTGCTTTCTGGAGAAAAGGCTGTTGGGCAATTCATTAAAGGACTGAAAGTCAATTTAAAAAAAATGAATTGTAACTTAATAAGTATTCAACACTAGAAGATCAACATGCACTTAAAATTATCCCCTTCCCCCAAATAAAAAAAAAATAATATAGCAGAGAAACCCCTTCATTGAACTGAAATGCATTTGCAGATGATTTAGTTTAGAAACTTAACCATGGTATTTAAGAGACTAGCATAGAAACAAATGCTTCAAGAGTTCTTACCAGGCTACTACAAACCAATTATATATTTATGCCTCATTGATCAGCATGTGTGCAGCTCAGTTGATAGAGTATTTTCTACTAATCTCAAAGTTATAACTTCAAATCCTTCTCTAAAAAAGCATGCACAAACAGGAGCGGCATTTTTTCCCTGATATCCTCTTCTCCTATGGTTGCAATTATTATCTATACGTTCTATTTGCTCAATCTTAACCTACTTCCCAGTCTTCATTGCCACACTGCCAAATGCCTTTTACACATGTTAAATCAGATGTACCTAGATATCTTAAATGCAGCATGTCTAAAATGAAAATAATTATACTTCCCTCCCCCCAAACCCTCCCCTTTTCCTAATCTCTCTTTTATTGTCATGGGTACCCACTGTCTGGCACCTAGACATAACTTTCTTTTACTCTTCACTCACCTCCTTTTCCTCATGTCCAGAACTGAATTAGTGGCGTAGTAGTGTCATTTTCCTTCATAACATTTTACATATATATATATATATATATATATATATATATATATATATATATATATATATATATATATATAGTGTGTGTGTATGTATATATATATACATATATATGTGTGTATATGTATATATGTATGTACATGTACACACATACGTATATATGCATATATGTATAGGTGTATGGGTATGTACATATCTGTCTCTCTATCCGCCTAATCTTCACTTTTCTGACACTGAAAATATCCTCTTGCAGGGCCTCATCATCTTACTCCTAGACTACAGTAGTAATCTGCTGCTTGGCCTCTGTGCTTTAAGTATATGCCCATTCCAATCAATCCTTCACTATACTATAAAATTGAGTTTCCAGAAGTTCAGGACTGATCATATTACCTCCCTATTCAATAAAACTGTAGGCAAAAGTGGGGAACCTGTGGTCTTAAGGCCACACATGGCCCTCTAGGTCCTCAAGTGCAGCCCCTTGACGAATCCAAACTTTACGGAAGAAGGAGGACCTAGAGGGCCACATGTAACCTCTAGTTCATGGGTTTCCCACCCTTGGTAGTGGCTCCCTATCACACTCAGAATCAAATATAAAATTCTCTCTTGTTTGCAAAGCCCTTTATAATCTAAAAGTTCTCATCATAGCAGTCCCTTCTTACTCTTCTAATCTTATGCTTTACCCCACTTCATGGACTTTGTGATCCAGTGATACTGACCTCCTTGATCATCTCATGAAACACATATATCCTAAGCCAAGGGTACTCTCACTAGTTCTCCCTCATGCTGAGAATTCTCTCCCCCCTCCTCTCTAACTCCTGGATTCCCTGGTTTCTTTCAAGTTTCAGTTAAAACTCCATCTTCTGCCAATACCACTTTGAAGTACTTATTTATCTTCGTGCCTCCTTCTGATATTTCTACAAATTTATCCTATACATATACAGGTTGTATGTAGTTGGATTTATATATTAATATCTTGAAATCAGCATATGCAAAAAGAAAGTCATTACATTTCTTTGTCCCCAATTTGTCCCCTTTTCCAAATTTCCCTATTACTATCATGGGTACCCATCATCCTTTTAGTCACCCAGATTTATAATCTTCCTCTACTCTGCATATCGTACATAGTTACATTTGCATATTGTCTTTGCGATTAGATCATAAACTCCTTGAGAATAGAGACTTTTTGTCATTGTTTCTGGGTATCCTCAGTGTTTACAATAGTGCCTGTCACATAGTAGACCATTGATAAGTGCTAGCATTTATTGCCCTATTGCTCTCCTAAAGTTTGGTCACACAACTGTACTACTACATTTAATTGTAGGTACATTTTTACGAGGGATATTTATGATATGTAGGGTTTCAAAAATAAGAGAGTCCAGAAATTTAAAAGAACTTAAAGACATGTCATGTAATGATGAGTTGGAGAAACTTTAGAGTTTTCTCCTCGGAAAGACGAGTTGGAGGGAGGAGAATATCAGTGTCTTAAGGTATTCAGGGAACAACAAGGTGGAAGAAAGATTACACTTACACTGCTTCATCTCCAGAGTAGAACTGGGAGCAACTAGAATCTTACAAAGCAAAAGATTAGACAGTAGATAATATGATGGACTGGAAAGAACATTTGGATGTAGAGTTTCAAGGTCTGTGTCCAGGTTTGGTTATTTGTTACTTTCTTAAGTCTGTTTCACCTTGGGTCTGACTTTCTTAATTTTCAAACTAAGAGGGATGAATATATGAACTAGGTGTTTTGTAAAATCCTTTCTATCTTTAAAATCCCTATTATCCTATGATCCTCTGTCCAAACATGGAGTGAGTTGCCTTGGGAGGTAATAATCTTCTTGCTAATGAAATCTTCAAGGGAAGAGGGATAAACAATTGTCAGGAATATTGACCAATTAATTAGTTTATTTTTAAGGTACAAATATTATTAGTTGACTTTTTAGGGCCTCTCCAACTTATAATTTTTTATTTAATTATTTGATATTATGATGAAGATTTTGACTGATACCACTGCAGTAAAAGAGACATTTGCTAAATTCAAGGAAACAACATTCTGTTCTTCCCACCCTAAAATTCATTACATCTATTTTTTCTTTCATACTATATATCTTTGATTTTACTCTCCTACCTATGCCCTCCTTCTTTAAGTCTCTAACAAAGAGAAATGTCTAAGATCTGGATGAGGTAGCTATTACTATGGAATAATACGTTGATGCAATGAAGTTTCTTTATTTCAGTAATTTGATAGGTTTGTGATCCTGCCAGTGGTAGCTCTACCTTCCACTAGTGCAGATCACATTTACAAATCTTGCCATGTCCTACACAGGGGACATTTAATGTGCAAATGTTCAGGATGGATGTGTAGAATGGTTCCTAGATATCTTAACATTAGATATATACCAATAAGAAAAACAGACTTTTCGTCCTTTGGCCTTCTCTTTCACTATATGATAGGTCTTACATCCTTTTTCCCTCAATTGTATATCTTCCTGATATTATATCTTGTGATGACTTTAGCTTACAACAAACCTTTGGTATTACATTGTAGCCTACTCACACCTACCATGAATTTCCTCATTGCCCTTTAGATGAGGCACAACTTTAATTCTTCAGTGATGGAGGTATTTCACATATTATACTCATGTAGCATGTAAGAATATCTGTCATTGTGCTTTCCAAAGGTTCTTATGTCACTTTGTCATATATGTGGCAGAAACTCTGTTGGAAGAGTTTTACTCTATATTTTACTCATATAAAATAAGTTTTTTTATTTTCTATCCCATTTGAGTCAACTTTTAACCAAAAATAGTCTTCTGTAATATATTATTTGGAAAAATCTGCCCTTTCCCTTCTTACTTTCACTGATGATGCATTTAGTATATATGCAGATTATGCTCAAGAAGATTTTGTAGAAATGGAAAACTAGACAATAGTTATTGATAATTTCTTGATTATATTGCATTAGATTGCAATAATAATAATAATTTCCTTTGTCTTGCAAATTTTGTTAATATACTCCCCTTTTTTAAACATATTGAGAAGTGAACCTTCAATGCTCTCAAATTATGTTAATGTGCCTTTTGTGAATGTACTTGATCTTGACTAATTGTTCCTCCCACCTATGTTTTCTTTGTCATTTCTACTATTTTATGGAACATATCAGGCACTATGCCTTTAGGGTCCAGGAGCATCATTTTCATCATAATTGATAGCAAAAAACCAAGTTTTTTTTATAATTATTTTGGAAACATTGAGAATCAAATACTACTGTTCCTACATGTAGCATATGAGTTCTAGCTATAGCTTTGCTTCTAATTACCTATGTTACCTTACTTGTTGCTTGTGAGACCTTGTAGTTGATTTGGAGTAGCCATTTTTTTCATAAGTGTTTAATAAAACAACTTTTTTGCTGGCCCTGGAGTCAGGAGAACCAGAGTTCAAGTTTAACCTCAAACACTTATTAGTTGTGTGACTGTGGGAAAGTCACTTAACCCCTTTTGCTTCCAAACAAAGCACTACATTTTGTCGGTCGCATGACTCTTTCCTTCCTCCCTTCCTTTATTCCTTCCTTCCTTCCCTCTTTCCTTCCTTCCATTATTTCTTTTTTCTCTCACTTCCTCCTTTTTCTTTCTTTTTTCTCCCTTTGTTTTTCTTTTTCTTTTTCTTTCTTTGTTCCTTCTTTTCTCTTCCTTTTCATTTTTGTTTCTCTTCTTCTTTCTTCATTCCTTCTCTTTCTTTCTCTTTCCTTCCTTCCTTCTTCCTCCCTTCTTTCCTTATTTCTTCCTTCCTTCCTTTCTTTCTAAAGCAATTACTAATTGATCCAAGTCAGCTAAAAAGACACCTGGCAGCAGTTAGGTGCTGAATAGTTATGGCATATATGTGCTTTGTCCCAATGTGCCAACTACTTCATTTATGCTATCTACTTAGATGAATATTATTTTTTTCTGAAAAAAAGAAATGTCATTTGAGCTTTGCTCTGACTACAGGGTCAAATTGGATGCATTTAATCCATAGCCTAAATGTCATACTTCCAGGGATGGTGTGATCTTTATGGTCCCTTCTAGCAGTACAGAGATAGTATGTGGTAGTTAAAAAGAGTACTGGACTTAATCACAGAAGACCTTTGTACCAATCATCTGTTGGCCTGGAGAAAATCACTTCATTTCCCTTAATATTCATTTTTTTATCTGTAAAATCAGATAGTCAGTCAACAAGCTTTCATTAAGTTCTCCTAGGTGCCAGGCATTTTATTGATAGGTGAGAATATAAATATAAGAAAAAGAAAGCCTCTGCCTTCAAGGAACTTACATACCAATAGGACAAAACATTGCTGAAAGGAATCTGAAAAGTGTTTGTAGTAGTGTAATGTTGGAGATGGTGGAAAACAGATGAAATTACCTGATATGGGACCATATTAGAGAAAGTCTGCAGAGTCAGGAAAGCATCCTGGAAAGAAATATATACAAGGTTAGCCTAGGTTAGACTCAAAATTATTTATGCCACAAATCCTTCCCAGATACTGGCATTTTATAGAACAAACTGAAATAATCCAAATATAGGATTACAGTCACAGTGAGAGTTGGAGAAACCATCTGCTTCCTGGATTATCAGAAAGAACTATGGACATTTAGTTTAAAGAAGTATGGACTTATTGGAGTCATGATCGCTGTCATTCAATATTTGAGGAGTTGTTACCTGAAAGAGGAGACTTATTCTCTTGAGCCCTGGAGGATAGTCCTCTACTTTTTAACCTTACTTGCTCTTCCCAGGAGACAACACTCCAGCTCCTAACTGTCCCCAATCCTTTGCAACAGTTTTCTCCCATGCCTAGAATGTACTCCTTCACTTCTACCCTTTCAGAATTCCAAGCTTGTTTTAAGACCAAGAACAAGTGTTACTTCCTGCAGAAGTCCTATCCTGATCTCTTCAATCCCCCCATGGAATGAGTCTTCCTCCTGAAATGTCATGTTTCTCTGTGTGTGTTGCATGCACACACACATGGCATGCATGTACATATATATGTGTGTGTATGTATGTATGCATGTGTTGGATGTGTTGTATATATACAATCTATATAGATATAGTTATATATAGTATACGTATACTCACATATTCATTAAAATGTTGATCCAAATAGTAGCGTAGTGCCTAGCTTAAATTTGTTACTTGATAAATGCTTTTTAATGAACAAGCCGTAAAAGCATGGAAATTCTGAAGAGGCATATTTTTGTGTGATATAGGAAAACATAACTAATGATCAGAACTTCTCCCAAATGGGATGGATTACTTTATCTGACAGCAGAGATTTACAAGTCCCAGAAGCCTTGATTGCCACAGCATTTTATGCAATAGCTTACCATCAGTGGAAGTCTTTAAAAAGGACTGAATGAATGTAGATAATGTTAGGAATTCTGGCTGGATGAAAGATGGAAAAATGACCTCTGAAATACTTTCCAATTTTTAAAGTTTATGGTTCTGTTAGTAGATGCTAGTTTATTTATAATCTAGAATTTAATCCAGATTCCAATTTTTGAGGAGAAACCTGATTTTAAATGTGGGCAGCACACACATACACACATATTTAAATCCAGAAAAAAAGCATATTTCTCATCTCTATTCTCTTCTAAACACCTTCAGAAGCCATCATTTTATTCTTGCTGTCAATTAGAAATGTCTAGCTTACTCATTTTGCAAAATGCTACGTGAAGTTGGGAGGTTTATCCCAGATGATACATTTTAAAAAATGAAGCATTTCAGAATACCTGAATTTGGTTATCAAAGATATCTCAATCCATTAGGTCCTCAAAATTGCACTTGCTTTGTACTTGTGAAATATGCTTATTGCTCAATTTGGCTTGAAAAAGTCAGTTTTCTTGTTGAATAATAATGAAGTAGGAAAAAAATCACTGTTCAAAGGTAATGTTAGAAGTCCAGCACTAAACTATTTGTCATAATGAGAAGAGTAAATAGACACTTGGATAATTTTAAGTGTGCCTGTTCCTTTCTAGAATGATATCTACTAATGCACTTAGGAGTGTCAGACTTCTTGAATATTTTACTTAATAATATGTATTTGAGACATGGAGGAGAATTGGACTTGATTCTGAGTGTCTCATTGTTGCTCCCATCACACTTTCCTCCCAAGTGCGGTTTGCATAAAACCTGTGTGGCATCTTATAATTAGAATCTTTGGTTTATTCATTTTGATCATTGCTTCTAGCTTTATTTAAATACCAAAAAAGAAAAAAAAAGGAAAATGATTTTCAAAATGGACTGCCAGAGACATACAAAGATATACACAGAAAAATGTGTATTTACACATGCACATATTTGTACACATATGCATGCACACACACATATATATGTTTAGCACAAATATATGACACATTGTTATATGTGTGTATATACCCTCCTATATACATACATATTACAGAATAAATCCATAGAACAGTAGAGAACCAGTACCATACAATAGATAGCAGGCTCACCTTTAATTCAGCAAGATCTGGGTTCGTATGCTTCTTGTGACATTAAATACATATTTTACCATGAATTAATCAGTTTCTTAGTTGTCAAGGAAACTATTTAAGGTTGCAAACTACATCTCATGCTATGATCATTGTCAGAGGAAGGAGTTCTCTATATCACTTAATTCTATTTCCTAATCCTGTATCTACCCCACTTAAAATATGTGTAATGTTCTGAGACTCAATGCAGTCATCCTGATATTATTCATGTGGAGGAGTGTGCCATCTCAATCAAATTCCTCTTCCCTTTGGAGCATGCAAAGGACATCTTCCATGACAGTGACAAACACTTTTAGAAGGCTACATCTTCCTACTTTATGCCCTGTGTGTGACTTTCCACTACAGGCTTTGAAACATCACTGTAAAACCTACAATTTAACTTACCGCAAAATAAATTCTTACAGACCAGAGGGTGGAAGTTTCTGACATTAAAATATGTGCACTTTGAAAAACTGGTATTAAAAAATGTCCCTCCTTCTGCTCTCCCCACCCGCCATGAGTTGAGCGGGTCCTGAGAACATCTGATTTTGCCTAGTCTCAACAACTCTCATTATCCTTTCTTAAAGAACAAAAAGGTGGGTCATATACAGGGCAATCTAACTAGACATTAAAACTAAAAAAAAAATAGAACTGAAACTTAAATAGAACTCAAACATGGTATGAGAGGAAAAATGATGTACCAACCATCAGAACTAGATTCTAACATCTTCTTAGCATTTAGTTAGATAGGTGACCATAGAGAAATCATTTTACATATACATACATACATATATATACATACATATATATATATATATACTCCCTCAGTTTTTTGCTTTCTTTTTTGTAAAATAATTAATTCCCAAGTTCTATGTTTCCTTCTAACTCTAGCATTCATTTAACTTTCAGACAATATGTTCTAAAGTCCCTTCAGGCTATGAAATTCTTTTTCTAAGATCTGTTCCAGCTCCGACGTTCTTTTTCAAAGGTCCCTTCAGCTTTGATACTCTTTGTTCTAAGATCACTTCCAGCTTTGCTATTCTACATTCAAAGGACTCTTCTAGCTGTGAACCTTTATGTTCTAAGACTCTTTTCCATTCTAACATTCTATGTTCTAAAGACCTTCCCAGATCTGACATTCTGTGAGTTTTTAATGCAACATTTCAACGTGCCGTTTATATTTAAAGTGACTGTATGGTCAGATGCCAGTACAGTAGACGTGATCTGAGCAAAAAATAATGTCTGCCAACAAAGATTTATAAGCTCCAGAGTCCCTGATAGGCACACATTTTAATAAAATTGAAATCTAGTATGAGAAATTTAAAAAAAATGAAATTTATTTGACTTTTCCTATAACTGTTTTGAACAATACAGGGAGCAGCACAGCTTAATATTCACAGCATTTCCTTAAAGGAATTCATTTCCATGAATCACATATTTGAAACTCAAACTTGAAATGAGGAGAGAACTTTTGTGTATCCTGTTTTATTGTGCCATCTTATCTTTGTCAAAACCTGAATATCCTGTTTACTGACAGTGAGTTGCATTTCAATCTTTCTGAAAATTAACAACAGCTCTCTCTCTCTCACTCTCTCTCCCCTTCATTCTTTCATTCTCTCTCTCACTATCTCTGTCTCTGTTTCTCTCTCTTGTGTGTCCCATAGTTTATACATTCTATTTCTTGTACTACATAATATTCATTTTAATGCTGCATACAAAGTAGATGAGGCCTTTCCTTCCCTAATGTCTGGTAACATGTTAAAAATAACATTATGGCTCCATCTAGTGACGTAGATTTTCCATTCTTTTCCCCATTTTGTCAATCATATTGACTTGCTTAGTTTTTTGCAACATTTGTGTGGAAACATATAATATGCCTCTTATATTATGTAGGAAAAATGAGAACTATGGTAGCAGTGTTGCAAAAGCTCATATACTTATACAATACTATACAGTAATTAATTTTGGAAAATCAAAGTCTCAGAAGAATTAAATTAGAGATATCCCAAAGAGCAGTGGAGAAAAGAAAGATGACACAAGTGTACTGCTGCATGTTACAACATTGCTATATACATGAAATATGTTGTAGAAACACATTGACTAATTTATAAGCAGAAAAGGATGATCATGGTTTGAGAATTAAAGTCAGTAGATGTTGCTGTTGTTCAGCTGTTTCAGTCATGTCTGAAACTTTGTGACCTTATTTGGGGTTTTCTTGGTAAAGATACTAGAGTGGTTTACCATTACCTTCTGCAGTTCATTGTACAGCTGAGGAAATGGAGGTAAATAGGGTTAAATGACCTACCCCGGGTTACACAGCTAGTGAGTGTCTGAGGCTGGATTGGAACTCAGGTCTTCTTGATTCCTAGCCTGGTGCTGTATCCACTGCTCTACCTATCTGTCTGAAGACAACAGATAGTTTGAATGTTGTACTGTACTTAAAAATCATGTTAAACTCTTCAAAGGTGTTGTTGTTCAGTTGTTTAATTCTTTGTGGCCCTATGGATCATACCAGATCCTTTTTATCCTCAACCATTTCTTAAAGTTTGTCCAAGTTCATGATCATTGTTCCCATGACCCTCCTTAGCCATCTGTAACAGTAAGCACCCCAACATACACAGGGGAACCTGCTATCACAGGTTTTTAGATCTGTATTCATAAAAGGAAAGGCAACTTTTGAGGGGTTTAAAATCACTTTAATTGAATACATGTATCAATTCCTTAATGAAGCACTATGTCATTCACCTAGTTCAGGGGAGTCAACACTCTGAACCCCCAAATAATCAACAGACGTAGCTTCCTCTGTCTGAAAATAATTCAACAGACAAGTACAGCTGTCTGACCAGGTACCACAGGAAAGGATGACATCTGGGTTCTCAAAGCCCAGGGCAAGGCTTCTTAAAGAGGCTTCCCAGAGTTTTCATCTGGCACTACAAACATTTCTGGTCAGTAAGTCCCAAGTAAAACCTCATCCTCAGAGCATTTATACACTTTTTAGAACCAGAGGACGTAACCCTCTGATTCAGTGCCTCAATAGAGAAAACAAAAGGTACTTGGGACCCTCCTACAAAAAAAAAACTCCTCTAATCAAGCTTCCCACAATGGGCAGGCCCATCAATGTGTGGGAAAGATCCTCCCCAATCACATTATTCAATCAGAGGCACTTTTGGTAAAACAAAAACAGCAAAAGATTCTAATTTGATTGCCATTACACCAACCTCTACTATCTATCCCATTTTCTTTTGTGTCTTCAATCTTTGCCGGCATTGGTGTCTTTTCCAGTGTGTCTCATTTTCTCATTATGTGGTCAAAATATTTAAGCTTCGGCTTTAGTATTTGACCTTCCAGTGAATAGCCTGAATTAATTTCTTTAACTATTGACAGCTTTGATCACCTTGCTTTCTAAGGGACTCTCAAAAGTTCTCTCCAGCACCACAATTCAAAAGTGTTGATTCTGTGGTGTTCAGTTTTCCTTACAATCCAACTCTCATAGTCTTACATATCTACTGGACAAACAGACAACATAGCTTTGATTGTCAAGGTGATGTCATTGCTTTTTAGGGTGCTGTTCAAATTTGCCATAACTTTTCTTCCAAGGATCAAATTTCTTTAAATTTAATGGCTGTGATCACCTTCTGTAGTGATCATTGAGTACAAGAATATAAAATCTGACAGTGCTTCCGTTTCTCTCTCTCTCTCTCTCTCTCTCTCTCTCTCTCTCTCTCTCTCTCTCTCTCTCTCTGTCTCTCTCTCTTTCTGTCTCTCTCTCTCTCTGTCTCTCTCTGTCTCTGTCTCTCTTTCTCTTTTCCAGTAAGTGATGGGCCCATTTGCCAAGATCTTTGTTGTTTTTATATAAGTTTCAAGGCAGTTTTACACTCTTCTCTTTTGCCTTCATCAAGAGGCTTCTTAACTCCTCTTCTCTTTCTACCATCAGAGTGGTATCATCTGTATATCTGAGATTATTGACATTTCTCCCAGGAACTTTAATTCTGGTTTTTGATTCATCCAGCCTGGCATTTCACATAATGCACCTTGCACACAAACAAACAAAGAAATAAATAAATAAGTAAATAAAGTAATGAATGAATGAATGAAGAAATAAATGAATGGATAAATAAATAAATGCAAAAATAAATTCATACATACATACATAAATGAATAAATAAATAAATATGGTGACATTCAGCCTTGCCATACTCTTTTTCCAATCTTAAACCAATTAGTTGTTCCATGTTCAATTCTAACTTCTGCTTCTTGGCCTGCATACAAGTTACTCAGGAGACTAGTAAGATGATCTAGTACTCCCATCTCTTTGATGACTTGCCACATTTTGTTGTGATCCAAACAGAGGTTTTAATGCATAGGAGAATTAGATGTTTTCCTCTGGAACTCCCTTGATCTCTCCATAATCCAGAGAATGTTTACCGTTTGGTCTCTACATTCCTTTGCCCCTTTGAAAACCAGTTTGCCCTTTTGGTAATTCCAGGTTCATATATTGCTGAAGGCTAGCTTACAGAATCTTATATATAACCTTATTGGTGTGTTAAATGAGTGCAATTATTCAGTAACTTAAATATTTCGTCATTGTCCTTTCCTAGGACTGAGATGCAAGTTGACCTTTTCCAATCCAGGGGCCCCTGGATGGCTGTTGTATTGAGTGCAGCGCTTTAATAGCATGATCTTCTAGGATTTTAAATATCTCAGTTATAATTTCATCACCTCCACTAGCCTCATTGTTAGCAATGTTTCCTAAGGTTCACTTAGCTTCATTCTCTAGGATGTCTGCCTCTAAATGAGTAATCACATCATCATGGTTATCAGTAATGCTAAGATTTTTCTTGTTCAGTTATTTTATGTATTCTTGCCACCTCTTTTAAATCTCTTCTGCTTCTGTAAAGTTTCTAAAACACCTTTTTTATTGTCTTATCATGCCCATTTTTGCATGAAACATTCCCTTAATATCTCCATTTTTTTTTCCTGAAGAAATCTCTTATTTTTCCCATTCTATTGCTTTCTTCTATTTCTTTACCATTCTCTGGAACTTTCATTCGAGTATATTTTCCTTTTCTCATTTACCTTACAATTTTCCTTCTTTCCTTAGTTATTTATAAAGCCTCAGGGGTAGGGATTGTTATTTTCTATGTTCCATATGATCAACACTGAAGAATATATCTTGCAATAGTGACTTTAAAATATCTTTTGCTAATTGAAGCTCACTTGAATGAAGCATTATAAGACCTTCAGGTTATAGAACAGTTTCTTGATGTGTGATTTATAGGAAAATATAGATAAGAAATCAAGTGATAAGAACTTGCAGTCTTGATTACAAACTACATGAGAAAAATGAATGGCTATTATGGTGAAGTTATAAGTCCTTCCAATGATAACATTAATGGGAAGATGATTTGGGGGTATTTTGAAATTAATTTGTAGTGGAAAGAGTCAGAGAGAAGGTTTATTCAGGACTATTGCAGTAGTTCAAGTGGGTGCAAATAAGATGCTTCACTAGGATGGGAATTTTCAGAATAGGAAAGAAGTGATGGATTCAAGAGACGTCTAACAGATGGCACTGGTAGGAATTGATTGTTGATTAGATTTTGGAGGTAAAGAAGAGAGTAGAATCATAAAACAAACATCAAGATTATGAAATTTGCAAGAATATATAAATAGTATTGCCAGGCAGGAATAATCTGTTCAGAAGAATTGGCAAATTTAGATAAACAGATAATGTCGTCAGGTCAATTTGAGAGATCTTTGCTTTATCTAGGTAAAAATGTCTTAAAGGCACCTGAAGGTGTGTAACTATAACTTAGAATGGAAAACATGGCTGAAAATGTAGATTTGTGAGTCAAGTGTATAGGTTTTGGGATAGAAACAATTTGAGTGAATGATTCTGTCAAGAAAGACTATACTGAGGACAATCCCTTAGATGAACAATTAGATATGAGATCTAGTTCTGTCTTCCAACATATGGGCAAGGTTATGCCTTTTCTGTTTCTTTAAAACTCTCAAGACTGAGCCAGGCACACATTTTGGCTGCATTATTTCTCTCTCTTTTATCTACTTTCTCTTTTCTGCTGTGTGCTTTTCTGCCACTCTATCTGCTGCATCTAGAGGGTAAAGCTTACCATTCACCCATATCATAGCCATCATTAATTGAAAAGGAGATGGACTTCCCTTCTCCTGTTCCCTCTCTTTTAATGCTCAGTCTCCAGAAATGGACCTGGGAGTGTTTATTTGTTTATATTCTGTGTTGTCTGCTTTTCTCAGTTTAATCTGCTATAAGTGATCCCCAAATGACTCAGGATTTCAATTTATGGTTACCCGGCAGCAAGGATTGCAGGTGAGGTAGTACATGCAGCCTTACATGGAAACCTTAAGAAGCCAGGAGTCTGGGACTTAAGCCAGAGTTGAGGATTTGGACTTGGAATTGGGAACTGAACTAAACTATGAACCTAATCCTCTTGTCTGCAGATTGTTCATTCCTGTGTTGGGGGAGTATGTATATTTCTGATTGTAGATTTTGAATTAAATGTTTCCTTGTAAAAACCATTTTGACTATTACTGGCAAAATGGAACTAGAGTACAAGAGAGTACTCCCTATAACTGAGGGAACAATACTGGTGGGGTCTGGAGCAATTTGTAGGGAGCCTAGAGACTCTAATCCCTTTGCAGGTAACAGAACTCTGGATGGAAGGGTAAAATATAGCCTGCTGGTGGCCAGGGTGATCTATGTTACACGCAAAATAGTTTTCATGAAGGATTCAGTTAGCAAACAAAACAAAATAGAAAACATATTGGAAAAGTTAGAGATATAGAAGAATCAGAAGTGTTTAGTTTCTTCAAAGCAAATGGAGAAGAGAGCATACAGGAGGTGGTGGGCTACAATATCAAAAAGAGCAGAGAAAAATTTGAGGATTGAAAATAAGCCATTATATTTGGTAATTGGAAGTTCTTTGGAAGACTTTCTTTTTAAAATTTCTTTTATCTGATACCATCAAGGAATGAATTATTCCACATAAATGCATTTAATACCTGAAGCATATTCATTTAAGTGCATTTAAATACTCAAAGCCTACTCATTTAAAGTAGCAAAACTTGCATATATGAATTCAAAATATGTGCACATATGTGCATACATGCATACATATATACATACATGTACACAGATATGCATGTATATGTGTGGATGCCAGTGCAAAATAGATATGTAGTATATGTATGTCTTCATGCTATATAATTATTATGTTTATGGCTATATTTATGCATGTATTTATGTGCTACATATGCATGCATACAAATATGCCCCCTTATATGTGTGTACATGTGTATGTATCTATATTTCATATCATCTTGATGTTTCATTGTATTCAGTCTGATTATCTATTACTGTTCTTTGCTCCCAGTTATTAATGAGGAATAAGAGAACTGAATGACCCTAGACGGGTTACTTCTTTGCTGTTCTGTGTCTGTGTCACTGATTTTGTTTGATGTTTATGTGCTAGCTCTCACCACTTGCTATACAATCTCCAGTATCCTTAATTACTCCCAACCTCTTGGGTAATGGCAATCAAGATATCATGGTCATGAGAATAATATAATTCAAAAAGACAACAACATGTTCTGAGTAAAGGTTGTGATCCCACAAACAAGATTCATAAGTTTAAATATAGAGCCTCTGCAACTTTTATTTCACTACCTAAGAAGCCACATTTTGCATTCGTATTGGTTATCTGTAGTGGTCTGGATAGATAAGGTTTGACAGATGAAGAGACCTCTAGATAAGTGAGATAAATCTCTACATGTAAGCAACGCCCAGGATTCATAAATTGTAGACCTAAAACTAGAATACCTAAATTTGAATTGTGGCCCTGCCACTTACTAGTATTATTACCTTGGTCAAGTCACTTCAAAACTGAGCCTCTTTCTTCTCATCTATAAACAAGGAATACTCATATTTGTACTGTCTATCATATAGGTTTGCTATGCATATGAATTTAAATAATGAATATGACATAACTGGTCTTCAAAATAAGTAGAGAAATATCAGTTATTATTTGTATTTGATTTTATAATGTCTCCTCACAATTTTCTTTGCTGTTCAGGTTGAAGCATTTTTGAGACAAATTGGCATCCTGAATTTATTCTGTAATATGTAAAGTCCTGTGGACTATTTCACATGTGGATAAAATAGTGTTTTTCCGTAAATAAATTAAATGTTAGAAAACATCTTAATTTTCTGTAGACTCACTATAAATATCTTCAGGATGACTATAGTAGGAACAACTACCACCACTACTGCTACTCCTGTTCCTATTCTTACTACTAGTACTACTATCATTACCACTAATCCTACTAGTACTACTGCCATTGCTGCTATTGCTACTACTACTATTATTACTATTACCATTTTTACTAATACTATCACAGCTGCTACTGCTAATGGCACTAATGCTACTGTTACTATTAGCCCTAATACCTACTGATACCATTAATATTATAGATTTTACTAGTGTTACTACCACCACAACTCTTATTACTGTCACTACTATTGCCTTCTCTATAACTCTTAGTATTACTGCTATTACTATTATTAATACAATTATTCTGGTTTTTATTCTCACTACTACTGTTATTGCTATAACTATTCCTATTCCTTTTTAAATAGTATTTTCCCAGTTACCTCAAGACAATATTTTTGCCTTCATCTTTACAAGATTTTGTGTTCCAAATTTTTTCCCTCTATCCCTCTCTCTCTCCCTCCTCTCCCCTATTACTAAATTGGTAGGCAATTTGTTGTAAGTTATACATGTGCTACCTTGTAAAGCATATTTCCATAAAAGTCACAATTGGGAAAGAAGAAACAGATCAAAAGGAAAAAATGTGAAAAGAATAAAATAAGTCCAAAAAAAGTATGATTTAATCTGTATTCAGAGTCCATCAGTTCTTTATCTGGACATGGATAGCATTTTCCTTGGTGAGTCCTTTACACTTGTCTTGAATCATTGTGTTGTCGAGAAGAACTGAGTCTTAAAGAACTTCAGTCAATGTCGATCATCACAGAAATTGCTGATACTGTGTGCAATATTTTCCTCATTCTGCTCATTTAATTTTTCATCAGTTTATTAAAGTCTTTCCCATTTTTTTGTGAAAACTGCCTGTTCACTATTTCTTTTCGTGCACCAGTATTGTATTACTTTCATATACCATGGCTTATTCAGCCATTCCTCAATAGATGGGTATCCCCTCAATTTCAAATATTTTGCCACAACAAAAAGGGCTGCTATAAATATTTTTTGCCCATGTAGGTCCTTTGCTATTTTTATGATCTTTGGGATACACACATAATAATGGTATTACGATCAAAAGGTATACCTAGTTTGGGTGCCCTTTGGGCATAGTTTCAAATGGCTTCCTAGAATGGTTGATTAATTCACAATTCCACCAACAGCATATTAATATTCCAATTTTCCCATGTCCCCTTCAACGTTTATCATTTTTTTTTGTCATATTAGCCAATCTGATAGGTGTGAGGTGGTAGCTCAGAGTTGTTTTAATTTGCATTTCTCTAATCAAAAGTGCACTTCTTCATATGTTCATAGCTAGTTTTGATTTTTTCATCTGAAAAGTGCCTCTTCATATCCTTTAACCATATATCAGTTGGGGAATGGCATTCTTAAGCCAAATGTGATGAAAGTAAGCTTCAATTTTTTCCTCTCCCCTCTCCACTTCCCCCTCCATCAAAAAAGCTTTCTCTTGCTTCTTTTATGAGAGATAATTTGCCCCATTCAATTTCTTCCCCCAATATATTCCTTACACACCACTTAATTTTCTTTTTTTAGATATCACCTCTTTCTATTCAACTCACCCTGTACCCTCTGACTATATATATATATATATATATATATATATATATATATATATATATATATATATATAATCCCTCCAACTACCTAAATACTGAGAAAAGTTTCAAGAGTTACAAATATTATTTTTCCATGTAGGAATGTAAATAGGTCTACTTTAGTAAATCCCTTATGATTTCTGTTTCCTGTTTACCTTTTCGTGCTTCTCTTGATTCTTTTGTTTGAAAGTCAGATTTTATATTCAGCTCTGGTCTTTTCATCAAGAATTCTTGAAATTCCTCTATTTTTTGGAATGACCTTTTTTTCCCCTGAAGAATTATATTCAGTTTGGCTGGGTAGGCAATTCTTGGTTTTAATCCTAGTTCTTTAACTTCTGGAATGTCATATTCCAAGCCGTTTGATAGTACAAGCTGCTAGATCTTGTGTTATCCTGATTGTATTTCCACAATACTTGAATTGTTTCTTTCTGGCTGCTTGCAATATTTTCTCCTTGACCTGAGAACTCTGGAATTTGGCTACAGTATTCCTAGAACTTTTTTCTTATCAGATCTCTTTCATGTGGTGATCAGTGTATTCTTTCGATGTTTATTTTGCCCTCTAGTTCTAGAATATGAGGGCAGTCTTCTTTGATAATTTAATGAAAGATGCTGTCTAGGCTCTTTTTTTTCATCATAACTTTCAGGTAGCCCCATAATTTTAAGATTGTCTCTCCTGGATTCTTTTTCCAGTCAGTAGTTTTTCTAATGAGATATTTCACATTGTTTTCTATTTTTTTTAATTGTTTTGGTTTTGTTTTGTGATTTCTTGGTTTCTCATAAACTCATTAACTTCCATCTGCTCCATTCTAATTTAGAAAGAACTATTTTCTTCAGCGAGCTTTTGAACCTCCTTTTCCTTTTGTAGAATTCTTCTTTTTAAAGCATTCTTCTCCTCATTGAGTTTGTGGACCTCTTTTGCCATTGGAGTTAGTCTATTTTTAAAGGTGCTACTTTCTTCAGCATTTTTTTCTGAGAATACATTTACTACTTCTAAAGAATTTTGGGGAAAAAATCCTACATTTTCTCTATTTGGCATTTTTTTAAATTTAAATTTATTTATTTAAGTTTGTGTGTGTGTGTGTAAAACCACCAACTACCCAGATATTGAAAAGTTTCAAGAGTTGCAAATATTGTCTTTCCATGTAGGAATGTAAATAGTTCAATTTTAGTAAATCCCTTAAGACTTCTCTTTGCTGTTTACCTTTTCATGCTTCTCTTGATTCTTGTGTTTGAAGGTCAAATTTTCTTTTCAGCTCTGGTCTTTTCATCAAGAGTGCTTAAAAGTCCTCAATTTCATTGAAAGTTCATTTTTTCCCCTGAAGTATTATACTCAGTTTTGCTGAGTAGGTGATCCTTGGTTTTAGTCCTAGTTCCTTTGACTTCTGGAATGTCATATTCCATGCCCTTCTATCCCTTAATGTAGACGCTGCTAGATCTTGTGTTATCCTGATTGTATTTCCATTATATTTGAATTGTTTCTTTCTTGCTGCTTGCAATATTTTCTCCTTGACCAGGGAACTCTGGAATTTGATCACAATGTTCCTAGGAGTTTCTCTTTTTGGATCTCTTTCAGGAGGTGATCAGTGGATTCCTTGAACACTTATTTTGCCCTCTGGTTCTAGAATATCAGGGCAGTTTTCCTTAATAATTTCATGAAAGATGATGTCTAGGCCCTTTTTTTTGATCATGGCTTTCAGGTAGTTCCATAATTTTTAAATTGTCTCTCCTGGATCTATTTTCCAGGTCAGTTGTTTTTCCAGTGAGATATTTCACATTCTCTTCCATTTTTTCATTATTTTGGTTTTGTTTTGTGATTTCTTGGTTTCTCATAAAGTCATTAGCCTCCATTTGTTCCATTCTAATTTTGAAAGAACTATTTTCTTCAGTGAGCTTTTGAACCTCCTTTTCCATTTGGCTACTTCTGCTTTTTAAAGCATTCTTCTTCTCATTGTCTTTTTGAACCTCTTTTGCCAATTAAGTTAACCTATTTTTCAAGGTGTTATTTCTTCAGTGTTTTTTGGGTCTCCTTTAGCAAGGTGTTGACCTGATTTTCATGCTTTTCTTGCATCTCTCTCATTTCTTTTCCCATTTTTTCCTCTATCTCTCTAACTTGATTTTCAAATTCCTTTTTGAGCTCTTCCGTGGCTTGAGCCCATTGAATATTTATTCTGGATGTTTGGGATACAGAAGCCTTGACTTCTATGTCTTTTCCTGATGGCAAGCATTGTTCTTCCACATCTGAAAGGATGGGAGGAGATATCTGTTCACCAAGAAAGTAACTTTTTATGGTCTTGTTTTTTTTTCCCTTTTTTGGGTATTTTTCCAACCAGGTACTTCACTTTTGGGTCCTTTGTCAAGAGTAGAGTATACTCGGGGAATCTGTGAGATCTCAGTTCTTCTGAGGTGGCATGATCAAGTATGTACTGGTCTGGATGCAGAGAGGGATTTTTATGCCCAGAATCTTATCATTTACCTCTCCTCAACCACCTGGCCTCTAGTTCAGCTAAGTCATCATTGGGGGCTGGTTTTCAAATAAGCTGGATGGGCAGGGCCACCATTCAGTGTGAGACAAAGACCAGCTCCCTCAGGGCCTCTAAATAGGGCCCAAGTAATAATTAATTCCTCAATGCCCCTAGGGGTTTTTACGCTCCAACAATGGAGCTTCCATATACCCTGCTGTGCTGCCTCTGTGGCAGCTACCTGCTGCCAGAATTATGGGAAAGCCCTTCTCCCTTTCTGGCCAGCTGATAAAACCCTGTCACTGACCTTTGGCCCCTGTGGGTTGAGGGATCTGAAGACCCTCTGCTAGGACTGGAGATTCTGCCCCTGAGGTGTCCTTCTCCCTGAGCCTCGTTGCACCGAGCTGCTTGGGCAAGGCTAGGCTGGGCTCTGCGCTGGGCTCCACGTCTGGGGCAACCAACATTTCTGTGGGCTTTTCAGGTCACCGTGGGCTGGAAATCTCCTCCACTCTGTTTCACTCCACTTCTGCGGCTCCAAAATTTGTTGAGAGTCCCTCTCCACAGGTATTTTATGGGCTGTGGGGAGAGACCTTGTGTAAGTGTGTCTTTCTAGTCTACCATCTTGGCTCTGCCCCCTCTCTTATATAATCTTTAAGCTCCCTTTTTAACTCTTTCATGAGTTCTTTCTTGATTTATTATGACTTCCCTTTTTTTGTTCAGGGTTATTCTGACCTTGTTGTCATCTTTTGGGTTGGTGTCTTGACCTTCCCTGTCACCATAATACATTTCTATAATCAGATTTATTTTTTCCCTCATATTTTTTGTCCTGGTTCTTTTCTTTTAAATTTGCCATCTGTTTATAGGGTGGAAGGGGCACTGTTTTAGGCTTTTGATACCAGGGGCCATAGGCCATGGCTGTGGCTGCTGTTGCACTAGCACTGATGTTTCCCTGAAACCCATGTGGGACCCTTGTGTCTAATGCTCTACTAAAGTGTCAAGGCAGGAGGGTGGTGGTGGCTTCAGCTGTTGGAGGGGTCTGGTAGATTACCTGGTGTTGAGTCTGGGTCTTGGTGCTGGTATCTGACTTATGCTGAGGCCAGTGTGATGTTTCTGCATTTCCACAGGATTAGACTGAAGGAAGTAGTGGTCTGGCCCACTGGAAGTTGCCTGTTTTCCCAAGGCTATGCTGAGTCACTACAGGGGTCCTGCTGTTGATGTTTGCCTGCTCCATCCCATTGGGACCCAGGGTCTTCTACTGTTTTGCTGAGTTGGGGCTTTCTGGGATGCTTTCTCTTCTGGACTGTACTCCCATTTTACATAAGTGAGATATATCAAGTTTCTTGAACTCAAAAATAGTTTTGCCCTATCTTTTTGCTGATTATACTATTCCACAATTTGGTTTTAGGTGCTATTTTATGGTTATTTGGAGGTGAATATGGGTGAGTTACTGTTATTCACTGCTTACTCTGCCTGTTCTAGTCCTGTTTCTAATACTACAACTTCTGCTACTGTTTATTTCATGAGTCACAGTGGCCCCCAAATACATTACAAAATGAGCAGAATATTTGTGAAGAGCCACTATCCATAGTGGCTTACTAGTACAAACATTTAATAAATGTCTAATTCTAGTAGTAGTAGTTGTGATGGTAGTAGTACCTGCAGCAGCAGCAGCAAAAGCAGTAGCTACAGTATTATCTGTAGCAATTGTCAGTATTATTCATCATAATAAATATAATTATAAACTTGTTATATTTAGAAAAACAGTATTACTACCTCATTGCTCATAGATTTCATCAGGAGCCTTATTGTTTAAAAACTCTTAGGGCCACTTAAAAAAACAATAAGATGCAAGTAAATGATGTAATTGCCAGGAAAAAGCCCATAAAGGTAAATGCGGTAGTTCTATTGGGCTACTAGGAATAATAGTCACAGTAACAGTAGAAAACAAGTCCCCACTGGAAGAAGAAGCAGGATGCCCAAGGAATAAAGAATAAAATATGGTAATAGGAAAACAAATCTGCAGTTATACCTAGCTATCAGAGTGAAAAACCCAAAGGGTTTGTGGATTCTTGTATGAAATCTCTGAATGTCTGAGCTTGAAGTACCTTAAGGAGAAATCAAGATCAAATATTCCATTTTACCCAAGGTTAAACAGAGACACAGAGAATGGTTGTCGCTAGACTAGTCATGTGTCCCATTAATGGAAGAGCCTGAATCAGAATCAAATTATCCAAAAATTAAAGCTAGATCTCTTTTGACTATACCATGATTTCTCTCCCAGGCTACACTGTCATTGTCATGACTCTGAAAGATTAACAAGATACTTCAAAAATCATAGGACTTTGTCCCATTATTTCCTGATTTGAGATATAGCATGTAAATTTAGATCTAAGTTGAAATTGTAAACAATAATAGAGACAAGTGATTTAGGACTATCTAGACTTAGGGTTGCATGATGCAAATACTGGTTTTGTTAAGTCAATTCAAAATGCTAAAATGCAGTGTGAAGCTAGACACATGGAAATCCTTTGTGAGTACTTGTGTGCCCTAGTTAGTAAATAATGAGAAATCAGACTCTTAACTATTGTGTATCCACTGAACAGTGAAGAAGTATCATTTTGTTGAGTTACTCAGTCAATAACCACTTATTAAATACCTCTTATGTTCCAAGAACCTTGTTTAGTTACTGGGGTTATAAAAAAAATATAATTGTGAAAAACTGAGAAAGAAAGTGGGGCCTAATCCTAATCTCAATCAAAGCAAAAGCAAAAATAGATCTAATTAAAGGAGATAGGGAAGGAAACTATATCCTGTTAAAAGACACCATGGACAATGAATTAATATAATTACTAAACACATGTGCACCAAGTGATATAGCATTCAAACTCTTTGAGGAGAAGTTAAGGGAGTTGTAGCAAGAAATAGACAGCAAAACCATACTACTGTGAGATGTCAACCTTCTACTCTCTGAATTTGATAAATCTAACCTCCAAATAAGCAAGAAAGAAGTTAAGAACATGAATAGAATTCTGGAAAAAGTAGCTATCCTTGAACTCTACAGAAAACTGAATGGGGATAGAAAGGAATATCTTTTTTTCAACGATATGTGGTACATACACAAAAAACTCACCATGTCCTAGGGCATAAAATCCTCATAATCCAGTGCAGAAAGGCAGAAAGAGTCAATGAATCCTTTTCAGATTATAATGCAATAAAATTATATGTAATAAAAGGCCATGGAAAGATAGAACAAAAATTAATTTGAAACTAAATAACCTAATTCTAAAGAACAAGTAGTTCAAACAATAATGATACAAGATATCAAAACTTATGGGATGCTGCAAAAGCAGTTCTTAGGGTAAATTTTATATCTCTGAATGCTTACACAAATCAAATAGAGAAAGAAGAGATCATTGAATTAAGTTTGCAACTAAAAAAAAACACTAGTAAAAGAACAAATTGAGAATCCCCAAGTACATACCAGATTAGAAATACTGAAAATCAAAAGAGAGATTAATAAAATTGAAGTTGAGAGAATTATTGTACTAGGAAATAAAACTAAGAGCTGATTTTATGAAAAAACAACATTGGTAAATATTTGGTCAATTTGATTAAAAATATAAGGAAAGCCAAATTACCAGTATCAAAAATGAAAAATGGTGAATTCACCTGCAATGAAGCAGAAATTAAAATAATAATTAGAAATTACTTTGCCCAACTGTGTGCCCATAAATGTGACAGTATCAGTGAAATGGATGAATAATTATGAAAATATAAATTGCTGAGATTAACAGATGAGGAATGAAAATAGTTAAATAACTCCATTTTAGAAATTGAACAAGCCACCAATGAACTCCTGAAGAAAACATCTCTACAGTCAGATGGATTTACAAGCAAATTCTATCAAACATTTAAAGAACAGTTAATTCTAGTACTTATATAGACTATTTGGGAAAACTGGTGAAGAAGGAGTCCCACCACATTCTTTTTTATGATACAAATATGGTGCTGATATGTAAACCATGAAGAGCCAAAATAGGGAAAGAATTTGGAGCAAAAATTTTAAATAAGATATTAGCAAAAAGAACACAGCAACTTATCACAAGAATGATACACTTTGATCAGGTAGGATTTATACCAGGAATGTAGGACTAGCTCAGTATTAGGAAAACTATCAGCATAATTGATCATATCAACAACAAAACTAACAGAAATCAGATGACTGTCTCAATAGATGTAGAAAAAGATTTCGACAAAATTCAATACCCACTCCTATTGAAAACACTGGAGAGCATAGGAATAAATGGAGCCTTCCTTAAAATAATAAGTAGTTTCTAACTGAAAGCGTGAGCAAACATTATTTGTAATGGGGATAAGGTAGATGCATTTCCAGTAAGATCAGGGGTGAAATGCAGATGTCCATTTTCACCACTGTTATTCAATATGGTACTAGAAATAAATGTTAGCTTCAGTAATAAGAAAAGAAAAAGAAATAGAAGGAATTGTAATAGACAAAAATGAAGCTAAGTTTTTCACTCTTTGGAAACGATATGAATCAAGAGAATCTTAGAGAATCAAGTAAAAAACTACTTGAAATAATAAACAACTTTAACAAAGTTGCAGGATACAAGATTAACCTATATAAATCATCTGCACTTCTATTTATCACTAACAAAACCCAACAGCAAGAGAGAGAGACAGAGAGAGAGGCAGAGAGAGACAGAGAGAGACAGAGAGAGAGGGAGACAGAGAGAGAGAGACAGAGACACAGAGAGAGACAGAGAGACAGAGAGAGAGAGACAGAGACAGAGAGAGAGAGACACACAGAGAGAGAGACAGAGAGAGACAGAGAGACAGAGAGAGAGAGATAGAGAGAGAGACAGAGAGAGAGAGAGAGAGAGAGAGAGAGAGAGAGAGAGAGAGAGAGAGAGAGAGAGAGAGAATCCCATTTAAAGTTATTGTAGACACTATGAAATATTTGGAAGTCTACCTACCAAAACTAACCCAGAGACTATATGAACACAAGTACAAAACACTTTGTTGGCCAAAGTCAGACCTAAATGACTGAAAAAATCCCCCCAAAACAACAAACATTAGATGCTAATGGGTAGGCCAAGCTGACATAATACAAAATAACAATTCTACTTAAATTAATTTCTTTATTTCATGCATACCAATTAAACTAGCATTAAATTACTTTGTAGAACTAGAAAAAAATAATAATAAAATTCATTTGGAAGAAGAAAAGTTCCCAAATATCAAGAGAATTAATGAAAAGAATTTCTAGGAAAGGTGACCTAGCCATACAAGATCTTAAATTGTATTATTAAGCAGCAATCAAAACCACTTGGTACTGGCTAAGAAATAGAGGGGTAGATCAGTGGAATAGGGTAAGTACACAAGACAAGTAGTCAATGACTAGAGAAGTTTACTGTTTGATAAACCCCAGGACCCCAGCTTCTGGGATAAAAACTCACTGTTTGACAAAAGCTGTTGAGAAAACTGAATAATAGTGTGGTGAAAACTAAGCATAGACCAATGCCTGATACCATATATCAAAATAAAGTCCAAAGGGGTACATGATTATGGTATAAAGGCTGAAACTATAAGCAAACCAGGGGAGCAAAGAATAGTTTATTTGTCAGATTTGTGGAAAAATGGAGGAATTTGTGACCAAATAAGAAATGGAGAGCATCATGTAATGCAAAATGGGTAACTTTGATTACATCAAATTGAAAAGTTTTTCCACAAACAAAACCAGTGCAAACAAGATTAGGAGGGAAACAGAAAACTGTGAAACAATTTTTACAACTAGTGTCTGTGAGAAAGACCTCATTTCTAAAGTATATAGAGAACTGAGTCAAATTTACAAGAATACAAACCATACCCCAAATTGATAAATGGCCAAAGGACATGAATAGGCAATTTTCAGAGGAAAAACATAATCTATAGTCATATGAAAAAATGTTTTCAATCACTATTGATTAGAGAGATGCAAATCAAAACAACTCTGAGGCAGCACATCAAATCTATCTGATTGACTAACATGACAAAACAGGAAAATGATAAATGTTGTACAAGATGTGGGAGAGGTGGAACACTATTTCATATTTGGTGGAGCTGTGAACTGATACAATCATTCTGGAGAGTAATTTGGAAGTATGCCCAAAAGGTTATAAAAATGTGTATACCCTTTGACCCAGCAATTTCGCTTCTAGGGCTGTATCCCAAAGAATTCAGAGAAATGGGGAAAGGGCCCACACATATAAAAATATTTACAGCAACTCTTTGTGGTGGCCAAGAATTGGAAATCAAGGAGATGTCCATCATTTGGGGAATGACTGAACAAGGTGTGGTATATGAATGTAATGTGATACTATTGTGCTATAAGAAATGACCCACAGGCAGACTTCAGAAAAACCTGGAAAAACTTGTATGATTGATTCTAAGTGAGCAGAGCCACTTCAGCCACAGTGCATGAGGACTGTTTTAATAGACTTAGCCCTTTACAACAATGCAAGGACCTAAAACATTTCCAAAATGACTCATGATGCAAAATGCCATTCACATCCAGAGAAAGAACTATGGAGTCTGAATGTAGAATGAAGCAAACTATTTTTCCTTTATGTTTTGTTTTTCTCATGGTTCTCCCATTTGTTTTAATTCTTCATGTAACATGACTAATGTGAAAATATATTTAATAGAAATGCATATGTAGAACCCATATAAAATTTCATGCTGTCTTGGGGAGGGAGGGAAGAGAGAAGAGGAGAAAAGTTTGAACTTATGGAAGTGATTGTTGAAAAATGAAAAAAAATTAACAAATTTTGGGAAAAAAGCAGGGCCTATTCAGTGAAGTGCCATACTCAAGGTTACATAACTTGGTTTTGGTGGAGATGGGACTAGAGTCCAGTTCTTCTGGCATCGAAGTTCAGTATTCTACCTACCTTGTCTGTTACTTTCTCTTCTACAATATTCACACATAGTCTTGGATACATAATAGTAACATATAATGAATTTGTTTCACATATATGAAATATATTCAAGAAGTTAAGTATACTGACCCAAAGGACAATGGAAATATACTTGAAAGTAGGTTGCAGCATATTTTCAGTAATAGTTTCTTTATGGGAAATATTATAAAAGACATTACTAAGGAACTTTAATAAGATCCATTTTTCCCTTCAAAGGATAGAGGAAGTAGATGTTATGATTATTAAATTAAAAATTATAAAAATAATTTTTTATGTTTTCTTCATTTGCATTTAGAATGGTAGAAACAACACAGAAAACTACTCTTGTGGAAATGATTTTGACCAAAAGAGAGGATCTTGTTGGTGACAGAAATGACTGAAATGTTGGCAATTCATCAGTACATGATAGGGGATAAAACAGTTCAGTAGAATTTGTACGTATTTCCACTAGAGGTGTGTGTGTGTGTGTGTGTGTGTGTGTGTGTGTGTGTGTGTGTGTGTGTGTGTGTAACAAAGTTCAAAAAACTCAGATAAGAGATTCAGTATCCAATAACATAATATTTTTGCAAGAAAGTTTTGGCCAAAAAGAATTGTAAGCTTTCCAAAAGGTAATTCTGAAAACATAAGACGTGACTGGGAGAATCAAGAAAAAGGTAAACTATCTAAAGAAAACTGGAGCTTTTTAAACCAGAGAAAAGAAGACTCAAGGGGTACATGATAGAATTCTTCAATATTTGAAGGACTTTCATGTTTGATTTGTTCTTTTTACTCCAAACAGCAAAACCAGGATCAATAGGAGAGTTACAAAGAGCAAAATTTAGACTTCTTGTCAGGAAAACAAAATAATAATAGTAAGAAAAACAATAAAACTTCCTAAAAAGCAGATTTATCCAAAGATAGAATGAACTAGTTTAATAATTGATGAGTTTCCTTCTCTCTGAAGTTCTTTAAACTGTAGTTTGGTGATTACTTATTAGGAAGAAGATCAGTGGTAGATAGAATCCTGGAAGACTTGGATGTAAAAGACACCTCAGATACTTATTCTGTATGTCTGGATATCTATCCTTCCTCATCCACTGAAGATACTGCCACCTTTAATATGTAGTGAATTTCATCCATTGAATATTGTTTCTTCTCACCTCTACTTCCTAAATATTTTGCTTTTTGTCACCCAGACTCATCTCAAGTCTCATTTTCTGTATGACTTTTTTTTCAGTTTTCTATCCTTCTATCCTCCCACTGTGTGTGTATTAGAATATTTTTACAAAATGATGGTGAAAGGAGATGCACACACATACAGAGGGTACAATGTTGCACTTACTTTTCTTTGTAACCCCAATAATTAGAACAGTCCCTAGCATAGGCTGTTAGAGATGATTGACTGACATAGAATCTACATGACAGAGTTGTAATGTTCATAAGAGATACTATATTTAGCATGCTTTTAAAGATGAACATGCATAATAATATTAATAATAATATTTATTACTGGTATATATTGATCACTTTTTTTGATTACTTTGCCTGTATGTTTTTTGGATTGCAGCTGAAGTCTCTTCCAGCTCTCAGATCGTGTAATTCAGTGATTGATGCTACTACACAGGCAATTTTCCCACAACTCAGATTTTTTTTAAAAAAAAAGAAACATGATCATAAAGGCAAGTTAATTAAGATGAATACAAAAGAGTCACAGTATCCAGTAATGAGTTTTAGAAATGCTTTAGAAAGATTTCAGATAGCTAGAGACAACAAAAAAATTATCTTTGGTTTGTTTTTTTTTTTTTGGTTTGTTCATTTGTAAAACTGTGTTAAGGACAACACAAGATTCAAAGAATGACTAGTCTTGATATTATTTCTCTTCTCTTTGGTAGCATAGAAACTGGTAAAGTTAATGCAACACAAACTCCCTTTAAGAAAATTGTAGCATGTAGAATAAAAGACGTGACAGATTTCATCTGTTCTGAACAAACCATATCAGATTACTATGTTAAGTTCAAGGTCTTATATTTTAAGAAGGATGTGAAAAGGAGGGATTGCATCCAAAGGAAAGCTATGAGAATGGACAAAATTAGGGTAGGTTGAAAGGACTGGGGTTGAATAGCTTAGTAAAGAGAAAATTAAGATTAAGGTGACAAAATTGTAGGCTTTAAATATTTAAAGGTTTGTTCTGTGGAAGAAAGATTCTATTTGTTCTTGCTGGTCCCAAGCACAAAAGTAAGAGTAATTGATAGAAGTAGAAAATACAGATTTAGCTTGCTATGGAAAAATTCTATTGATTTGGCTTGTTATTCACATACTCTGGTGTCATCCTCATGTCTGCTCTTTGTTTTTTTCCCCCATATTCAGTCAGTTACTACATCTGATTGATTCTACGTCAACAAAAGTTCTCTATTCCATCCCCCTCTTTCCACCAACATAGATAGACCAACTTTAATTCAGACCCTCCTCATCTTTTGCCTGTAGTACTATAATGGCCTCTCCATTACATGCTAAACTTCCAATCTCTCTCTCTTTCTACCCTGTAGAATAATCAAAATTACTTTGCAAAAGCCCAAGTCTGTACAAGACTTCTCTCAGCTCACAAACTTTTAGTGGTTTTGTGTTGTCCAGACTCTCTTCCTCCCTTAACCTCCCATTCTAGAGGACCCTACCATACCAGTTGTCTCGGGAATGCCTACTCCATAGGGAACACACTTGCTTTTATCTTAAATAATTATCTTTCTTGCTCCCTCCACCTTCATGGGCTCAGTGAGGTCTGGATCCCTTCTGAAGACATAATCTCCCTTTCCAGGACTGATTGCACTTTCACTTTTACTTTTCAACTCACTGATCACGGTGGAGAAGTAGTATTAATCCTTACTCCTCATGATTCCTTCCAGCTTCTCCTTATTTCATCATCTTTCAGTAATCTTTCCTCTTTTGAGGTTCATTAATCCAGAGTTATTACTCAATCAATATAGGGGAGATTTTGTTTATCAACTTCCAGGATATTTCCTTCCTTCTTCAATGAGTTCGTTGTCTGCCCAACAGTCTTTCTCTCATTCCTCAATTCATAGTGTGATACTAGAATACACACACACACACACACACATATACATATATATATATATATTTATATGTATATGTGTATGTATACACACATATATGCATATACTTCTTCAAATATCCTAATCTCCAAATTTCACTACTTGCTCTTTTCCCATGACCTACTCCTTTGTCCTACTCCAGCTACATACAGAGACTGTCCAATCATTCTCTTAGTCTTTCCATCACTTAGAAGTAAGAAATTCCTTTAATTTGATCATGTTGTTATTCTACCTCTTGTTTCCTTGTTGCTTCAAGTCCTGTTCTTTTTCTTCAGTATGACCTCTAACCATTCTATCTTTTATTTCTTTCCTATACCATTACTCCTTCATTAACTACATTCTCTTCACTATCCTAACTTTATTCCTTGGTAAAATATTTCAGCTCCACGCTGTTCTCTTCTCTTTAGCCTTTTTGCTTCTTCCTCCTATTAAAGATATTACCCTGACAAACTCCAGTTTTGTAATATCCCCTCTATCCATTTCTTTACTGCTACTTTTATACTTTTGAGTGAAGTTGGAGAAAATAACAATAAGAATAATTTTTTAAATGTGCTACTGTTGTCGGTCTGTCATTTCAGTCATGTTCAAGTCAAGTCAGTCTTTGTGACTGACTTCAGGTTTTCATGGAAAGGATACTAGAGTGGTTTGCCATTTTCTTCTCCAGCTCATTGTAGAGATTAGAAAACTGAAGCAAACAGGTTAAGTGACTTACGCAGGATCACACAGTTAGTAGGAGTCTGAGGCCAGGTTTGAACCCAGGAAGATGAGTCTTCCTGACTCCAGGTCTGTTACTCTGTCCACTGAGCTACCATGCTAACTGGGTCCACTAAAATAATATGTTAGGTGCTCACCCTGGCTAGACAATCTTATTGCATCTCCCTAAATGAATCACTTTCCCACTCACAACAGTTTTTCCAATCTTTTACATTCCTCTTCAACTTTCTCACAGAGCCTTCTCTCTCTAGCCTTTCAACTGAGCACGTTGCCTCATATATCAGTGAAAAAGACTGAGATTATTTTCAGAGATTTCCACCTTTCCCCTGTTCCTTGTCTCATATCTCTTAAATGCCTTCTATTTCCTCTTTCCTTCTTGTTTTATGTAGAGATATAGCTCTTTTCCTTGCCAACTCAAGCCCCACTATTTACACTTGGCAGTTCCATTCAATCTAATCTTCTAATTCATCTAATATTTACCCCCTCTATGATCCCAAGTCTCACTAATCTTTATTTTATCACTGATCTTCAGTTTCTAACTACTAGGTACTTCTTTCCTGCCTAAAAACATTCTCCATCCTCAAAGAGCCCCCAGTATTGCCAAAGTCACATTATCTCAATATTCATCCTTTTTGACCTCTCTGCAGTCTTGGTTACTTTCAAACATCCTTTTCCTGATGATATTTCGACAATCCAGCTATTTTATAACTTTCTAATCTTCGTGCATCTTCCTTATTACTTGCATTTTGCAATCCAGTGACACCAGCATCCTTGTTGGTCATTGAACATGACATTCTATATGCACACTCTAAGGGTTTTCCCAGCCTGTCTCTCATGCCTGGAATGCTCTTCCTCCTCATCTCTACCTCCTATCTTTTCCTTGGGTTTCTTGAAGTCTTAAAGTCCTATCTTCTGCAAGTAGGCTTTTCTAGTCCTCCTTTATCTTACTTCCTTTCCTCCCAGACAACCTCTATATTTTAGAAACTTATTTGTTCATAGTAGTTTAAATCTCATCTCCGCATTAGACTGTGAGCTCCTTGAGGACAGGGATTGCTTTTTGCCTCTCTTTTTTCTTTACTCTTTGCCACAGTTTCTGGCATATAGTAGGGGCTTAATGAATAGTAGTTTACTTTTGATTCACAGGCATGAGTTCTTAATTTTTTTCATATCTTGACTCTTCAGCAAAGTGCCTAGCATACAGTAAGCTCTTAATACAAGTTTGTTGTTTACCTAGCTAATTTTTTGAAGTCTGGTGGATACCGGGAACCTTCTTTTTGGAGCAAGGTTTTAAAATAGAATTGCAAAAGAAATCAATTATATCGAAACACCATTATCAAAACATTTCTTTTAAATCATGATAAGGAATCCAAGTTAAGAACCCTTGTTCTGGATTAAAATAGGAACTCAAAAAAGGCATTGGAACCTTTCACACTCTGGCTCTGTTTACTTTACCATTTTTATTTCCTGTTATTCGGTTTCATTATCCACCATGCAATCACTCCTCCTTTCTGCCTCTCAAGAATCCTCACAATCCTTCAAAGCTCAACTTCCGTCTGTCACCTTCCTGCTCTCTCTGTCCTGACACATTGATGCACGTTGTTTATTTATTTATTAATATCTTATAACCTCCTAGTTGGAATTAAGCTCTCTTAAGGGTAAAAGTTGTTTTCTTTTTCCTTTATATTCTCAGAACCAAGTCAGTACCTTGCATATAACAGGTGCTTGATAAACACTTATTGGGCTGAGTAAAGCTCTCTATAGCTCTGTGGAGAAAGAGGTGGATAACTCTATAGAGCACTCTTCTTAGAAGTAGTGAAGATGAAAAATACCATTCTGTCTCAGAAACCTCCTGGCCAAGTCACATGAGTTTCAAGTCACTGTGTTTCCTCAATTGTAAAATGAGGACAATAGATAACAACATTCATTTCACAGGATTGTTGTGAAGATCAGATATAGGGGATGCAAAATGAGGTTTAGTGAGCTATAATACAGCTAAGAGTTAAAACATTCAGAGCCAGGGAAGGGATGTTTACCTAGAATAAAGAACTGATTCAGCTGAGTACAACTGCCTAGTGTGGTTCTTGCTACTGACCTGTGTTCTCATGCTAGAGAAAGTAATTCCAGCCCCTCACATCCTGGCTGTTTTGTTTCCAGGTGTGTGTGAAATTGTATCATAGCCAAAGCCTTAATCTCCTGGCCTAAATAAGCCTCAAAGACAGTTTAACTACAAGCTAGTTTCACTAACTTGCCTCACTGTTGAGTAAGGCCTTTCTTTTGCATATTGTTCCCAATATAGGTAGAGTCCTAAAGATTTTCCAAAACTAAAAAAGACTGAAAAAAATCCTGACTGAGATGTCAAAAGCATGTCATAGGTAGCACTGGAGGAAAAATAAAATAGAAAGATAACAATTAAGTGCTGGCGATAAAAAGAAAAGCAAAATTTGACCTTGATGTCAAAGAATTCACAGTGTAGGGAGATGATGTGAAAATGACTGTATGTAGACAAAATATTTTAGATGATTTATTGGCATGTAAACAGAAGAAACTAGCAGGGGAAGACTTCTTATTGAAGGCAGGATTTTAGCTGAGACATAAAAAAGTGAGAAAAGCCAGAAAGCAGAGATGAGGAAGGAGAGAATCCAGACAAGATGGACAATCAGTGAGAATGCAAGGAAATGGGAGATGGAGTACCTTGTGAGAAAAACAGCAAGGAGGGTGGTGCCACTGTGTCAGTGAATCATAGAGTACATGCAAATAGAATAAGACTAGAAAGGTAGGGACTGTCTTTATATGCAAAGTTTTTAGACTATTTCCTATCTAGTTCACCTTCTTTCAGACCTGCTCTAGCTTGCCAAAGTTTCTTCAAATATGTACCTCCCAGAATTGAACATTCTACTTCTGCTATGATCTGACTGAAGCAATGGGAATATTACCCCCTTATTTCTGCACATTGGTTATTTTGGCTGCCATCTAAAACTGAATCAAATCATTGCTTGGATGTCCACTAAATCACCCAGATCTGTTCACCTAAGCCACTATCTTGATGAATGTTCTTAGCTAGACAAAACCAAAGGAATAAAAACTGACACTTGTGGAGGTGTTTTTAACCAACTGCTGAAATTGATGGTTACTGATGTTATCATAATATTTTGAAGCTTGCAAAGTGGTGGTCATTTGATTTTCTTAATAATTCTGCAAAGTAAATACTCTAGTATTATAATCCTAATTTTGCAAATGAAAAAAATTAAGGTTCCAAGAGGTAAGGAAACTTGTCTATGATTACATAGCTAAAAAGTGTCAGAGACAGGATTTTGTCCTGGATCCTTCAGATTACAAGTCCACCACTCTTCCAATATAACAGACTTTATATTTATCCTTATTAAATCTCAGGTTATTCATTCTGGCCTGTCATTCTGATTTTTTTGAATTTTCATTGTCTTCCAATGTGCTTGGCTATGATTATCTAAGTTAGCCCTCTGTATCTGGGTTGTCCCCATCCTTCCTTGGATATTAGTTATCACTTCCATTTACATATCATTGGAGTCAATATTACAATTTTTCTTCATGTGTCTCAGAGTATACCAGAGTGGCATGTTTCATTGTTCTTTTCTCCAAAGCTTACCTAGCCACATTTGATTGTATGATTTGATGCTTGATGTTTTAAAGGCATATGTGTTTATTAAAATTGAGAGTATTAAAGGTTAAGATACATATGGAAGAAAATTAAAATAAATGATAGAGAAATTTCCATGAGTAATGGGGTAATGGGACCCACTGGCAACAGTAAGTATTAATTGTAAAGATCTTCGACTGCATTTCTCCAAGTCTGCCATGTATGGCTTGTAACTGACAAATAGGTAACTTAAATCATGCCACATTGACTTATGCTCTTGGTCCTGCCTCTCTGTCTCAGAGACTCAAGTAAATTTTAGAGGAATGACAGTATTCCTTCCTGACTTGATAGCAGTCTATCCCTTGTCCTTTTATTGTTTATTTCTTTCTTCTTTCATTCCCTGTTCACTGATTCTCCCTGCTGAAGACCTGAGAAGGGCAGGAAAGGGAAGAGGAAAAATGGCTTATTAAATTCCTATTATAGACACTGTGCAGAGTGCTTTAGAAATTTTATCTCATTTGATCTTCACAACAACCCAGGGAAGTAGGTGCTGATATTACCCCTATTTTGTGCTTAAGGAAACTGAGGTAAACAGCAATTATATAACTTTCTCAGCTAGTATATGTCTGAGGCTAGATTTGAACATAAAGTCTCCTGAGTCTAGACTCAGGAGAATCATATTTCTTTCTGTTACATTTTAATTATTTCTTTTTCAAGATAGAAAATATTATTTGTTTGGAAGTAAGCTGACAAATTTAGACATATAAATACTTTAATACTGAGCTAAACACATATACAAGCTTGAACTCACACAGAAGCATAAAAAGATACGTAAAAATATATGCACGAGTTCAAATATATGATTCATGCTGAGACAGTTATACATTCATCCATTCAGAGCCTTAAAATCAAATTTATATCAACACTTGTATAAATGCAACTCCATAAATAAACACATGTGTGTGTATACACACACATATTCAGTCCTTTTTTAGTCATATCTAAATCTGTACAAACCCATTTGGGGTTTTCTTGGCAAAGATACTAGAATGCTTTTCTATATCCTTCTCTAGCTCGTCTTACAGATGAGGAAACTGAGGCAAATAGGGTTAAATGGCTGTCCAGGGGTTACATAGCTGGTAAATAACAAAGATTGGATTGACAGTTATGAAGATGAGTCCTCCTGATTCCAAGCCACTGAGCCACCTCCCTCCCTCACTGCCCCCCCATACACACACACAGGTATGTGTGTATATACATAAATTTATATAATGTGTATATATACATATACAGATATGTATATATGCACATACACATACACACATATCTTTCTATCTATCTATATCTTACATAGAGACTGCACATACTTGTCCATTGATAATATTTTAAGGATGAATGAGGCTATGATGATAATTATTATAAACAACACTGGTATGGTCTATTAAGTTTTATAAAATGCTTTGTATATGCTATTATTTTGAATTAATTCTCATAGCAATGTTGGAAGGCAGATGTGATTATTATTTCCATTTGACAAGTGAGGAAAGTAAAATGATAACAATTGAATGACTTGAACTGGGTAACAGAGCTATTAATGATGTCTGAGGTAGGCTTTGAACTCTGGTGTTCTCACTCCGTGTCTGACACTCCAGCCATTTTGCCTCAACATAATAATAGAACTGAAATATTCTTGATACTATTTAATTTGATTGTTTTTCTCTACCCTGTATTCATTTTTTTGGGGGGGGTCATAAATGAGTCTGAAGGAAGCAGTAGGTGGAAAACAATTTTTACATTTTCTTTCCCCATACATACATATATATACACATACATACATTCATACATATATACATATACATATATGGTTGTTGTCCTTCACTATCAAAGAGGACCAAAAAGTCATCACTATGATAAAGTTGAGTTTCAGTGTGTCCAAATGTGGCTGATCAGACCAATATGAGCTCAGAATGTTCTATCACAGATTGGGCACAGATAGTCTGCATAAACATTTGGGATGGCTACGCTAAATTTGTACATCCTACATTTCCTTTGTGCTGTTTCAATTTTGCTTTGCTCAGAGAGCATGTTACCCCTTTTGATGTGGGCACACCATGCTGAGCAGTCCTGTGTCAGTGTCTCCCATGTCACACAATCAATGCAAAAGTTCTTGAGAGAGATTTTGAGAGTGTCCTTGTATTTCCTCTTCTTTTATTGCCTGCCCCATGCGAGTTCTCCATAAAATATTCTTTTTGGCAAGCATATATTTTGCATTTAAACAATGTAGCCAGCCCATCAGAGTATATACATACATACATATATACACACACACACATATATATATATACATATATACATACATATATCTATATATACATGCATATACATATATACATACATATATATGGCTATATCTGGCTATCTATCTATACGTGGAATGTTTATGTCCATCTAGGCATCTAGCCATGTACCTATCCTTCAAAATTTATGGATAAAATATTTTACAGAAGTTTGATCCATAGATTATTTGAGATTTCCAGGAGGCTTCTGAGAAGATAGTTTTGGAGTAGTTCCCTAAGATGAATGTTTGTTTATTGTTGCTGAAGGGTCCCTGGAAATCATAAGTGCAATTTATGCTTTTGAAATATCAGCTATATTTATCATTTTTCTGAACTCCCAAACAGTCATACCCACATTCCCAGTTCCTGGAACAGAAATTAACAAATAATCATAAAAAGTTACAACTAAAAAAAAAAAAAAAAGGAAATTCTCTCTTCTAGCACTTATTTCCCAGGCAAGGAAGTTGAGACGTATAGTTAAGAAGCAACTTACTCAAGGTCATATATAGAGTAAGTACCAGAAGCTGAGATTCTCAATCCACATCTATTGTCCTTTTCACTCCCTACATTGCCATCTAAGAATTTCCTGGGGGACTCTAAAAAACTGTTCATTTATGGTGGCTCCCTGCAGATTTTGACTGTAGCACAGAGAATTGGAAATGAGGGAAAAAAATGCACAGTTGGAATTTTAACTGGCTAGCAGAAATGTAAAAGGTAAAGATAAGCAGCAAAACCCCAGAATATTAGCACAATCGAGGACATACATTTAGCAAATGAGAGAATTTATAGCTTGAGATACAGGATGCTCTAGTTAGAAAATCGAGTGGACTTGATGTTAGATTAGTCTTGGGGTCATAGACTATCTCTAACACTTACTAACTCTGTCAGTCAGTTGGTCAACAAGCATTTAGTAAGTAATTAGTATGTGCCAAACACAATGCCAATTGCTGAAGATATAAATGTAAGTCAGAAGAATGATACTTTCTGATCTTTTAATGGAAGAAGAAAACACATAAATAGAAACCAAAAAATAGAGGATGTAAAAGGAGAGTTGTCCTGTGGGGACAGGGTGGATTCTGCCTATAAATATGAATATACTTCTATACTAATATCATATCATATAATAATACATAAAAGTAATCAAACATTCAGGTTCAGAATATAAATAGTGGAGCCTAGAGAGAGAAAAAAAATCATGGGGACCTAGCCACTTTCCTTAAAAATGAAGTTCAAGTCAACAGGGATAGAATTAACTTCCAGGAGAGGGGGTACAGGAGAAGAGTGAATTTCCAGAATGAGGAGATTGAACAGTTATTTGACTGCTCTGAGCCTCAGTTTTCTTATCTGTAGATTGGAGGTAAAGATACCTGAAAATCTTCACATTTCCCAAGAATACCAAGATAATAGATGCATAATAGTTTTATGAATGTTTAATGATTATGTAAACTCTAGTCATTATATTATCCAGAGTTTCTTTTGTATCAAAACAAAGAGAGGGCAAGAAAGAGAATATGTTTCACATAAGATCACACAGGTCTGTATGGCAAATAGAGCCACACTGAGAAAACCAGTATCTCCTGATTTCCTGGCTACTTTTCTCTATGCTACATCAAGCCATCCCTTATTACTGCTTCATCACCAAATTATCCTCTCTAAGTTGGTGAATCAAACACTGGCTTGTCATATTTCTAAAATTTGCTTAGGCTTTTTGAACATGGGAATATTCACAACAGTCATAAGTCTTAAAAAGAGGAGAAAAATATTTCCCATGAGCTCATGAGTTTATTGTTCACAAGTCTAATTGCTAAGACATGGGTTATTATTTTTTAAACAACATAGCTCACTCTCCATGTACAAGGGCAAATGAATTTTCTTTATTCTTTGCTTCTAACATATATAAGATCTTGGGCAGATCACATACCTATCATCGACTGGGAATAATAACACATATACTTCCAAACTCAAGGAAATATTGTAAAGAAGGCATTCTACAATGTAAAGCATTATATAATTAGGAGGGGGCAGTGGTAAACTGAGAAGGTTGAACAAGAAGATAGTCTCTGTTTCTTTTTAGCTCCTATGTCTAAATTAATGTGTTTTATTTTTTTTTTTTAATGTTCTAGAGTAACTTTTAGCAGGCAGCTATGTGACACAGTGCATTAGTTCTAGGCCTGGAATTAGTTAAGACTGAGTTCAAATCCAGCCTCAGACACTTACTAGTTTTGTGACCCTAGATAAATCTTGTAATCCTATTGGCCTCACTTTTCTCCTCTGGAAAAGGAAATGGTAAATCACTACAGTATCTTCACCAAGAAAACCTCAAATGGGGTCATAAGGAGTAAGACATAACTAAAAATGACTGGAAAACAAATCTTTTAGCACTAATTTGCTAGGGTTCCACTAGCCCGCCAGTGGGATGGATCTTTGATTTCGGAAATGTGGGTAAATCCTGGTGTGAAAATTCCCTCCACTGATGCAAATTACTTACCTTATTGAAATTTTTAGTCTTAGGAAAATACCTGAAGTGCTGAAAGATTAAATAGCTTACCCAGGGTCACATAACTGATACGTGTGAAAGGCAGAACATGGTTATTTGATGATCATTCTTTCAGTCATCATCATTACCATCATCATTGCTGTTAGTTTTTCTATTTGATCTTAAAGTTTATAAGTACTTTTCTTGTTATCACATCTTATGTAATTAGAAGATTCTCATTGGTCCCCACTTTATAAATAGGAAACTGTGGCACAGAGAGTGGAAGGACTAGTTTAGAGTCAATGTACTATAATTTAATGGCATTGTTTCTCCCTCCACCAAAATAAAACACAGGAGCAGAAACTCATAAACTCAGGACTGGAAAGGATCCTGGACTTCTCCATAATTTACGAAATAGTTTAAAGAATCATAGTGGTTGAAAACAAGTTATTCCCCTCATGGCTAAAGAATTCATAGATAAATTATGGTACACACATTGTCTCTCTCTGCACACTGCATTTCTAAGTTGGTAGAACCTTACAATCTGTTGGTATAGATATCAAATATCCAAGACCCCCTTTATGCCAGGGACATCTCTCTGTCAGGGCCCTTCTATGTCAGGAACATATCAGAATAGGATTTTAAAGAAAGAACAAATGAGCAAACAAATAAATATGCAGCAAGTAGAATTAAATATAAGGAACTAGTGTAACTTTCTATTTCTTGCTCAGTGCGATGTCAGCTAAGAGCAAAACATATTCACTTGAATTAAAATGAAAAATCCATTGATCTGGGAGACAATAAACGACCAGAACTAATTGTTTAACCTTGGATAAATCACCTTATCTCTCTAGACCTCAATTTCCACATTTTAAAAATTATTATTTCATACTTGATCATCATTAAAACTTCTTCCAGCTCAATCATTTCAAAACCCTGTTATATAAGCAAAATTTCTGATTTGTTTCCTTCATAATGCCTCAATTATTCTTTGGGAAGTTGTCTTTTTCTTCCCTGTAACTCTTTGCAAAGGTTCTTTCTTTTATTTGGCAAGTTTTTCACGTGCAAGGTTTCCTTCTCCTTTCCTCTTCTGAAAATTACAAATGCCATGACCCCCAATGATCCTGCACAGAACAATTCTCTTGTATATCGTGACAACTGTAACAATGCTGCCTGTCAATTTCACTTCTCCTCAGGAAGCCACTGGAGTGAGTACACCCAAGGAATTTTGATAGGGGATACCTATATTGCTCCTTATTGTTGGGTGGAAATTTTATTTCACTTAAAATTTGAAGTGTTTTATGCAAAGACATCACATTTCAAATTCCTAAACAAAACCCTCTAAAAATCTAAGGGTGACTTAATGAGCATGAGTTAATTCTTTTTCATCAACTATACGGTGATTTCCTATTTAATTCTAAGATTAAAAGTTTTCTTTCTTCCCACTTATTAGTCCAGGCCCCCTTTACAATTTCTCTTTCAAGCAAAATAGCCAAATCCTCTATCCCCACCCTCATCCTATATATGATAGGAGTCAGTATATGACTTGGCCCTTAGAGTTGTTCCCAGAGGTGGGGGGGGGGGGAAGGATGAAATAGAGATGGAATCTATAATTTAATTATTATAAGGAACTGTTGAGTGAGGCACACTCCTCTCCCAATGTATTTCAACACCTTCTCTTCAATTCAATAATTTTAGAGAGTTGTCAAAAGCATAGCCAATATGTGTGGTAGAAAAGAATTTATTCCAAGATTTTTTTGGCCTTAAGGACAGCATTCTATCCACTACATCACATCAGTTTCTTCTGTATAGAGGGATTTGGCCAAGATGAACATGAACTCTCCCACTTTTGACATTATATGCTCTAATATTGGTGTATTAAAGTCTCTTAGAGTTCTAATAGTCTGAGATTGGTAGCACTATGTTTTGTAAAAATCACTGAATTTAGTAACTAGCATTTATGTAGAATTTTAAAGTGGACAAGTAACTTCAGGTATATTACCTTGCTGATCCCCACAATAATCCTGTGAGGTCAGGTACCATGATTATTCCCATTTTACATACTAGGAAACTGAAGTGAGTGAGATTAAGTGACTTGCTAAAGATCACACAACTCGTTAGTTTTTGAGATGAGATTTGAATTCAGTTTTTTTTCTGACTCTAATTCTACCCTTCAATGCACGGCACCAACTAGCTTCCTATAACAAGAATTATTTAAAAATCCCAACTATTATTTACTACCTATGTGACTAGACAAATGACTTAATTTTTGGGGGGGACTCAATTTCTGTACTGGTCAGAATTTAACAGAAGGCAGACCAAGGTAATTCTCCCAGTGAGATATCCCTTATTATCAGGGGCATGCAGCTTGGTAACAAAAGGATTTTATGGGTAGCTTCCATTTGTGCCAAAGCCCCACAGTGAGGGCTGACAGTGTCTTTTATAACTAGGTGTTTCTTCCTTCTGATTGACTTGATAGTACATCATTTGGACCTTCTCTGTCAAAGATAAGTCAACCCTAGTTGTGAACATTTTAATGAAGAGGTAAGTTAAGAGTTTTCATCTCCTTCCTATTGTTCATTGCCTTTTATGCTCAGAGGACCAAAATAATATCACAATGTTGAGATCAACAGACAGTGAGTCTGGTTGTGATTGACCATATCAATATGATCTTGGAAAGTTCTACTACAGGTCAGGCACAAATAGTTCCTATGATCATTTGGGAGGGATTGGTGCTTAAATTTGTGCATCTTACCTTTCTTTTGAACTACTGCAATTCTGCTTTGCCCATAGAGCACAGTGCCCTTTTAGATGTGGACACCCTATACGGAACAATCTGTGCTAATGTCTCCCATGTCTCATAATAAATACTAAAGTTCAAAGAGCACTTGAAAGTTTCTTTGTGTCACTTATTCTGACCTTCATGTTAGTATCTGCCTTCTATGAGCTCTCCATAAAATCATCTCTTACTCAAGTGTGAATTTGACATTTGAACAACACGGCCAGCCCATAAGAGATGTATTCTCTGTAGTTTTGTTTGAATGCTTGTCACTTTAGATTGTGAAAGAACTTCAGCTTCTGGTACTTTATCTTGCCAGTTGATCTTCAGAATCTTCCCAAGACATTCAAATAGAAATGGTTCAATTTTCTGGCATGGTGTTGGTGGACTGTCCATATTTTATAGGCATATGACAATGAAGTCAGCACAACAGATATATAGGCACCTTAATACCTCTTCTCTCCCTTAATTTCCTTAGGAGCCTCCCAAACACTGAGCTAGTTTTGACAATGCATGCATCTATCTCAACTTCCATGTGTACATCCTTGAAGCATACACTATCAATGTAAGTAATTATCCACAGAATTCAAAATTATTCCATTTGCTGAAACGGTTCCATGAATGGATGGTGTGATGCTTGCTGGTAGAGAACCTATGTTTTCTTAGTGTTAATTGTCAGACAAAAAGTAGCACAAGCAGCAGAGAATCAGTCCATTCTCTGCCGCATTTCAGCCTTAGAAGCTGCATCAAGTACTCAGTCATGTGTGAACAAAAATTTACATACCAACTCTTCCTCCACTTTAGTTTTGACTTGTAAACATCTCAAGATAAATAATGTATTGTCAGTGCATTAGCTGATCATGGTGTCGTTTTCATCCTCATTGAAGGCATCTGGTGACATCACGGAAAACATCATGGTATAAGCATGGGAGCTAGCACAGAGCTCTGCTTCACTCCATTGGTGACTGGGAAATTGTGAGAGCATCATTCTTTATCCAGAACTCATGCAAGCATGCTGTCATGAAACTGTTGTACAATACTGATGAACATCTCCATCACTGTGATCTTCCACAAGCCCTCATACCTGACAGTATCAAAGACCTTGAGATCAGCAAATGTTTTGTACAAACTTTGTTCTATTATATCCTTCCAAAAAAACTGTCCGATCTTCAGAGGTTGAGTTCTGAAGAAATTCATGAATTCTCAAAGAAATATTGGTAATATGTAATACAATCCAACATTAATTTTCCTCAACTTCCTTATCAATAAAAAAAGGAGTCATTGTTACTCTGGATGATCTTTAAAATGTCTTTTATCTCATAGTCTGTGATCTAACTTCAAAAATTGCATGTTTTAAATTTCTTTCCACTTTTAATAATCTATGACTATACAGCCCTAATTCAAAAAAAATGAGTTAGAAGGGTCTTCACAGGATATATAGTCAAATCTGTGTCTAACACATGAATAATTTTTTTTTAATATCTTCAGTAAGTGGTCATACAATCTTACTTTAAACACATCTAGTGAAAGAAGATGCATAACCTCCTGTAGTATCCCATTAAATTATTAGATAGCCCTTGCTTCCTTTTTCTTTTTTAATCCTTTCCTAATAACTAACCTGGCTCTAATTTCTAGGTAGAAGATCATAGGTCAGTAATTTTACTCTGGATCTCAGGTTCCTTTCCTAAAAAATGAGGCCATTGGCCTAGATGGCCCATGAGGTCCCTTCCCAGTCTAACTCTATGAGCCTTTGATATTTACAATGATCTAAAGATTTAGCTGTCCTCTAAATCCTATAACTTTTAAACCAATTAAAGAAAAAGCTTATTGAGCATTTACTATGAACAAGATAACACCTGAGGCCCTGTGGGGATAAAAAAGACTTCTGATGTATATTTTCCCTGATCTCAAAGTGTTTGCAATGCCTAAAATTTCACCTATTCTTTCCATTTCAACTACCACCATTTGAGTTCAGGCTTTCATGATCTCAGGAACTATTTTAATGACCTCTTGACTGGTCTTTCTGTCTCTAGTTCTCTGTCTTCTCTATTCCATCCATTACACAGCTTCTAAAATAAGGTTACTAATACATAGACTGGGTCACGTCATTGCCCTTTGGTGAGGGTTGGGGGTGTTAGTGATTATCACTTATAAAATAGAACACAAGCTTCTTACGTTGGCATTTACAATCTGGTTCTAAGCAACCTTGCACCCTTTGTTCACTCTATTCCCTTTAAGCACTGTATCAATCAAAGTAACCAGTTTCTTTCAGGGTAAGAGTAAAAGAACTATTCAATGCTCTAAAGAAACTAGCTGGCAACAAGTTCTGACTCTGACATTAACAACCTATGGGGCAATCAGCATGTCACATCATCTTTCTGTGTCTTATCTATATATGTCTTATAAGGAATGTATTAAATTTTTCCTAAGGGCCCATTCATGTCTAACATTTGTTATCTTGTGTTTTCACATTTGACTTTGTAAGATTTCTTATCATTTTAGCATTGTCAATCAGTCAATAATGATTTATTGTCTACTACTTGTCCAGGTACTGTGCTAAGTGATAGACAAACACATACACACACACACACACATACATATGTACACACACAGAGTCCATATCCTCAAAGAGTTCACAATCTAATGGGAGAGATAATATGTAAAGGTAAAGATAAGATAAATTGGAAATAATCAGCAGAGGAAAGAATTGAGGGAGATGGTCACAACTTGAAGAAAACAGTCCTTTTAATTTCATGTATTATAGGTTAACAATTTTTTTTTTATTTCAAAAGATTTCCAGCAATAATATGTTATGTTCTGAGGCTTCTTTCTGCTCTGACATTCTATGATCTACATGCTAACATTCTATGTTCTAAGTTGCTTTGGAGCATCAGTATTCCATTTCAATGTCAAATAGTTTTTTGCTTGAAAATCTCATCCCATAATATCTTTTCCTTAGAAATGTATGAGAGAAATGAGGACAGAATCTAAAGCTGAAGAAAGAGTGAAAAAAAGGCCAGATTCACCAAGTCGTTCTATTCATCTTCACTTACAGTTGGGGAATACTCTTTCTTAGAGGATGTGCCCTAAAGGGGACAAAGGCTAAATCTGAATTCATAAATTTTAATATCTGTCAGCAATTCTGATTAAAATGTTGGTCAGGTCTGCGGGAGACCTTTTTTATGTCCCTCCCCCCAACCCGGTGTTAGTGACTTCCTTCTGACACTATTTTCTACCGACTCTGTATATATTTTGTATGGACATCATCGCTTGCATGCTATCTCCATTAGAATATGAAGGATAATCTTTTTGCTTTTCTCTGTGTCTGTAGGGCTTAGCACAATGTCTGTCACATAGAAAGTCCTGAATAAGTGCTTGTTGGCTGACTGATTAATGACTAATATGATATATATGACATAGTTCAATCTATTAGTGAGCAGGAATCCACTCTCTAGGATTCTGCATGAGCTGTTATCCAGCCTTCTTTTGAAGACTTCTAGTAAAGAGGAATGCTCTACCTTGCCAGAACACCCATTCTACTTCAAAGTCATAATTATATTCTGGTGTTTTCCTTCATTAAAAATCACTCCTCTGTAATTTCCAGTCATTGTTTCATTTCTGCCCTCCAGAATCAACAAGAATGAGTCTATTCCCTCTTCAAAATGATTGTACTTCCAGTACTTGAAAAATAGCTATCATTAGTTAAGTAAGAAACATGCATTAATTTAGCAAATAACCATTTGCAGGTCATTGCTCTCCATCCCCTGCAAAAAAAATGAAAAAAAAAATCTTTATTTTCAAAGGGCTTAAATTCTTTCAGAGGAGAATATTTAGAGTTCTAAGTATATAAATAATAATACAATAGGTTATGCTATCATATTAACATATAACAATAAGTAAATATGATTACAAAATTAATATTTTTGTGGGAAGGCCACTAGCAGCAAGGGAATCAGGAAGGACTTCCAAGTAGAAGTATTCTTGGGATCAGACTATTGAGAGAAAAATGATGTCTAAGTGGTGAAAATGAGTTGGGTATGCTGATGATTCCCAAACTTACTTATCCTGTCTCAGACTCTCTGAAATCCAATCTCACATGTCCAACTGCTCCTCAGACATCTTAAACTGGATGTCCAGGAGACATCTTAAATTCAATATGTCCAAAATAGAAATCATTATGTGTCCATAATCTCTCTGCCCTCTGCAACTTTTCCTACTATGTAGAGGAAACACCATCCTCTCAGTCTCTCAGATTAACAACCTAGAGGTTCATCCTGGATTCCTCATTATCTTTCACCTCCGCTGTCTAAGCTGTTGCCAATGCCTATTGATTCTATCTTTAGGATATCTCAAATACTTCCACTTCTCTCCTCTGACATTGCCACCATTCCAATACAGTTCCTCAACACCTCATGAATAGACTATTGCAATAACCTGCTGTTGGGACTGCCTGCCTCAAGTCTCTCCACTCCAATCTATTATCCACTTAACCACTGAAAGGATTTTTCTAAAGTTCAAGTCTTATCATGTCATCCTGTCCCTCACCTCCACTTAATAAACTCCAGTGACTTTCTATTACATCCAGAATACAAAATACTCTGTTTGGCTTTCAAGGTCCTTCATGATCTAGCCTCCGTTCACCTTTCTTATTTTCTTATTCCCTATGCCATGAGCATGGATTCTTCAGCCCAATGATACTGAGTCTTCTGGCTACTCCACCAAAAAGCAAATATTCCATCTCTTGATTCCATACATCTTCTCTTGCTGCCCCCCATGCCACATTCTTCCTCCTCAGTTCCTACTACTGACCTCTCTGGCTTCTTTTAAGTCCCAACTAAAATCCTACCTTCTACAAGTAGCCTTTCCCAACACATCCTCACTCTGGGTCCTTCCCTCTTTTAATTATTTCCTGTTTACCCTGTATATTGCTCATATTGTATATGTATATATATATATATATATATATATATATATATATATATATATATATATATGTTTGCATGTAGTCTCTACCATTAGATTGTAAATTCCTTGAGTTCAAGGGGTGTCTTTTACCTCTTTTCAAATTCTTACTTTTTATCATAGTGTCAGGTACACAATAGATGCTTAGTAATGTTCATTGATTGATGCTGACTGATTGATTGTATCTTTACAACATGTGCTCCCCTGACATGCATACAGTAAAACAAGGTTAGTCCAAATGAAGTAAGCTAGGACCACATTAGTGACCCCATGTCATAAGCTGTTAAGGATAATTATATTGAAAGAATAAGATATAAAATCCTTGTTTTTGAGTAGCTAATAATAAATATGAAAAAAAATCTGAGATCTAACTATATACTAAGTTGCATTGTATGGATTGTAAGCAGAGGCTATAGAGTCAGTGCCTGGGATAGGCTTGATTTATTCACTAGTTAAAGGGACTGTCAATATAAGTAAACCAATATGCAGGAACATTAAAGATCATTCCGAAATTTTGTAGTTGTTTGCTGGTAATTATTCTTCCTTAGATATCTACCTCTATACTAAAAGATCTGTTATACTCAGTAGCAGGGACTAGAAAATTGAAGTAGATGCTGAATGTGATCATTGGAAACTGGATAGTATTAAAAACAGATAAAATAGCACAAGGTGAGTAGTTAACAGGAACTTATAAAAAGGAACATTAATTAATTCAATGTCTTTGGTGATTGTTAGGACTTCCATGCTCGTTTTAATGAAACAGTACTATAATACTGTCACTGGAGTATCGTTGATTATGTTAAATGTGAAGGCTACTTAAAGTTTCATAACCATGAAGGCAGCCCAAAAAGGCATAGACATCAACCCTCAGGGAATGGTTTCTGCTTCTGCTTGTCCTATGAAAGTGAAAGAGATTAGGATAGTCTCCACCCACACTGTCAGTCTGTAGATTGTGAGATCAAGCTAGAAATAAAACCTGCATAGGTTATGTTCATTAAGGAACTTTTCATGGTGATGGCTTTACCCAAAGCTTAGACCACTGGGATGAAATCATTGCTTTTCATTTGTATAGTTTCATCACAAGTAATCTATTGACTATCACACACCAAATCCATTAAGTACAAAAATATCTATGCTTGTGCATCTGTGTGTCTGAGTCTGTGTCTAGAGAGAGACAGGGAAAGTGATACACCAGTCGGATCATTGTTGCTGGGGGAGAATGCCAAGGAGCCCTCAGGGAGACATGTATGGATATTGTTGACTAACTGACTGATTGTCTTTTGAGCTGCTTCCATTACTTCTGTTCTGTCAATCATAAAGATATTATACTCTATTTTACAATTTACAGGAATATGAAGACTGTCACACCTAACTTTGTCAAGCTCAACAGCAGGATCTTCTGGAAGGTTCTTCTCACATTTTGACAGGTCTGGTTAAATCTCTTTCCAATATTCAGCATCTGTGTTATAATCAGGTCGTCCTGATGCCTATTTACAAACAGTGTGACTTTTCTAAGTGACAGATCTTCAGATAACTGAAGCCTAATGGTGTAATAAGAGACTCAAAACAAAACGGGCTTTTCAAGAGAAAAATTTGATGTTTCCAAGGGAACTTGAAAGGCCGAAGCTATGTCTGAGGAAGAGCAAAATGAATTCTAACAATGGAAAAATGAAAAATCTTGTCTAAATTTTAATGAAGAGATTTTTGAGCATCTTTTCATTCCTGTGAAATATAAATTTAACAAATGACTCCATTCATTTGCATGATGAATGACTATTCATATTCAAGCCCTTTATTACTACTAGCAAGGCAGAAAATAGCTTTTTTCCATGCTTCTGTGGTTGTTAATTGTTTTTCCTTTTCTTCTGGTGTTTAGGGTTCCTGTTTTCAGTATGAAAAGATGACAGCTATTGTAAGCCCCAAAAGTGATAATTAGTCTTATATGACAGTTTATTATGTTGCCACAGCTTATTAAAACTCTTCATTTTCATACAATTATCTAATTCACCACTCGAAGGCCACTTTAAAAATGAAAATTTACATGCAATCTCTAATTCTTTGAAGAACATTCCAGGGAAAGTTTTTCACAGGGAAAGCAAGTTTTATTTCTATTTATCTTTTGTCTTTCTTGTCATTCATTCTCTTGGTTATCATAAGATGCTCACAAAAATGAAGACAATCGTTGTCCAATCTGAAGAGTAAAGTAATTTCAATGCCCAACCTATGAAATTGATATTTTCTTTTTAGTTTTTGTTAATGGGGGGAAAATCTTTAATTATAGACAGATAGTATGTCCTAAAGAAAAAGAATGAATTCACAGATCCCACTGATTTGAGTGATATAAAAATTTTAAGTCATTTTTTTCAGTCTCTTCCTTTCTAAAATGAGGGAACTGAGTCTGAGAAATGTTAAGTGACTTGCCCCAAGTTACATTGTTAGTAACTGGCATACCTGGGATCAAACCCATCTCCTTTGATGCTAAATCTGATGGTCTATTTATCGAATAGTGTTTATGCTTGGTTTTATTTTGTTTACTACTTTTAATCATACATTTTGTGACACAAAGTATATTAGCGAATATAACCAGAAAAGGAAATTGGTCAAGCTTGTTGGGAACATGAGATAAAATAAATGGAAAGGCTGATTAGTCCAGTTCTGTTTTCATAGACAGAAAAGAACAAGACTCAAGCATGTTGGGTGTCTCCATTGAGGAGGATGAAGGGAAAAGCTATCAATAAGAATGTTTAAACAGGACATGCCATTTTCATTGGAGCGGGATTATAATAGCAAATGAAATTGCTGAACATGCAAACTACTAAAATAGCCTGCAAATTTACATTTGTAGTTGTCTATGGGTATAAGATTTTATATACACATGCATATACAAATATATGCATTTCATTGTTTATCCATACACATATTCACATATGTATATATGACTAGTTCCTTACATAAGAAAATAAAAAAAAAACTACCATGTGCTAGTTTTTTAAAAGTAAACTCATTTTATACTTAAAACAATACTAGAACACAGTTACTAATATTAGCCCCATTTTATAATTGAGAATACTGCAGCAGAGGTTAGGTGACTTGCCTAGAATCATAGTAAGCATCTGATGATAGATTTGCTCTCATATCTTTCTGACTCTATGCCCAATACTCTATCAATTACAGTTGCCTAAGTGCTTTAGAATTATAGGAAATCTGATACATACATACATACATGCATACATATATATATATATACATATATATATACTTTTATATTGTAAGGATATTATAGTTAAAGAAAAGCATATATATTGCTTTCAATTACTACAAAAACCTGTAGAGTAATTATTTAAAGTATTATTGTTCCCACATTTCAAATGTGGAAACTGAGACTCAGAAGCTAAGTTTGCTAAAAAAAAAAAAAAAGGTATAATTCATAAGTGACCGAAATTAAACTAGATCCCAGGTCCTCTGGAGGCAAATGTAAAGCACTTTGATTATAACTTGCTCCCACTCACATAAATGCCACGCTAAAGGTCACAAATTAGCAAAACCTGTTACTTTGATTCTGTTTTGCAATGCATATTAAATTCTCCCTCTTTTTAAAAGGTATTTCAAATTATATATGCTTTATAAATGAATGTGTATATGTAGTAAAGGAACACATCTAGGTGACCTATGATAGTCTTTGATTTGGTTACTTTGTAAAATTGTGTGTGTGTACATGTGTATAGGTATCAGCATATATTTATGAGTGTATACACAGACAAATTTTTTTTCATTCATGATACACAATCAGCCAACCTACTTGTCTTTTCATGTTCACTAACATTATTCGTGCTATGAGGAATGTTGAGGACATTTGAAAATTAAAGAATATAAAACTCAGCAAATGATCATGATAGGATGACAGTGCATAGGATTAGGCATGTATATAAATATACATGGGTCCTCATGTGTGCATATATACACTGTGTGTATATGTGTATTGCCTATATGTGTGTCTATATGAGTACAATGTGTATGCATACAAATATGTATTTTTATGCAATCTTTTGCCATTGTCTGGGAACCAGCTCCTCTGGAGAAGAAGCTAGTTATCCCTAACAATTGCCAGCCAACTGCTACCCCACAAAGCAGGTAAATCAGGTCAGATAGATAGTTAAAGCAGTAACACACTCTGCAGAGAGAGTGGAAGCAGCAAATACCGAACAGGTGAAACTGCCATCTTTGACCATTATTTCCACTAGGACCCAGATAGCCCAGGATTTGAACTCAAGAGACTTGGAAATATCAATATCTCCTCTACTACCATAACTGCTTTGGCCCCAGCCCCTACAACCATTAATGAAGGATAAACAATCGTGGAGAAGGGAGTCAACTTCCTTATAACCAACACCAACTTCTGACAAATTGCTACAATAGAGAAACAGGTATAGGAGCCCTGAAAGGAACTACATTCCCCAGATCACTAGTGGGTCTTGCTTCCTGCTCAGCCTTCATCTAGGGAGGTCATCAGACATCATGTAGGGAGACAAATGTCTGTGGAGAAGACCAGCTTACCCCTATCAACAGCCACTCACAGGGCACATAAACCAATCTAGCTAAAGTAGCAAAGCGCCATGAAGAAGAGAGAAAAAGCAGCATTTGTCAGGTAAGTCAAACCACCTGGTCCCTGATGGAAATATTCTAGCACCCAGAACTTGAGATTTTGGGAAATAGCAATGTTTCTCTCCTGGTATACTCAGTCATCATCTTGGGAAACAACCCATGTAGAGATGCAATATAACCACTGCAACTGTTGGTGTGTCATGGCCACATCTTTTGAAGACCTCCCCCATCTCCCCCTACCAAAGAGGGACTTTGACACCGTCAAATTGTTCAGCATCAAAAGTTGATAAGATTTTATCAATGGACTTGCCATTAATGAAGATGCATAACCATCTGCTTTGCTCCAGTGCTGTAAAGACCTTGGGACCTTTTGATCTGCCTCAAATTTCTCTTTATATTCCCAACATTTTATATAGTGTTTTGAACACAGTAAGTATTTAAACAATATTTGTATCATTCATTCTTACATGAATGTGTGCATATAGATTTATTTACATATGCATGTATCTTATAAAACATTAGAATCAAAGAACCTGAGACTATCTAACCTACCTCCAATGTGAACAATATTTACATGGTTCTTAGCTGACAAATGTTAACCCCAACTTGCTTGAATATCTTTATTAATGGACAAGACACTATTTCTTTCTAAAGTGATTAATTTCTTTCTGAGGCAGTTTGATTTTTGCCACTCTACCTATTCACCAAGTACTCCCTTCTCCAACCTCAATATCCCCAGTTTCTTCAGCCTCATCTTTGTGTTGCATGTTTTCAAAACTTTCCAGTATCCTAATTATCCTCATCCTGTCATTGTCTATCTTGTCTTTCTGAAATACACAAAAGTGCCATAAGCTCAGTAAGAGAAAATAGTGTTATAAAGAAGCCCCCAAAACTAGTATGAGTGTTGTATAAATTAAGAGAGCAGTGATGTGTATAGCTGGTAACACAATAGTCTTACTGGTCTCTTCTCTGGTGATATAGCTTGAAATGTTATATTTAATCTATTCTGCCAAATATCCAAATATCAGGACTTTTATTGAAGTGTCTGTATGCTGTTGAGAGAACTTGATTCCAGAGGTAACATCAGGTCACTGAAGGTTTTTGAGTGATATGATCAGTTTTAGACACATGAGACATTGTTCTGGCAGGAGTCGGAAGGAAGGATTAAAGAGGGGTAAGGGAAAATGGAAAGACTTAAGAAATAATCTCAGAAGTCCAAGTAGATACAAACAAAATCTTGTTCTAGGTCACTGATGTAGAGATAGATCAGAATCAGATGGGAGATATATATAGAGGAAGTTGAATTGTTTGGATTAGAGAGATAATGGAGAATAATCAAAGATAAAGCCAACAGAATGAACATGAGACATTGAGTAAGTGGTGATTCTAAGGTATAAAAACAGCAAAGTCAGGAAAACAAATTTAGTGGGAAGAGATCAGTTAATTTTAGAAAATTTATGTTTGTGAGAGTGTGATATGGATGGAGAACTGGCCTCAATGAAAGATAGATTCAGGCTCAAATTCCATCTCTGACACATACTGACTGTGTGATCCTGGGAAAGTTATTTCATTTCCCTTTTATTTAGGCTCCTCTCTTAGAGAAGTTGCACAGAAGTTGGTAACCTACATGGTGGAGGAAATTTTCTCATCTGAGAGGGCTCAGATCAATTAAATCTACTCTTAACCCTATTCTTAAGGAGTTAACATTCTTTTAGGAAAGACAACTCATACCTGTTTTGCTACATGTTGTCTCAATTCTGCATGTGTTTTAAGTAACCCCCTCACGGATTTTCATGTATAATCTGTGAAGATGAAGAAGACTTGGAGATGGGAAGACCTGACTTCAAGCACTGCCTGTGATAAATTCTGACCATGTGTATCTGGGAAAAATCATTCAAGCTCTTGGAGCCTCAAGCCCCTCATCTATGACAGGAATGATGGTACCTACTTTACAGTCAGTCAGTCAGCGAATTTATTGTTAGTCTGTTAATTGGTAAGCCTTCATTAAGTGCTTCCTATGTGTCAGGCACAAGTCAAAAAAAAAATCTAGAAATGGTCTTCCTTTCTAGCATATCCTACAGTGACACTAGCTGTCATTTATACGATGCTTTATGTATATTATTTCATCAGTCCTCTGTGCTTCTGTCGTCTTCTAGAAGACTAAAAGATCTACTTATCCAACACTAATCTCTCTTCCTACCTCTCATTGTCTAGACATGTTTCATTTTGCTTGTAAAACTCTTCAGAACATGGTCCCTTTCAGTCTCTTCAGTCTTCTTGTGATTTTCTTTTTTCCACTTACTTTATGATCCACTAACATTAGCCTCCTTGCTGTTGCCCTCACAGGACACTCCATCTGTTGATGTCACTGGATCTCCAATGCCTAAAATAGTCTCCCTCCTCATCTCTATCTCCTGACATTTCTGGTTCCTTCAAATCTCAGTTCAAATTCTTCCTTCTGTGAGAAACATTTCCCAGTCCTGTTCACTTGCAGTGCCATTACTTTCCTCTGAGATTAACTTCAATTTCAATGTATATATGTATGTATGTCACATACATAAATATATGCATACATATGTCTCTGTGTGTATACTTGTGGGTACATCTCTCTCTCTCTCTCTCTCTCTCTCTCTCTCTTTCTCTCTCTCTCTCTCTCTCTCTCTCTGTCTACTATCCATCCCAGCTTGCATGTATGAGAGTTGTGTGCAATTTGTCTCTTCCAATATAATGTGAATTTCTTGGTGGCAGTGACTATGTTATTTTTTCCCCTCCTTTGTATCCACATCACATAACAATGCCTGGACTATAATAAGTGCTCAATATATGCTATTTTGACTTGACTGCCTGCCTTTAAAACATACCTCAGGTGTCTCTACATGTACCTTTTACATAATCCTGCCCCTTCATTATTAGTACTTTTTCATCTTGAAATGACTATATATTACTTCACATATATTTTATAGTTACTTAAAGAGTGTCTGACATATACCACATAGTCAGTAAATGTTTGTTTATTGGTGATGTTCCAATGTTGTGGCCTTAATATGAGTTCCTTAAGAACAGGAACCATTTATTTTTTGTCTTTTTTAAGTCAGTGCTTAGTGGAATGCCATGGACAGAGCAGGCATTTTCCAAATCTTTGCTGAATTCAACTGAATTGTTTTTAAGTCCTTCTCACTGTTCATAACAACGTAGAATCACCATTTTACGGAACATGGTACTTCATTTGAATGGTCCTCTCCAGATTAGATCAGAAGCACAAGATAAAGAAAGCTCTCTTAACAGTGATGCTTACAAAGAAATTAGACTCAATGCATATTCCCCTGACTCCACAAATTCTTTGTCCTTTGGCTAGCCTTATGCCTGGCTTTTTCTTTCTTCTGCAATAGGTTCCCTTCTAAGAGAAATGTCAACACATGCTTCCCCATCAACTGACATGAGTATGTCAGAGAGAGCAAATGACCCTATACATCTTTCGGGTTGAAATTTCTTAAAATAGATCTCCCAGGCTGCTGACATTTGTGGGGAGTGGACTTGGTGACAGAAGGGACTGAAAGAAAGAAGAAAATTCTGTAATTTCTTGCAGACAATGGAAAAGCAGCAAAATGCTACTTGGAAGTCTAAGAACATCTTTGTTGTGCCACGAGTACAGAACAGCGATAATGTTTCCTCAAATAGTTATTCAAATACAAAATGCCATCTTGAGAAATAATGACGAAGAAATTCTCAAGAAGAAGATAAAAACAACAACAAAGACTGAAGGCAGGATGCCTTTATGTTAAGTGCAATTATTTATAACATGTAGAACAAGCCTTTCAAGGCTTTCCTTTAGTCAACACATATTTTTAATTTCTTACAATGTGTCAGACATTGGGGATTACACATACATACCTTTATGCACATATACACATATATGTATACATACACACATGAATACATATATATTTATTGATATTGATATATTTGACTGTGAATCATGTAATTCTAAGTTCTAGAAGAATCAAAATTCTCCATGACAGTGGTGCTCAGGCTATAACATGCTTACTAAGAAGAATTAAATTTAAAAAATGGCATTAAAAATAATAACCATCATAATCATAAAAACAACTAGTATGATTGCCCTTTATGATTTACATGTGCATTACTTACTTTATCTCATTTGGGCATCACAATACTATAAGTATATTATATTAGAATATAAGGTAGGTGCTGATATTTTTCCTCACTTTACAGTGGAGGAAACTGATGTAAACAGAGGTTGTCACTTGCCTAGAGTCACTATATTACCAAGGCAATATTCACAGCACCAACGGTGACTATCAATATGTTGGCATAGTTCTGGATAGCAAAGTATAACAGATTTTCCATATAGAAGGCAGAAGAAAAAAAATTTTATTCAGACACCAGAGAGCCAAATCCATCATAGTAACCAAGAAATCTATACACGATAATAATGCAGAAGGCAACACCATCCCCAAGCCTTCCCCCTGCTAAGGTCTTCCCACAAACCAGCTCCCTTAAGCAAATCACAAACAAGCTCTCCCAATCACGCTAGTTGGTGCCTTTCCCAGCTCTGACTGCTCTCTGACCAACTTCTCTGCTCTGCTCCAGCTCCATGCCTTCCTGTTCCACCCATTCAGCAAACTATTCCCACCACGTGTGATTTAGGATTCCATGTGATTTAAGAAGGTCACATGAGCCTATTAATGGGTGGGGAAATCTTCAAATTAAGCAAAAAATATATTAATAATACTGTCACAATTGTCTTAGGTAAGATTTGAACTCAGGTGTTTCTGACTCTTCCCTCAAATGCTTATTGGCAGACTGACTAATAGTAGTAGTAGAATAATAAGATGAATTAATTCTAAGATTTGTAGTATTATGGATGCAGAACTCATACCTCTTTAGCATGCTTTGCTGTATGTGACTCTTCCTCTGATTGAAGGGTGAAGATCTCTTCCTAGAATCTCCATATAAAGAGATCATCCATTCCACCTCTGATTTCATTTTCCACTCTGCTGAGCTCCTTTGGACTTTACTATAATTCTTATATTCTCTCCCTCTCCATATTTCAGCTTCCTTTTGTGTGTTATCTTCCCCTATTAAAATGTAAGCCCTTTGAGAGGACAGACTGCTGTTTGCCTTTATTTTCCTCTCCATCATTTATTGCAATACTTGGTTCATAGTAGATAATTAATAAATGTTTACTGACTGATTACCAATAGTATCTACCTTTTATACTGCATTTAATATGTATAAAATAAGATTACATGTATATATTTACATATATACATGATATATAATATATCCCATATATGTGTGTATGTATATGTATAGTCTTATTTGAACCTTACAGAACCCTATTATCCTTATTTTATAGATGAAGAAATTGAGGTTGAAAGAGATTATGTCTAGCTCATATACAACAATCAGTAAGTGGTTATGGCAGAATTTGAATCCACATATTATAACAGCAAGCACCCCAATATACATGGGGTGGACTGTTATCACAGGTTCTTAGATCTGCATTTATAAAAGGAAAGGCAACTTTTGAGGGGTTAGCAATAACTTTAATCAAGCAAATGTATTATTCATTTAGTTCAAGGGACAAAGTTAGCACCCTGGACTTCAGAGAAAATACAGAGAAATCAAAGGTCAGCAGACATTCTTCCAAATGTCTGACAGATCGACAGATCCAACTGTCTGACCATAATTACCAGGGAGGGAAGCACCAACTTCTACATTTTCAAAGCCAGAGGGCTCCTTAGCAGCTTCCCAGAGTCTCATCTCATCAAACACTTCCAGTCAGGAAGCCCAAAAGTAAAGTTTCAACCTCAGAGTATTAATACATTTTTTAGTCAGAAGGTATCACAATGCTTGAGAACCAGTGTTTCTAGTTAAGGAAAATCTTATTTCTATACTTTACTCCTAGTAAAGACTCTTAGCTGTTAAAGGCAAGATTCTGAGGCACTTGATTATGCTAATAAAAAACAGCAGAAGATCCTACTTTGCTTGCTATCATAGATCTTCCTCAGATCATGACTGCACCATCTATCTGTGTAGGTTAAAGAAAATGTCTAGCATTTTTCACGCACTAAAAACACTAAAACATTGAGGCTTATTTAGCACAAAGGTGATCAATATGTACATGAACAAGTACACCCTCCGCCCCCGCCCTCCACAAGCTAGCTCCATCTAAAGGTGACAATTCACTTAGTTGCTGTGAGGAAAATGTTTTGCTAACTTAGACTATGGTAGACATGTGAACTATTATCATTAGAGTAATATGCATGCAATGAGAAGTGAAATTAATTTGATTTTTCCCTGAAAAATCTCTGAGGCAATGGTTAACAGATATAGGACTTAAGAAATTCTTATGCTATATAGATAATTAAACGTGGTTTGCTTTCAAAAGACCTGAGTACAAGTAATAGCTACGGCAATTTATAACATTTTGATTTTGATTATTTAAACTATCATTCAACAAGTATTTGATAATGCACATGCCAAGAACAATGCACACCACTGTAGAGGCAAGTACAACAAATCGCATAATTCCTACTCACCAGGAACTTGCCTGTCTATTGTTTTTTGTTTTGGCACCAATAAAATGAAGATAATAATAATTGCACTCCTCTATTGATCTTCTTAAGATTCTTCTTTGCATGGAGATGACCCTAGCGATTTGAGGACCACACCATTAACACGTAAGTTTTAACCATCTCCACTAATCTAGGAAGCCTACAAACACAATCTTTTGATGAATTTTCTTTGAATTTCACCAGTAACTTGACCACCCAAAATATAAATGACTGCATTAAATTATTGCTATTATTGATATTATCCAGTGAATCCTAGAAAATCTTATTTCAGGCTGTTCTACCATTCCCCCTCATACGCACTTGCTCCTGCTAAATTCAAACAATTTGGTGGCTAATTCGTTAGCTTCTCACTATTCCCTAAACATTTCCTTTTGTTTCTTATGCTTTTGAATTGGCTCATTATTATTCCTTCCTCCTGAAACACCCTTTAAACATAAATATGTTCTAAAAAATTCAAGAACTGAAATAAGTTTCCTTGTTGTTTAGTAATACTGTTTTCTTTGGATTAAAATCATCTATATAAATTTCATTCCATGGATGAATTGGCTAAGATAGGAAGAACACTTTGGTGACAGCAGCATGTTTACTCAAGACTCTAAGCACTTGTAGTCTGCAGGTTGTTTAAAGAGTAAGGACATATTATATGCAAGATTATAAATTCATATTTTTCAATGCATTTCTTTAAAGACTGATAGTGAATGAAGTATTTTTCTGCATCATAGTCAGGTTGAAATCAGTATTTAAAATTAATTATGACAGCCATATCAATTAGACATAAGAGACTTCTAAAGCTAATTAGAGTCTGAGAGTTTTTAATTTGACGTCTGTCTCTGTGTAATATGTGCTTTATGCATTAAATTAATGAAATTAAGACTGCATCATTATAAATTTCCACTTTCATAGTTCCATAAGTTTTACAATTACATGCCATATTTGAATGATAATTGAATGAAACTAAATAATTATGCTTATATGTAATTTCCTAGGATTTCAGAAATAATGCTTTTGAAAAAATCCTTCCTTTTTACATAGACTAATAAAAATCATAGATTACTGAAGTAGGAAAAGGTCTTAGACTAGGATTTTAGAATTGAAATGAATCTTAGAAAACAAAATATGTGTGAGTGAACCAAATGTTAGAGTGAACGTATTTTAGACATAGGAGAGATATTTTAGTGCCATCTATTTAAAAACTTTAGTGATTTTGCAGATTAGAAAACAGATTTGACCAAAGTCACTGTGAGAGTCAAAGATAGAGGACCAGAATCTAGATCTGTATTCTCCCCTCTACAGATTAATAAAATACACATTTGGGGAAACTAGTCAATTTTCTGGGTGAGTGTGGGGAGGCACAAAGAGTAACCACATAAACAGTTTTGAAAATAGGAATAATTTGCCACAGGTATTTAATGGACAAGGAAAATCATCCGCTTCTGAAATTCGAATTCCATTTCATTTATGGCATAGGATTTAACAGTCTCTTCAGCTTAAACTGCTATATTCCCTAGCAGTGATGGTAAGACAGTAGCATGAACAGTGTTTCATTTGGTAACTTTAACACTGGTGATCTGACACAGCATTCAATAGATTCTTCTCTATACAGTTGTAACAGCATACTGTTTGGGAATTAAAAAATATATATTTTGTTCTTTGAAAATTATATTTAAAATGAAGAAAAGAATTAATTTACATGTAAATGAGCATATAACATGATATATGAGAGGATCACAACCCAGCCTTAAAGATATGCTTTTGACATTTGTGTTTTAACAGGCAATTAAAATTTAATTTGTTCTATGATGGAAAAGCAATCCTTTTATCCTTTTCTGGAAGTCAGGAGAGGTACACAGCACACTGAAAACTCTTGCTCTTGCTAGATGGGCCACATAGTCTAATGACACCACAGTACAAAAATAATGATCCAGTCAGTAGGTTGACACTAATATACAGGAGGACAGGAAGAGTAGGGGAGGCTCTGGGAAAAAAATGAAGTGGAAAAGTAATAAATTCATAGTCACATTTGAAATTGAGTATTTTGAATGATCTAAAAGAAACTTTTCATATGTATTGAAAACTAGACAATTGTAACTGTGATAGAAACAAAACGCTTCTAGAGGATCTACTGAGGAAAAGGAATTTAATTGAGGGTGAACCTTAAGAAGAAGCAGGTGAAAAAAAGTATTGGATATAGAATAAAAAGACACATAGGTTCAATTCTGGCTTGGGAACTTATTAGATATGGGACCACAGACAGCTCACTATATTTCTCTGAGACTTTATTTCCTCATCTATAATGTGGATGTAATAATCAACTCTAGCTCACTCACTCCAAGGAGTCTGTCGTTAAACTGCTCTACAAAACTAAGGTGCTATGGGATGGTGTTAGTCCTTGCTGACACCATTAATAGCAAATTTTACATTAGGTTCCTGACTTATTGAAGTTCTTCCTGTCTCCACATGCTTAACTTTGACAAAACTTTAGATTTATTAGAATGCTGACATGTCATTGAGTGAAAGAATTTAAAATAAACAAACAAACTATGGTAGGTATAAGATGAAGTCACAGTTCTATTAATCCTAAAATTTAGGACTACAAAAACCTCTGTGAATCTCAATTTCCTCATTTGAAAATGAGTAAAATAACATTAGTTCCATCAGTCTTAGAAGACTTTATTGGTAAAAGCATTATTCAAAACTAAAAATATGAGTTATTTTTAGGATGTTTTTCTCATGATTGGTTCTGACTTGTGGTTTCATTGGTCAAGGAAACTTCCAATTTGAAAACTCCCAATACTAATATGAATCAATAACTCTGGGCAGTTTATAAACTTAACTACTTAGGTCACTGAAAAGATAAGTGATTTAAGTAATACACATCAGGGGTAGTACCTGAACTTGAGTTTTTCTGATCCCACACTTCCACTTTATTACTCATCCATTGTCCCGATAACTTGGAGCAGTCAGTCTTATAATAAATGCAAGCACCTACTATGTGTCAAACTGTGCTAAGTACTAGGGATAAAAATGTAACCATTGGCTCCAAGGGCCAATTGTGAGGAATTCTCTCTTCATTGGTGAGGATTGATTACTCAATTCTCTACTTCTTCATGAAGATATTATATGGAGTAATCAGTATCTTCTCCTATGAGGAGACAGTCCCACACAGTTAGACCTTTGACCCAAAATTTACACAAAGATAGGCAAAACACATAATCTTTACCCTTGAGAAGATTATAGTCTAATGGGGAAGACAACATGAAAACAGCTATGTACAAAAAGGGTACATATAGGATGAATCAGAAATGACCATCAGAGGGGAAGAGACACCGTATTTAAGAGGAATTGGGACCTAAAGAAAACAGGTCTAGAGAACAGGACTTACAGTATTTAATACATTTCTTTCTGAAAATCATGTGCTAGGGGTCTATCATCCAGATTGTTGATGCCTGTATATTGTCCATAATATCAAGTCTACGTTGCTTCACTTTATTTCCCAGTCCTGAATTTTCTACTCTCCACATTCCTCTTTCTCCCCCAACTCCAATTTCAGTATAGAAATGATCAAGATCCATAAGTCTTTGCTGTAGAAAAAGTTGTGTCAGCCCACTTCCCTAGGACTCCATTTCCCATACTGATAATTTTCTAAAACAATATAAATCTTCACAGGCTACCACTCCACATGTTTGTGTTGCCTCCTCCTATTAGAATTTAAGCTTTGTGAAGACAGAGTCTATTTGCTTTTGTACTTGTTTTCCCAGTGCTCTTGTCAGACTGTTTCTGTTCCCAATTGAGGTTTTCCAGGCAAAGATACTACAGTGATTTGCTATTTCTTTCTCCAGTTTATTTTACAGAGGAGGAAACTGAGACAAAGAGGGCTAATTGACTTGCCCAGGGTCACATAGCTAGTAAGTAGCTGAGGCCAGATTTGAACTCATGTTTTCCTCCCTCTAGGCCTAGTACTTTTCCCACTGTGCCACCTAGCTCCCTGCGTGCTTAACACACAGTAAGGGTATGATTTTTTTTTCATCCATTCTGTCCATTACATTATACAGCCTCTCATATGATACTTCTTTTCCCAGAGGTTTTTTTATTTTTTCTTTTTAACAATATCTGGACCCCTTTTTGTGAAGGGGGAAAGGGACTGGTGCTTGTTTCTGTTTTCATTGTAATTATTTTAAACAAAAATACATGTAATTGTGAAGGGAAGGCAAACAGTCGTACCTCACATAAATCTGATCTGAAGTCCACTTGTAGTCAGTATCAGGGGCAGAATCTGTTTTCCTGCAGAAGCTGCCAGCTATATTAACTTCATGGATATGCAGCTTACATCAAGGGGCACTCAAGGTTAATTAGAAATGGTAATAGGTTTAATCATGATAAACTCATTTGCTACTGCTTGGGATGTCACCTGTAATTCCATAAAAAATTCTATTGTAATTTTGCATTAATTCATGTCCACTTATCAGGGACTGTGGCAATGAATGACTACTAAAGTGACACATCCTATACTTTAAGAAGTTCTTAATAAACACACCTGCATGCAATATGCACACGGTAACACATTTACTAGGTCATTTGAAAATATATCAGATGGAGACATTTTTATTATTTAAAAGATGAGATTAAGATCATGTCAAGTGGTAATAATTAGGCAAGACTTTTGATAAGAACTTGTCTGAGAACTAATGGGGTTATACCCACCATTAGGAATATAGATTGGATTGGATTATCATTTTTTTCCATAAATGACAGAGCAACAGCAGTTCTGATCATTATACTGTAAGTAGAGGAGCTGCTGAGTTTTCAGTAATCATCATGGAGCAATGGTCTTATTCATGGAAAATAAAAAGTATTTTTTCCCCTCATGTGAAATGCTATTAGCTATATTTGAAGGTATTATGCTCAGATATCAGTTTTCCATTCCCTTCAATGACAGCTATTAAATGCAATCGTAACGGTATGACAAGGCTATTTTTATTGCTTCAAAAGGAAGCAAGGGATTAAAATGAATTTATTCAAAGGTGTGATTTGTCAGTTTCCCCCCTTATCAAGAAGTATGTGGGACAGCTTTAAACTGAAACACTGAGATCTGACCTTATATTTGAATAAGTTAATGTGATCCAATATTCTTAAGAAAGTACTAAATCTATCTTTTGTATACAGAAATCCCAGGAGAAATTTCTACTCTTATATGGTCAACACCAAGGTCCCATTCTGCCTTATCAATCCTTCTTTTATCATGGAGCAGTTCTTGACAGTTTAGAGGGTCTTTGGGGTATCTACTAGCTGCAGGACTGTATAGAGACACAAGGATTGGGAGAATTTTCTTCCAAGTCTGGTTGATTTTTTTTTTTTTAACAAATAGTTGCCTGACTTGGAAAGTGTCCTTCCCTACACAACAGACTAATCATTCATATAAGCAATATTCTATACTATCATGCAAATAAAACAGACCTGTACATCTTATGATATAATGGAAGAATACCTGGGTTTGAGTTCTAAAGCCTTCTACACCTCTTCTCCCATTTTGCTCTCAGCTGAGGACCTCACATAATGTAGCTAATGTATGTAAGCTATTTGCCTCTTTTTGGCAAAATTAATTGTTATCATTGTTACCTTTAATCCTTTTTCCTGACTGACAGTAATATGGCCTTCTTCACAAAACCAGCTTTTCTCTTTATCACTTTGATTCCATTTCCTCCGAACTTTCCTAGTAGTTAAAACCCAACTGCCTTCAAACATTCTGAACTATACCCTCCCCACCCACTGTATTTTAAAGAAAAACAAAATCACCCTGTCATTTGTTCCATTTTCTCTGACTCTGTGACCTAATTTGTGTTTTATTGGCAAAGATACTAACTAGAGAACCATTTCCTTCTCCAACTCACTTTATAGATGAGATAACTGAGGCAAACAGGATGAAGTGACTTGCCAAGGTCACACAGTTTTAATGTCTGTGGCCAAATTTAAACTCAGGTCCTCCTGACTCCAGACTGTGATCCCTAACTGTTACCATTCATTAGATCCTATCATTCCCTCAAGTTATAATCCCATATTTCCTTTTCCTTTCTTATTTCAGCTTCCTATTAAAAGTAATCTACAAACATTGCCTCATTCCTTCTCTTAGTCAATCCTTTCCATTTTGGCTGCTGACATTATTATTCTAGTGAATCTCTTCCTTTGTTTTCTCTAAACCTATCAATGATCTCTAAATTCCCAGATCTCATGATCTTTTCTTTTTTTTTCTTTTTTTAGTATTCATCCTTCTTGAACTACGTGACATTTTTGTCCAGATCTTCCCTAGATATTGTTTCTTCTCTGGGTTGTTAATTATTTTGACATGTTACCTCCTTCTTCTCCTTCTGCCTGTCTGACCACTCAGTCTACATTGTGGGTATTTCATCTATAGCTCTCTCCCTAACTAGGATAACTGGGTGTTATCCAAGACTTGTCCTGGGACCTCTTCTCTTCTCTCTCTATACTCTCTTGGTCATCTCTTAAGCTCCTATAGGTTAAATTGTTATCTGTGTGGAGATTATTTAAATATCAGTGAAAGTTTCTCCTCTGAACTTTAAGACTACATTTCTAATTGTTTATTGGATATTTTAAATTAAATGTCTTCAAGACGTCTCAAACTCAGGACATGTCCAAAACTGAACTTGTTTGTTTTTCTCTTATATGTTTTCCTTGTCCAGACATACTTATTTCTATCAAAGATTATGTCCATTTCTCCCCATATCCCAGATTGTGATGGAAATCAAAATAGGATCTTTTTATGTTTTTGTTTTAGTATAATCAAGTGCCTCTGATTGAATTTGGCATTTAGAGTTTTCAGAAGGACTAAAGCACAGAAACAAGGGTTTCTTTAACTACAAGCAGTATATATATTGGTATTACTAATGTGATTAAAGATCTTCCCCACCCATTAACTGGCCTGCTATTAAGGGGAGTTTAATTAGAGAAGATTTGTAGGAGCACTCACAACTTTTGTTAATGAGGCACTGGCTCTCATGGTTGGGATGCCCTCTGGCTCTAAAAAAATGCATAAATACTCTGAGGGGGAGGTTTTACTTTGGGGTTTAGTTTTTAATAAGAAGGTTTGAGTTCCAGATGAAAATTCTGGGAAGCCACTAAAGAGCCCTCTGGCTTTGAGAACCCAGGTGTCATGCTTTCCTCTCTGGTAACTATGGTCAGACAGTTGAAGTCCAATTGTTTGTTGAATTCAGGCAGAGGAAACCATGTCTGTTGATCATTTGATTTCTCTGAAATTCAGGGTGCTAACTCCCTGAACTAACTGAAGGATATATGTACTTGGTTAAAGGAATGATGAGCTTGAGTAGCATGATTTGTTACCCTCTTAAAAGGTATTTTCCTTTCATGAATGTAGATCTAAGATTTCCTTTCATGAATGCCTGATAGCAGGCCCCCATGTATGTTGGGGTGCTTATTATTACACAGGTATGCAATCACAATGCATCCTTCAACTCCATAATCAATAATTTGTTAAATCTTGTCATTTTCCTTTCCATAACATCCTTCAGATCTACCTTGTCTCCACTCAAAGTGACATCATCTTAGTTCATAATTCATCTAGATCATGTCTCTACTCAGTCTCTACTCACTTCAGTCTATCCCTAACATTGAGAATAATGTTATTTTTCCTTAAATCCGAATTTGATCATGTCACATTTTTTTCCCAATAAAATCTGGTAATTGGCTATTACCTCTTGGATCAAAAAATCAACTTTAAAAATATTCTTAATCCATCTGAAACCTGTTCCCAACATATACATCATTTTCCCTTCTGCATTCATCTATGAAATGGATAAAATAATAGAACTTAACACGCAGGGTTGTTGTGGGATTTAAATGAGACAATATACACGATGAAACTTTCCAACAAAGTGTTATTTATGTCATTCACACTGCCCTTTTCTGTTTCTCACACAGAGTAACAAAATATATTCTCCATACCTTTGCAGACCATCCCTATGTTTCCATAACAGAGACATTTCCCCAATTCTCATTCACGTTGTCTTATTCTCAGAGGAAAACTGATAACTACTGTCCTTAGCATTCTAAGCATAAACCTGAGGCACTTTTTTTTTGAATAATATCTAGTTTGTTTCCCTTACCAGCTATGTATAATTAGTTTTTAGAAAGAGTATTTACTAATAACAGCTGTAACAAAAAAAATTCACAAACTGAGAATACCTTCTGCGCTTGAACATACAAGATTGGTGGCAAAATGGGTTCAAACTACTCAAAGTTCTCTTGTTTTGTTGAGGTTTCATGATACTGGCTTTAGGTATAGATCTTATCTAAGCTCTAATGATTGCATAGTTCAGGAACTGCCTTATCCTAATGTGTTTCAATTTCCATTGCATAACAAACATTTTATATCACTCATCCCTGTTGGTCTGGATATATTGCCACTGATGATGATTTCACAATATCTGGCCAGTTTTTGAAGTCAGTCTCCCATCATTCTAGGGAAATCTCTTCTCAGGAGTGTTTTCCCACTGGATTAGACCAACACTCAACTCGTTGCTGTCAGAACATAAAAAAGAAATTATGAACTGGCTCACTGTTATATACATAGATCCAGAGATGTATCTAATTTACAGTCAATCACAAATTTCCAGTATACCATTACATATCTTTATTCAATGATCAAAGTACTGCGTTTCTCCCAAATGCATTATTACTTGTGCCTAGACCTTTGTTGAATATATTCATTCCAGGTATTTGGGCCTTCTGTGATTATAAAATTGGGTTGGGGAAGGAAGTATTCACTTTTACATATGGACTGTACTTCTTCCTCATCTCTGTCCCAAAGGAATATGTTCTCAATTCAGGATTATACTTGAGCACCAAATTCTGTGTGAAACCTTTCTTGATCTTCTCAATTGCTAGCTAGTTCTCTTTTGCTCAAAATCTTTTCCATGTAACAGCTCACTATCACTCTCTTTACAGTTATTCTGTTTTTCAGAAATGGGGAATAAGCTTTGAAATGTCAGGGAAATAGGAGATGGAACATTTTCCCAAAGAAATCACCAAAAGAGAAAAATGAGGGTAATAAAGAGTACTGAGAAATAGCTTGAGGAGTGAAACCCACATTTAGGGCATGAGGAGGGAGGAAAGTGGGATGACAAAAAAAGAGCAATTCCTTATGTGGGAGAGGGGAAATAAGTATTTGTGTAGCACCAACTATATACTAGGCACTGTGCTAAATGTGTTAGAAATATTATCTTATGAAGAGGATTCTGGGAAGATGACAGAATAAGTCTGAAAATTGTAAGCTCTCCAGATTCCCTCTACCCCCCAAAGAAAACACAAAATAGTGCCTCATGGGGAACTCAGAGTCACAAAAATCAACAAGAGTTGAGGCAGAACATTGTTCCTCTTGGAACAACCAGAGAAGATTGGAAGAAAAATCCAAGGACTGAGGTTTGGTCCCTGTGAAGTGTACACAATTCTTGTAAGGTAGCCTTGTTCTGAGTCATAGGAATTTTCATCTCCTAGACAGTGTGGGTACTCTAATTTCTGAGCAGGGGAAGATTGAGGGAACCTCTGCTGATAAAGGATGCCAAATCTAGCTGTGTTGCTGAGAAGTGGAACTGTGAAAGAAGGAACCAGTGCATAACTGGTGAATGCAGAAGCGTTGGGGCAGGGACATCACTGATTGTGGCCATTTACAGAAGGGTGAAGTTCTTGGTTTTGATTCCAGGCAAGAGGGGGGAAGTGACAGAGAATCTGAGGTCAGAGGCATCCCACCATCCCATATCCCATGATTAGAGGAGATTGCAATAATAAACTATGACAAATTTAAAAAGAATGCATGCAAAAGAAAAAGAACCCAACTCTAGAAAACTTCTATGGGAATAGAGAAGACTGGGGTTTGACTTCAGACAAGGATACTGAAACAAACCAATAAAAGGCTCTCTTACTCTAAAGATTAATGTCACCTGCCCAAAAAGAATTGAAAGCATCCTTCTTTGTCTCCTCTCTCTGCTGGCAACTCTTCAGCTTTGACCCTCACTCCCTGAGAATGTACACCTGCACCAAGGTAATCTCTACCCCTGCCCTTGTGAGGAGTAGCTCTCAGCTGCTGAGTAGGCCAGTATCTGCAGTAGTGCTAAAATGGCCAGAGATCTGGACAGATGAGAATCTCAGCATTTACAGTATCAGGTCCCTTGACCTCACTTGTCCCCATATGTGGATTCCAAACTAGCACCATCTCAAGGAACACAACAGTCAAGTTCATTGGTGCTGGGGCTGCCACTGTCGGGGTAAGTGGTACTGGAGCTGGTATTGGGACTGTGTTTGGAAGTCTGATCATGGGTTATGCCAGGAACTCAACCAGCAGCTTTTTGGCTATGCTATCCTGGGCTTCACCCTGTCTGAGGTCTAGGGCCCTTTTGCCAAATGGTGAGCTTCCTCATCCTCTTTGCCATGAGATGGAGCCATTTCTATCCTCTGATGTTTCTGAATGTTCGTCCAAATCCTCGCTGCCCTTTTGTGTCTCTTCAAGCCTGTATATACCTCCCCCTCCATGTTACCAGGCAGCCCTGGGGAAAGCCATGGACTCAGGGTTTGACAGAGAGAAGACAAATAAATATTGTATTTATAAGCTGAAAAAAAGAATTCAAAGAAGAACTTAAAAAGACTTTAAAAGTCAAATAAGACATATAGAGGAAAAACTAAAAAAAAAAAAAAAGAACAATCTAAGAAAAACAAGAATATTGTGAAAAGAAAGTCAATCAATTGGAAAAGGAGATCCAGGAACTTAAGGAAGAAAATGACTCTCTGAAAATTAGAATTAGTCAAGAGGAAACCATCAAAAGTTGACAACAAAAATTCAAGAGAGATGCAAGGTACACATCAAAGACTAATTATAAGGGACTCAATAAGGACAGATTGTTTACTTTTGATATGAGGAAATGTAAAACATTTTTAAGATTGTTATTAGTAATTGGGTATTTCAAAAGAAAGACTGGGGTAGACCGTGTATGATGTGATTCAAAAAGTAAAACCTTTTAGGAAAATGTAAAAAGAATATTTTATACAAGTGAAGTGAGAGGAAGAAGAGACAGAAGAATTAGATGGAGGAAGAGGGATGGTAGTTCTGGAACTCTGCTCTTACTGGGAATAGCTTAAAGAGGGAACAATGGAGAGAGAGAGAGAGAGAGAGAGAGAGAGAGAGAGAGAGAGAGAGAGAGAGAGAGAGACAGAGACAGAGACAGAGAGACAGAGAGACAGAGAGACAGAGAGAGAAAGTCTTCTAAATTCAGAAAGAAACAAAAGACTAAGGGAATAGGGAGGGGGGCAGGATAAGGGAAAGATGTTTTTAGAGGGAACCCTACTCACCTCAGATCTGAGTTAAAAAGAAAACAATATATACATTTAGAGGAGTATGAAAGTGTCTAAATTTATAAAGAAATAAAAGGGTGAGGGAATAAGATAAGGGGATTATAGAAGCTTATCTAGATTAATGGGAATTAAAGAAGGAATAACATATATTTGGAAGGTTATAAATGTCTTCTAAATTCAAGTGGGAACTATAAAGTTAAAAGGTGGGGGAGAGGGTAAGGGAAGGATCTTTGGCAGGATGTAGGCTAAGTAATACCAGGTCAAGATAGTGGATAGAAGAAAAATAGAGGAGACAGGAGAGACAGGAAATGAGATACACAGAAACATGAAATAAAGATCAGGAGTAGAACTTATTAGGGAAAAAAGCAAAGGTAATAATCATGATCTCAGACACAGTTAAAGCTAAAATAAATTTAATCAAAAGAGAAAAATATTGAAATATACACTATGTGTTAGCCATATTAATACTATTTTAGTCTATTTGAAATAACTAGACTGTATAAGGTTTGCATATTGCTGTGGTGTAAGAAATGATGAGTTGGTGGATTTAGAAAATTATGGAAAGACTTGGACTTATGAATGAAAATATTATCCACTCTCAGAGCAAAAGAAAAACCAGTATAGCATAGTCTTACACAGACAAATATGAATACATCTTTATATATGAGTATGATTATAGATTTCTAAGTGTTTGTATGTGTACATGCATGTATGCATGTATATTTATAGGTATATATTTCTGTGTATTTGTATATATGTATGTACATGTAAGTGTGTATATGAGTTTGTATGTGTGTGTATGTATGTATGCATGAATATATCTGCACTTAATTTTAGCCTTCTTGAAGGAAGGGGAAAGCAAAGAGTGTATAGCAGAAAACAAAAGAAAAACTAAGAAGGAAGCAAAGAAAAAATGGATAGCTCTGAATACAATGTGTAGTATTTATTATATAGGCTTTTTTGAAATGGAGATTTATTGCTGTATATTTTGAATCCTCTCCTGTTCTGCTGTGCAATGCTTTTTTTCTTTTCTTATTGTGTATTTAATTTTTGAATAAATTAATAAAAAAGAAACGTTCTATGATGTTCTCCTTATGACAGCTTTGTAACAAAGGAGTTGCTATTATCCCCATTTTAAAGTTGAGGAAAAATGCAAGTAGAAGTTAAGTCATTTGCCCAGATTCAGACAGTTAAAAAGAGTCTGAGTCCAGATTTAAATCCTGATCTTCCTAACTTCTCAGTCCTCTATTCACTGTCACCTAGGGAAGATGTAGAAGGAAATCCAAGAGAAATCAATTCCATAGAAGCCAAAGGATTTTGAAATATTTAGAATTAAACTTAGCAAAAATTGCACCCTACCCTCCTCCAATCCACCTCTCCTCCAGACTTACCTACTTTTGAACAGGAAATGATTCTCTTTTCACTTTGATGTTTCCCCTCAAAGTTAAAGATGACTCTTCACTGGGCTTCATGCCCCATGGAGAACGTCTTGGCAAGTCTACTTTTGCGTCATTTGCCCTCATCTCTCCATTTGTATGGCTGTCATCCTTTTTCAGTTTCTCATTACCCCATGCAATAGTTTAATTTGTCTCCCTGTTTTCAAATCCATCCTCCACACATCTGCTAAAATAATCTTATTAAAGCACAAGTCTGGTCATATTTCTTCCCTTCTCAGTAATCTTCAGTATCTTATTGCCTCTAGAATAAAATTCAAACTTTTTGACTTGATATTTAAAACTCTTCATAGTATGACTGTAACCTGTATTTCCAGACTTATTTAACACTGCTTCCCTTCATACATACTATGATTGAACAAAAGTGGATTACTTTCTTTTTTCCTGACCTCAGTATGCCACCTCCTGCCTTCTGTACTTTGTAAAGTCTTTCCCTAGTACCAGGAGTAAACTCTCTCCTCACCTCTGACTCTCAGACTTGTCTGTTTCTTGCAAGGCTTAATATAAGGGCCACCTCCTGAGGGAAGCAATTCCTAACTCCTCTGCTTTGGAATCCTTGCTCATTCTGCTGTTCAACTTGTTCTAATCTGTTTCACTGCTATATCTCTTTAGTAGAACGGAAGTTCTTGTTTATCCCTTCATTCATTCAATTTATTATTATCATTATTTACTTTGTTACTTTTTACTTTTGTCTCTTCCTAAGCAGAATGGCTTATACGTATAAAGAAGGGTATTAAAAAAGCTTCCTTAATGGAATTGAATAAATGGAATTAGGTGACCCTCCAATTCTTTCCAATTCTAAATATCAGTGAATTGATGTGTTGTACTTCTTTTTATATATTTTATTTAATTTAAACATTTCCAAATGACATGAAATATATTTAACATTTTTTAAATTGAGTTTCAAATTCTCTGCTTCCATCCAGTACTTCTTCCGCTGCTTGAGTAGGTAATAAAAGATATTTTTATATGCTCTGTTATAAAAGACACACATACACACACACACACACACAAAGAATAAAGAGAATAAGCAAAAGTATACATTCAGATGACCTTACAATTCATTAGTTCTCTCTCTGGCAGTGGATAGAATTTTTCATCATGGGTCCTTTGTAATTGTCTTGGATCTTTTTTTTTTTCTTAATCAAAATAGTTGTCTTTTCCAATTGATCATGGTTAACAATATTTATTTGACTGAATACAATGGTTGCCTGATTCTGCTCACCTCACTTTGCAGCAGTTCATAAAAATACGTCCCAGGTTTTTCTGAAACTACCGCCTTTATCATTCTTATACCACAACAGTATTCAATCAACTTATTAGATATTTATCACAACTTATTCACATATTTCTCAATTGATGGACATCCCCTCAATTTCCAATTCTTTGTTGCCCCAAGAAGAGCTGGTATAATTTATTTTTTTGTATTAATAGGTAATTTTTCCTTGTCTTTGATCTCTTTGAAATATAGACCTAGTAGCAGTGTTGCTAGGTGTAAGGGTTTGCACAGTTTTACATCCCCTTGAGCATAGATCAAAATTACTCTCCAGAATGATTAGAAGAGTTCACAACTCCTCTAAGGGTGTACTGGTGTCCCTATTGTTCCACATCTTCTCCAGAATTTGTCATTTGCCTTTTTTGTCATGTCTGCCAATCTGGTAGATATGAGGTGGTACTTCAGAGTTAATTTAATTTGCATTTTTCTAAATAACAGTGTTTTAAAGCATTTTTTATGTCACTATAGACAGTATTATTTCTTCTCCCTATTCATATCTTTTTATCATTTATTGGGAAAAGGTTTTTATTTTTTTGTAAATAAATAAATAAATTTTGTGCTCAATTTCCTATATAGTAAGAAATAAGAACTTTATCAGAGAAAAATGCTTTAAGTAGCCCCCCTCTTCCTACTTCTTGCTTTTTTTTCTAATTTTGGCTGAATTAGTTTTGTTTATTCAAAAACCTTTTTAATTTCATGTAATCAGAATTATCTGTCTTACTTCTGTCATCCTCTTTATCTTTGGTCATGATATCTGGCTTAAATTGACTCCATCCAGGAGAGTGATCAACAATAGGAAATGCTTTGATTTTATTGGTACAATGAAGAAACTCTTTCCACCGTTGATGATGTAAAATATTCACTTTAAGAAGTCATGCCATTTCTAGTCACTATCCTTTGATACTCCAACATAGTAATGCTTTTCTTGAAATATGGCTATAGAATTGAATATAATATTAAGTATGTTATCTGGTAAACACATCACTGTGATATCATACTGAACATATATATTTTTTCTGTTACTTTGCTTCAACCTAAAATTTCATTAGATATTTTTGATCACAATGTTTACTGATAATAAATACATACAAAATCTCTAGGTCTTTCTTTCCTCTATTTTTTTTCTTCTCATTTCTTTCATTGTAAAGTGTGTGTGTGTGTGTGTGTGTGTGTGTGTGTGTGTGTTTTAACCCAAATGTAAAATCTCAATTTTTATAAATTTCCTCTGGTAGAGATAATTCCAGAACCAGAGGGAACATGGAACCATTAAAATATCAAGTGTATGCTTCATGCATTTCATATTTCTTTTTTAGATTACACAAACATGCACACATGTGTATATATATATATGTATATAAATGTACATATATATGTTTGTATAGGCTTGAGGTCACTAGTGCCTCTATTAAAGGCATTCATAACAAATATTGAATAAAACATGACAAAGGAAAGATACCTTACACACTGCACTAGAAGGCCTCCTTCCAGGTTAAACTCAGTTCATTAATTTTTGAATTCCATCATTCAATCAATTGTTAATCTGCCTAAATATATATTTATTCAGTCTATAACTCTACACCTTATCCAAAAGTATATTGTAGGAAAGTTTTCCAAACCCAATATAGGAAAAGGAATACAGATAATTCAAGTGAATCAACGTTATCCTCTTTCCAATTCAGGAAAAACAGAAACCAAAACTCGAGGGGAAAAAAAAAAACCAACTTCCTGTAGAAATTTAACTGAGCAAAAATGTAGTGAAAACCTTGAAAACTAGGAGTTACGACCAATTAGAGATTATCACACATGTAGTCTCTGTCAAATTCAGAAAACCACCCTTCTCAGCATATTGTTATAAAGAGATCACCAAATGAGGAAGGGAATAGAAAACAAGAAACATGATGACACTTAAATGAGACAAGGCAAGGTAAGTTAAGAGAAAGAAAGGGAAAAACTGAGCTTTTAGAATACCAACCAAGGACCTCTGAAAAATATAATAGAAATGAATATGTTTACTTGACCAAGTGAAGATGCTGTTGGTTGTAATTGGTTTTACTTAAATGTAGATTATTGTGTGTGTTTTGTCCTTTGTTCTTGAAGAGGACCATGACCTCAGGAAGATGATGACATGATTTGCAATTGAATTGTGTTTAAGTGAGAGAGGGCTGTGCAAAGTCACCAACTTCACTTTCTCTTCTAGAGTCATCTGGGTTCAGTGTCCAGATATAGATCAGGATAACAGAGATGGGCTAGGATGTAGGGGGAGAACTTATCCCTTTTAAGCTAAGGTCTTTCTGAGTCCTCATTTTGAGGGAGGCGACTATCATTCATTTATGAGACTTGTTTAAAAAGTGAGTCAAGGGATGGCCCCTTCTAGAAAAAAAAAAAGAATCAATCTGGGAGGAGAAAACTCTCATAACTCCTGAGGTCTCAAATGTAGATCAGGTAAGAATCAAAAGAAAATTCTGTTCTTAAACAAACTCAGTGCTAGAAAACATCTGTCCTATTTCATGCTACAAGTTCTTGAGCTAGATCTAGATATTCTTCCATTTTCCCCCATCATATCCCATGATATTAATGTTCATGTTTTAGTTAACTACTCCCTTCAGAATTTCAATGACTAAGTTTCTCCTCCAGTTTCTTCCTCTTGTTTATATTCTTTCATTTTTCTTCTTCTTCTAATTATTTTTCTTTGTTGATCTTTTGCTCATTTTTCTTGTTCTTCTTTTTCACGTTCATGTTCTTTCAGTTCTATTCCTCCTCTTTTTCCTTCTTTTCTTTCTCCTTTTTCTCCTCTTCTTTCTTTTGTTTTTTTTTTCTCCTCCCTCTTCTCTTAACCTTCAACTCCTCCTCCTCCTTACTCCTTCAAATTCTCCTTCCCCTTCTCCTCCCCTCTCTCTTCATCTTCTTCCCTATTACAAATATGTATAGTCAAGGAAATCAGATGTCTGCATAGGCCATTTTCAAAATTTCCTCTTTTTTGACATGGTAATGCTTAATATGAACATACATACATACATACATATATTCCTTTGGGGATTGAATTACATATGTCTCTGTGTACACACACACATATATACATATTATAAAGGGTATGTATAAATGTGTGTTCAAATAGCAGACAATGTGTATATAAAAATAAATATTACATGTTTTTATCATACATAGTTTCTATTTTTTTCTGTCTGTTAACAGCTTTATTATTTCAAATTTTCTCATGGTGTCATTGACTTCTATGTGATATAGTCCGCTGTCCAGGGTATTTGTTTCTTCTGCAGAATTTTGGGTTCTCTTGTGCCAAGCTGATAATTCTTTTGTATTTTCATTTTTTATCCTCTAGGGGAAAAATAAAAAATAAAACATTTGTGATTAAAACTTTATTCTTCCTTTCATTCACTTCCTCACTTCACTTTTTTTGTTGCTGAATTTCTGATTTAACTGTGTTTTTGTGTCTCTTCTTAGTTTGACTTATTATATATTCCTGTCTACATAATAGTTTTTCATAATGAATTATTATCATTATTATTATTTTGCTCATCCTTCTAGCCTATTTAATGAATTTAAATTTGATGTGAGTAGTGGACCCTGGCCATTTCTAGAAGAAAGATCTGTGTTGGTCTCTTTGTTGTTTTCTTACAATATTGATTGTGTTATTAGAGTTGTGAAAGCTTTAAATACTCCCAAAGTATTCTGATCCAGGGCAAAATCTGGTCATTTTCCCTCTGCTCTTAAATCTTCAAATTCTTGACCTGGGTTTAGGACTGAACAAGAGTCGACAGATGCTATCAGGGGCTGAACAGCTCTGCTGGTTCAGATTTACAGGGCTTCAAACTTCCTCTTGGTCTGGGTTTCCTTCCTTGGTCATTCTTTTGCAGGCTTCCTAATGGGCTTGCAGTTGAGGGCTTGCTATGTTCCCATAGTCTAAGACACACAGCCACCGTTTGCTCCTGAACTTCTCTGAATACATAACCTATGGTCTATAACCCCCCTATGGCTGAGATTGATACCACAAAGCAGAGGAATCTTCCTTAGTCCATCCAGGATCTATGATGTGAAGCTAAAGAGTAAACGACAAACTTGCCAGTTGGCACCTGATCTCCCAAATTTCTTCTAATTAAATTGCATTTAGCTTGGATTTGAATGATCTGTTTCATTAAATATAATATTCATTTCTTAAAGAAATACTGTTAGTTAGGATGACCTAGAATATTAGACCCAAAAGGGCTATAAAAACAGACACAAAATGGTTAGAAATGGAAAATTAGAACATAGATTATTTATCTATAATCCTGGAAGGAACCTTAAAACATAGAATGTTTAAATATAAAATATGGAACATCAGAATTAGATAGGTGGGATCTGAGAACAGATCATATTCTAGTTAAAAATCAATTAGAATGTTTCTAGTTTTGAACAATTTACATCTTCTAATTTTAAAAATGTTTCTAGTTAATCATCTATATAATAATACATTGTTTAACTTACTGTTTGATCTTTCAATTTCACTTGAAAATATTCACAAAAGAGCATTAATTAGACTACCTGGCTACCATGGCAACCACTATATTTGCTATGCTTATACCCAGTACCTTAGTCTTTGCAGGGATGTACTTCATTGCAATCCTCAGGGTCTTTCTTGGGTCTTTCTAGAGAATGCAGACAAAAATAGTAGGGACCATACCTCTTCCAAGATGACCATGGAAGCATTGAAAACTTTCATCTTCCTAGAATAAGCTTTCAAAAATAATTATGAAAAAGAAGTACCTTGAGGGAGTGAAGTTTATCTCTGGCCCACCCTCAGTCCAGGAACATGGCTCAATGTTGAAATAAAAATCTAAATCAAGAAACAAAATGGGAAAATGAGTATACAACAGCACAAAAAGAACCTGACTGTTAAAAAAAAAAAAAAAACTACTAGAGTGATAGGAAACATCAAACCACAAACTCAGAAGAAGACAATAAGTCAAAATAGTTGCAAGCAAACATTCAAAGAAAAATATAAAGTGGGCACAAGCCCAAAAATAATTCCTAGAAGAGCTAAAATTAGTTTTAAAATAAGAGTGGTAGAGGAAATTAGATAAAGGAATTGCAAATAAGACAAGTTTGAAAAGAAAATTAGCATCTTGGCTAAAAAAAAGCACAAAAACAGTAATGAAAATTACAACTTAAAAAAGCAGAATTGGCCAATAAAAAAAGTGGTAAAAGAATTACTGAGAAAATAATTATTTTAATTAATTAATTAATTTTTAGGTAGCAATATTCACTTTCACAAGATTTTGAGTTCCAAATAGTCTTCCCATCTCTCCCCTCCATCCATCTCAAGATATAGTGCATTCTGATTAATCCTTCTACCAATCTGCCCTCTCTTTTCTCATCTCTCTCCACTCTAGTTTCTTCTAGGACAAAATAGATTTCTATAGCCCATTGCCTGTATGTCTTATTTTTTAGTGGCAGGTAAAGGTAATTTTTAGCATTTGTTTTTAAAACTTTGAGTTCCAGCTGGTGTCCCTTCCTCCTGCCCCACTTATCTCTAATGAGAGGGCAGGCAATTCAATATAGGTAATACATGTGTAGTCATGCATAACAGTTCCATAGCAGTCATGTTGTAAAAGACTACATTTCCCTCCATCCTGTCCTGCCTCACATTTATTCTATTCTCTCTTTTGACCCTGTCCCTCTTCAAAAGTGTTTAATTCTAATTACCCCTTCCTCTCATTTGCCCTCCTTTCTAGCCACTGTTGTCCCCCTGCTTATTCCTTTCCCTCCTACTTTCCTATAGTGTAAGATAGATTTTCACACTAAATTACGTGTGCATGTTATTCCCTCCTTAAGCCAAATCTGATAAAAGTAAGGTTCACTCTTTCCTCTCATCTCCCCCCTCTTCCCCTCCATTGTAAAAGCTTTTTCTTGCCTCTTTTATGTGAAAGATAATTTACCCCATTCCATTTCTCCCTTTTTCCTTCTCCCAATACATTCCTTTCTCACCCTTTAATTTTAATTTTTTAGATACCATCTCTTTATATTCAACTCACCCTAGGCCCTATTTCTATGTGTACATAATCCCTCCAACTACCCTAATCCTGTGAAATGTCTAAAGAGCTACAAATATCATCTTTCCATGTAGGAATGTAAACAGTATAGCTTTAGTTAAGTCTCTTATGATTTCTCTTTCCAGTTTACCTTTTCATACTTCTCTTGATTCTTGTAATTGAAAGTAAAATTTTCTATTCACCTGTGGTCTTTTCATCAAGAATGCTTGAAAGTCCTCTATTTCACTGAATGACCATTTTTTCCTCCTAAAATATATTCAGTTTTGCTGGGTAGATGATTGTTGGTTTTAATCCTAGCTCCTTGGACCTCTGGATTATAATATCCCAAGCCCTTTGATTCCCTAATGTAGAAGCTGTTAGATCTGGTGTTATCCTTACTGTATTTCCACGATACTCAAATTGTTTCTTTTCTAGCAGATATGTTCTCATTGACGTGGGAGCTGTGGTGTTTGGTTACAATATTTCTAGGAGTTTTGTTTGTGGATTCTTTCATTATCTATTTTACTCTCTGGTTCTAGAATATCAGGGCAATTTTCCTTGATAATTTCTTGAAAGATGATGTCTAAGCTCTTTTTTTTGAAACTCCTTTGACATTTGGCCAATTCTGCTTTTTGTTCCTTCTTCTCCTCATTGGCTTTTTGGATCTCTTTTGTCATTTCAATTAGACTATTTTTTTAAGGTATTATTTTCTTCAGCATTTTTTGAGTATGCTTTAGCAAGCAATTGACTTGTTTTTCATGATTTTCTTGGATCTCTCTGGTTGCATTTCCCAATTTTTCCTCTTCTTCTCTTACTTGATTTTCAAAATTCTTTTTGAGCTCTTCCATGACCTGAGACCAATTCATATTTCTTCTTGGAGGTTTTTGATGTAGGAGCTTTGACTTTGCTGTCTTCTGTTTGTATTCCTTGGTCTTCCTTATCACAAAAGTAACATTCTATAGTTTGATTTTTTTTCCCAGGTTTTGCTCATTTCCTCAGCTACTTATTTGATTTTGAGCTTTCTCAATGTAATTCTCTGCTTCCATTTGGGGTGGGGGATGTACTGTCAGCCACTCAATCTCCCCACAATCTGTCGGCCTAGAGCTCCAGAAGTAGCTACTGATGCTGCTCTTACTGCAGCTGCCTTGGTCTCCTCCACCCCCTCTACTACCCTGTGGCTGGGGCAGGACTACTCTACTCTCTCATATAGGTCCTACAGGTTTTTTTCCCCCTGACTTTCCAATTTGTCCTCAGTGTTTTGGGTTTGTGAAGTCTGGTGACCACCACAGGTGCCAGTGATTCAATTCCCTGAGGCCTGCTCAGACCCTATCTGAGCCAGTGTGGTTCACGCTGGACTGAGCTCTGCTCCCAGTCTGGCGTGATTGACCCTTGCCATCAATCTTCCAGTCTCTTAGGCTGGAGATTCACTTCACTTAATCATTCTGTGGATTCTGCAGCTCCAGAGTTTGTTTAGAGTAATTTTTTACACATATTTGGCTGGGCTTGAGGGAAAAGCTCTAGCAAGTCCTTGCTTTTAACAACAAAGTAATTCCTTTTGTGACAAGTTGAATTTGAAAAGTTGAAGCTAATGACTTAATCAATAAAAAATATAAAGAAATCTAAAGGAGTGAAAAAATAGAAAATATGAAATATCTGATTGGGGAAAAAATGAACTGACCTGAAAAAGAGATTGAAGAGAGATAATATAAGAATTTTGGAATTACCTTAAAGCCATGATCAAAGAAAAGCCTAGACATTATATTTCACAAAATTATCAATTAAAACTGCCTTAATATTCTGGAACAAGTGGGTGCAATAGGAATTACAAGAATCCATCAATCACCACCTGAAAGAGATAAAAAATTGAATAATATAGTCAAAGTCCAGAGCTCCCAGGAAAAGCTAAATGAATTACAGGGAGAAATAGACATTGGAACTATCCCAATAGATGTCTTTAACTTTTCCCATCTTAGAGATAGTTAAATCTAACTGAAGGGGTTTTGGAATCTGGACCCCTAAAAGGAAAATAGCATGTTTCTGAAAGCAACCCAGCCTCTGAACTTCCCCATGCTGGCATTTTGCCTCAGACTTCTGTCCCATCGCAGTCTACCTAGACACTCAATAATCCTTTTAATTACTCTTTCATCATGGCTCTCAGACCATTTGGGGCAGCTAGGTGGTGCAGTTGATAGAACACCAGTGCAGGAGTCAGAGGAACCTGAGTTCAAATCTCACCTCAGACACTTGACACTCACTATCTGTGTGACCTTGGGCAAGTGACTTAACCTCAATTGCCTCATCCTGGGTCACCTCCAGTCATCCTGATGAGTATCTGGTCACTGGATTCAGATGGCTCTGGAGGAGAAGTGAGGTTGGTGACCTGCACAGTCTTCCCTCTCTCAAAACAGAGCCAAGTGCAAATCATGTCATTATTTCTGATGGCATGGTCTCCTTCTGCAAGGAAGGATGAACACACAGACCATTTAACTCCTTTCATTGTCTGTACCTGGTCAACCCCAGGCTATTTACAACTCCTTAATCCTATCCAGTTAGTCTCACTCTCTTTTCTTGTATATAAGTACCAATCTTACCCCCATTAGCTCAATCAGATTCAGTTAGAATCTAACCTAGGTGATACTAATAAATTTGGCTACTTTGACTGAAAGAAGGCTAGAGTGGTCAAAATTTTTTGAGGCAGACACCCCTGTACCCTTACACTTTGAGGGCTTCCAACACTCCAAATCACAAAATAACCATAAATTAAAATAAAAAGAAGTAAAAGAGATAAATAGAATCTTAGAAAAGTTAGATATGATAGACCTCTGCAGACAATTCAACGGGAATAGAAAGGAGTATGTCTATTACCTTTGTCTCAACTGCACATGACACTTTCACAAAAATTGATGACATCTTAGGGCATACAACCTCCCAACTAAATGTAGAAAAAAAGAAATATTGAATGCACCTTTTGCAGACCATGATACAATACAATTTATATTTAATAGAGGTCTTTGTAAACATAGATTAAAAATTAATCAAAAATCAAATCTAGTCCTACAGAATGAGTAATTTAAAAATAACAGAAAAAATAAATAATTTCACTACAGAGACCAACAATGAGACAACATAAAATCTGTGGGATGTAATCAAAGCAATACATAGGGGAAAATTTGTTATCTCTAAACATATACATCAATTTAAAAAAGCAGATCAAAGAATCAGGTATGCTACTACATAAACTAGAAAAATGACAAATTAGAAGCTGTAAATTATACTCCAAAATAGAATCCTTAAAATCAAAAGAGATATGAGTAAAATTGAATGTAAAAAGCCCTCATAGAACTAACAAATAAAACTGGGAACAAATTTTATGAAAAGAATAACAAAATAAACAATTGATCAGTTTTATTTTTAAAAGCAAGAAGAAAATTAAATTACTAATGTCAAAAATGAAAAGTTCAAAGTCACCTCCAAATATAATAATTATTAGATGTTATTTTGCCCAATTACATTTCAGTAAAAGCAATAATCTAAGTGAAATAGATGAACACTTGAAGAAATATAAACTGCCTGGATATTAGGATTATCAGGGAAAATTATTGGAATAACTCTGTGTTAGAACTAGAAACTGAATAAGCCATTAATGAGATTCTTAAGAAAAATCCCCAGGGTCAGCTGTATTTCTAAGTAAACTCAACCAAACATTTAAGTAACAATCTATTCCAATACTATCTATTTTTTTTTTAAGCTGCTGCAGCAGTCCTCCAAATTACTTATGTGACACAAATATGGTTTTGATATCTAAACCAGGAAGTGTAAAAACAAAGGAATAAAACTATACTAAGACATTTTCCTTAATGGATATTGATACAAAAATTTTAGATAATATACCAGCAAGGAGATTACAGCAACATATTATATAAGATCATATACTAAGACCAGGTAAGATTTATACAAAGAATACAGGGTTAGTTCAATATTATGAAAACTATGGGCTTATTTGACAGTGTCAATAATGAAAATAAGAATTGCCATATAATAAAATCAATAGATACAGACAAAGCCTTTGAAAAATACAGTATTGATTCATATTAAAAACAACAACACTACAAAACATAGGTATCAATGAAAGCATTCTGAAAAAGAAACTTTATCTGTAACTGGGATGAACTTGAAGTATTCCCAATAAGATCAGTGATGAAATGACAATATCACCACTATTTTTCAATATTGTACTAGAAATGCTATCTATAGCAACAAGGAAATAAAAGGAAATTGAAAGAATAATACTAGGCAATGAGGAAATAGAACTTTTGCAGATAATATCATGATATTCTTAGAGAATCTTAGAGAATCAATTTAAAAAAAAACTGGTTGAAATAATTAAGAAATTCAGTGAAGTTACAGTATATAAAATAAATTTATATTATTCAATAGCACCAACAAAACCTAGCGTCAAGAGATAGAAACATTCCATTTAAAACCACTGCAGAACCTATCTACCTGACAAACCCAGGGATTATATAAACATCATAACAAAATAATTTTCACAAAAATACAGATCTAAATAATTTGAGAAATATTAATTATGCGTGATTAGACTGAGTATAGTAAAAACTATGCTTCCTACTTGATTTAATTTAGTTATGCAATGTTATACCAATCACATTTCCAAAGACTTTTTGCATAATGCTGGAAAAACAACAAAATTCATCCAGAAGAAAAAATATCAAGAATGTCAAGGGAATCATTTAAAAAAAAATATGAAGGAAAGGGGGCATTGCTGCATCAGATTTCAAACAATAATATAAAGCAGTAACCCTCCAAACAATCTGGTAATGGCCAAGAAATGGAGTGTTGGATCAGTAGAATAGGTTAGGAGCATAAAACACAGAAATAAATGACCAAAGTAATCAATGTTGGATAAACACAAAGATGTAAATTTTTGGGACAAGAATTAATTATTTGACAAAAATTGGTAGGAAAACTGAAAAGCAGTTTGGCAGAAACTAGGCAGAGACCAAGGTCTCACATCATATATAAAGATATGTTCAAAATGAATAAGTGATTTAGAGAAAAATATTGTTAACATTAGTAAATTGGGGAAGTTGGAAAATGTACCTCTCAGATCAATGGGTAAGGGAAGAGGTTATGATCAAACAAAAGATAGAGAGGAATAAGGGATGTAAAGCAGATAATTTTAATTACTGAAGTTAAGAGGATTTTGCAGAAACAAAAATAATGCAGCCTAAATTAGAAGGAAACCAAAACTAAGGAAAAAATTATAACAAGATTCTTTGATAAAGACCTCATTTCTCAAATATATAGGAAACTTAGCCACACACACACACACACATACACACATATGCATATATATATATATATATATATATATATATATATATATATATATATATATATATATATATATATATATATATATATATATATATATATATATATATATATATATATATATATATATATATATATATATATATATATATATATATATATACATACTAGAGTGGTTTGCTATTTTCTTCTCCATCTCATTTTACAGATGACTAACTGAGGGAAAAAGGATTAAATGACTTGCCCAGGTTACAATTAGTGAAAATTTGAGGATGAATTTGAACTTAGGTCTGCCTGACTCCAGGTCCAGCACTTTATTCACTGTGCCACCTAGATGCCCCCTTTTTGAATATAATTGTGAAAAATTAAATGAAAGAAAACATCTAGAAAATATTGAAAAAAAAGATGATCCAGATTTTTCTCTAACTTTATTTTTTTTTCTAAAGGCAAGGCGAGGCAACCATATAAAGGCATATGCTGGCATATAAAGGAATCTCTGCAGATAGAGATCACAAAAGATGGATTCTGAGATTCCTTCAGGCATAGAGTTACAGTGACCCTTAGATCCACACTGTCCTCTTTTATTTTATTTAGACATTCCTTAACTCACAAATATCCTTATAATATGTTGCCTAGAACTGAATCCAAAACTCCATATGTGTCCTTGCTAGAATGTCATGCATTATCACTCTCCCTTCTATCACTAAAGGTAATATCACATAATGGTGTATTGCACATATTCTGTATTTAATATTTGCTTAATGAAATTGGAGTACACTCACTTTTTACTTTAGCAATCACTGTTATCTACTCATAGGTTTTGTGATCCACATTAATTTGTCACACATTTGATAATGTCAGACAGGCCAATCATTTTTCCTTCTATACATAAAAAAAACTCACTCTGATATTTATCATTTTTTGAAGATACTGGACAGGGAAGGTAATGAAGGAAGGATAATCAAAGATGGGTCCAAAAATAGTTAATCTATGCGGCTCTAAAACATTTTTGAAACATATTTTTTGTTGCTTTGGCTTAATTTCTTCTCCGTTTTCCCAACTATGAAAGGAGGGAGTTGGACTAGACTACCAAATCCATATCCACTAACAAAAGATCCATTTATTAAAGAAACAAAGCACACTTCCTCCCAAGCTGGCCAATTCTGTAGAGGTATCTGTGATAAACTGATATAGTCAGCAAGAGTTTAGTTGTCTAATTTTGAAAGATCCGAATAAATTTGGTTTCAATTCTTCCCTCTGTCTTACTACCTACCCATCCTCTCACCAAATGATTTATTAAGCCTTGTCAATTCTAACATAAAAATTTCATGTACCTATTCTAGTATTCCCACCAAAAAATAACTTTAAAATCTTGTCAACTGCATCTTTAAAACATCAATCATATTTTATACATTTCATTTTTTCTTACCTTATTACAAATAGCTTTATTTTTTTTAAAAGTATATATTGAAATGAAATGACATCATTGTAATAACACTACTTAGCTTCTGTGTCTTGAAATTCTTTCCACTCTTCCGTGTATTTTTATTCTGTTAATGTTTTAATTAATTAACATTTAACATTATTTTCTTTTTAAATTTTAAGTTCTACATTTTCTCCTTCCTCATCTTGCTCACCTCTGAGAAAAATAACAATTACTTACGTGAAACCATCAAAAATATTTTCATATTAGACATATCTCTAAAATGCAAGAAAAATAAAGTGAGAATATTAAATTCAATTTACACTCAGAATTCATCAGTACTCTCTCTGGAGGTGGATAACATTTTTTCACCATGAATCCTTTCAGATTTTCTTGGATCATTGCACTAATCAGGGTAACAAAGTCATGCAAACTTGATCATTACAACATTCCTGCTAATGTGCACAATGATCTCCTGGATCTTATTTTACTTTGTATTAATTCATATAGATCTTCCCAGGTTTTTCTGAAACTAACCCTCTCATTATTTCTTATGGCATTATAGCACTCCATCAAAATCATAAGCTATATAACCTATATCAGATTACTTTCATCCTGAGGAGGAGGGAGAGTGATGGAAGCAGAGAGAAAAATAAACATCTTATCAAAATGAATGTTTGATATTGTCTGTGTATATAATTGGAAAAAAAAATAAAATGCTATTAGAAATAAAAACATGAAAACATTAAAATCATGCTAGAGCTGTTCAGACATTTCCTAATTGATGAGCATCCACCCAATTTCCAATTCTTTGCTGCCACAAAAAGAGTTGCTATATATATATATATATATATATATATATATATATATACACACATACACACACACACACACACACACACACACACATATATATATGTATGCCTTTCCTTTTCTTTGAGATATAGACCTAATATTGATATTATTTGATCAAAGGATATGCACAGTCTTAATATGCTTTGGGCCAAGTTCTAAGTTATTGTCTATGATGGTTGGAATAGTTCCCTATTCCACTAGCAGTACATTAGTGTACCTATTTTTTCTTCATTGACTACAGCATCTGTCATTTATGATAAGATGAGAAAGTACCTCACAGTTGTTTTAATTTGTATTTTTTTAATTAATAACGATGTACAGCATTTATTCTTTTGACTATGGATAACTTTAATTTTTTTTTTCTTTTGGAAAACCTGCCCATTTATATCCTATGAACATAAATCAATTGGGGAATGGCTCTTTAAAAAAAAATTAAGCATCTTAGGATATATTTGAGAAATGAGGTTTTTATCAAAGAAATGCCATAAATTTTATATTACTTTATTTTTTATGATTCCTTTTACCATATTATAGTTTTCTTGATTTATCTCTTTTAAAGTTTTTTTTTTTGCTTTTACTTTGTCTGAACTCATGATTGCTATCCCTGCCTTTATTACTTCAACTGAAGCATGTTAGATTCTGCTCTAGCCCTCTCTGTGTATCTTTTTTTCTAAGTGTGTTTCTAAAATATTTTTAGATTCTTGTTTTTAATCCATTATGCTCTCTATTTGTTTTATGAGTTGAGTCTTCTTATTAAAATTCACAGCTTTTATTGCTATATATTTCTCTCCATCGCATTTTCTTCATTTTCCATGATCATGCCTCTCTCTCTCTCTCTCTCTCTCTCTCTCTCTCACTCTGCCTCCTTCCCTTCCTCCCCCCTCAAAAATTTACGTTGCTTCTAGTCATCACCTCCCTTAATCCTACCTCCCTTTTATCATTCCCCATCCCCCTTTCTCTTATGCTTGTCCCCTTATATTTTCTTATTGGATAAGTTACATTTCTATGCGTGACTGAATATGTGTACAAGACTGAGTAGTCGTTAGGGAATCTTCCCCCACCCTGGCTTTCAAAACCTTTATGTTGGTGCTTCTCTCTCTGCTATGTATGTTCGTATGATGAGAGAGCTGGATCTGTCTGTTGTTATGGTCAGACTGCTAGAAGACCTGTCGGTTGGTCTTTATATCTCTGCTTATATTTTCTCTATGGGACAATGTAATTAAAGTAGATTGTTGACCTCCCAAAAGTTGCTTTCTTTTTAGAAAAACAGATCTAAGAACCTATGCAGTAGGCCCTCTTGTATATGTCAGGGTGCTTACTACTAAATACCTAAACCAGGAAAAACCAAAACAGAGAAAGAAAATTTTAGACCAATTTCTCTAATGGATATTAATGCAAAAAGTTAATAAAACATTAGCAAAGAGATTATAGTAACTTTTCATGAGGATAATACACTTGTACCAGGTGGGATTTATATCAGGAATGCATGGATAGTTCAATATTAGGAAAACTATCAGTATAATTGATCATTTCAATAACAAAATTAACAGAAATTATATTACTATCTCAATACATGCAGGAAAGGTTTCTGAAAAAATGCAGCACCTATTCCAAGTAAAAACAATAGGAGGCATTGGAATTAATGGATTTTTCACAAAACGATAAGTATCATCTAACTTAAAGCACAAGGAAGCATTACAGGTAATGGGAGTAAGCTATAGGCTTTCCCAACAGAATCAAGAATGGAATAAGGATGTCCATTATCACCACTGTTATTAAATATGGTATTAGAAGTACTAGCTTTAGCAAAAAGAGAAGAAATTAGAATAAGGAATGAAGAAAAAGGTTATCACTTTGTAGATGATATGATGATATACTTAGAGAATCCTAGAAAATCAACTAGAAATTACTTGAAATAATTAACCACTTTAGCAAAGTTGCAGAATATAAAATAAACTCACATAAATCATCAGCATTTTTATATATCACTAACAAAGTCCAACAGCAAGTGATAGAAAGAGAAAATCAATTTAAGATGATTGTAGACAACGTAGATGATTTGGGAGTCTATCATCTCCCAAGACACAACCAGGAACTATATGAACACAATAACAAAACACTTGTCATAGGAATAAGGTCAGATCTAAATACCTAGGAAAACATCAATTGCTCACGGTAGGCTGAGCTAATATAAAAAGAATGACAATTCTGCCTAAATTAATTTGCTTATTCAGTAACATAGCAATCAAATCATCAAAAATATTTTACAGAGTTAGAAAAAATATAACACAATTCTTCTGGGAGAAAAAAAAGTTCAGGAATATCAAAAGAATTAATAAAAACTTGTAAAGGAAGGTAGCCTAGCTGTATTACATCTGAAACTATATTATACAGCAGTGATCATCAAAAATGTTTGGTATTGGCTAAGAAAGAGTGTGGATCAATGCAATAGTTGAGTTTGTTAAATCCAAAGACTCTAACTTCTAGGATAAGAACTCAATACTTGACAAAAACTGCTGCAAAAAATAGGAACTAATATGGTAGAAAATAGGCATAAAACAACATCTTATGCTGTATACCAAGAAAAGATCAAAAAGACCACATGATTTAGACATAAAGGGAGATACTATAAACCAATTAGGAGAGCAAAGAATAGTTTGCCTGTCATATTTATGGAGAAGAGAAGTGTTTATGACCAAACAGGACATAGAAAACATTATAAAATGGAAAGTGGATAATTTTGATTATATTAAACTAAGCAGGTTTTGCACAAAAATACCAATATAGCCAAGATTAGAAGGAAAACAGAAAGCTGGAAAACAATTTTTACTGCCATTGTTTCTGAAAAAGGCACTTCTAAAATCTATAGAAAACAGAGTGAAATTTATAAGAATACAAGTCATGCCACAACTGATAAATAGACAAAGGATATCAACAAGCAGTTTTTAGAGGAAGAAATGAAAGCTATCTATAATCATATGAAAAAATTCTCTAAATTGCTGTTGATCAGAGAAATGAAAATTAAAACCACTCTGTGGTACCACCTCACACATATTATATTGGCTAAAGTGGCCAAAAAGGAAAATGATAAATGTTCTGGGAAAATTGGAACACTCTTGAATTGTTGGTAGAGCTGTGAATTGATCCAAGGAATCTGGACAGCAATTTGAAACTATGCCCAAAAGGAGCTATGCCCAAATTACCCTCTGATCCAGAAATATCACTACTAGGTCTGTACCTCAAAAAGATCATGAAAAAGGGGAAAGGGCCCACACATGTACAAAAATATTTATAGTGGCTCTTTGTGTGGTGGTAAAGAATTGGAAATTGAGGAGATTCCCGCCAATTGAGGAATGGTCAAACAAATTGTGGTATATGAATGCAATGGAATATTATTGTGCTATATCAAATGATGAACTGGTGGAGTTCAAAAAAACCTAAAAAGATTATATGAACTCGTGCTGAGTGAAGTGAGCAGAACATTGTACACAGTAATAACAGCATTCTGTGATGATCAACTTTAATATACTTATCTCTTCTCAGCAGTACAATGGACAAAGACAATTCCAAAAGACTCAAGATGGAAAATGTTATCCATATCCAGAGAAAGAATGATGGAGTCTCAATGTAGATCGAGGCATACTTTTTTGTGTTTTTTTGTTTGTTTGTTTCCTTTCTTGTGGTTTTCCCCTTTTCTTCCGAGTCTTCTCTTGCTACATGACTGCTGGGAAATATGTTTCATATGATTGTACATGGATAGTCTGTGTCAGATTGTAATTTATCTTGGAGAGGGAGGGAGAGAGGGGAGGGAGGTAGAAAAAAATTTTAACTCAAAAATCTTATAAAAGTGAATGTTTAAAACTAGCTTTACGAGTAATTGGGGAAAAATAATTTTTTTTTAAGTGGGGGAAATACAAGACTCATGATGGAAAATGTTATCCATATCCAGAGAAAGAACTATGGAGTCTCAATGTAGACTGAAGTATACTATTCTCTTTTTTTCTTGTTTCTTTGTCATGGATTTTTGCCTTTTATGACTAATGTGGAAATGTGTTTAATATAATTGTATATGTATAGCCTATATTAGATTGCTTGCTGGCTTGGGGATGTGGGAGGGGAGGGAAAGAGAAAAAAAACTGGAACTCAACATCTTATAAAAGTGAACATTGAAAATTATCTTTACATGTAACTGGACAAAATAAAATACTATTAAGTGGAAAATAATTTGTAAAATTACCTTCCACATTAAAGGAAAGGATAGTGTAAAATATGATATTCCATAAAGCAAAGGAACAATAATAACCTACCCTGCAAAACTGAATATAACCTTTTAGGAGAAAAATAGATGGTTAATGAAATAAAATACCTTCAAGCATTTCTGAGAAAAAGACCAGAGCTCTGTAGAAAAATTTACAATCAAGACTCAAAAGAATCATGAAAAGGTTAACATGAAAGAATAATCATAAGGGACTCAACACAGTCAGACTCTTTACATTCACACATGGGAAAGATGATACATTTAGCTCCTAAGAAATTTATCATTATAAGGACAGTTTGGAATAGTCTACATAGACAAAAGTCATGAGTCTATGTCAACTATATTGGGATGATCTCCATAAAGAATACGGTGAGAAAGGACGATATAATGGGAGAAGAGGGAAAGGAGAAGTAGAATGGAGAGATTTTTCTCATATGAAAGAGATGTGCAAGTAAGAGCTTTATAATGCAGTGGAAAATGGGAGCAGTAACATGGTGGGTAATGCTTGAATTTTACTCTTCTCAGAATTGGTTCATAGATGGAAAAAAATATATATGTATATCTATCTATCTATCTATCTATATGTTTGTATGTATGTGTTTATATACACATATATCTATATACATATATACATACACACAGAGAGTTGTACACACACATACATACATAAAAACAATTGAATATTGAAATCTGTCTTTATAGGAAAATAGAAGAAAGGGATAAGAGGCACAGTAGAGTAATAAAAGGAAGGGAAGATAAAGGGAGGAAGTGATCAGAGGCAAAACACTTTTGAGGATGAGCAGGAGAGAGTGGGGGAAGAGAGAGGGAGAAGAGAGAGAGACAGAAAGAGACAGAGAGAGACAGAGGGACGGAGGGAGAGAGAGAAGGAAATAGGATGGAAGGAAATAAAATGTAATCATAACTGTCAATGTGAATTTCATGAGCTAAACCACAAAAAGGGAAGCAGACTGCAGAATGGATTAGAAACTGGAATCCAACAATATTTTGTTTATGAAAGATGCACACAAAGTTAAAATTAAATGCTAGAGCAGAAACTATTATGCTTCAGCTGAAGTAAAATTGGAAGAGATAACAATGATTACCTCAGAAAACAAAGTAAAAATAGATTTCATTAAAAGAGGTAATTAGAGTACATTTTGCTAAAATATACCATAACAATGAAGGGATATTAATAATTTCACTGTAAGTTTTACTGATAAAAACGTCATTTCTCAAATATACAGGGCACAAAATCAAATTTATAGAAATAAGAGCCATAACCCAACTAATAAATGGTCAAAGGATACGAACAGCAACTTCCACCAGAAGAAACCAGACCTATTTGTAGTTTTAAAAAAGTCTCTAAATCACTGTTCAATAGGGAAATGCAAATTATAACAATTTCATCCCCATCAGAAATGAGGCATGTTTGAAGGCATGAGGGAAAATAGGTACACTAATGAATTGCTGCTGGAGTAGTGAACTAGTCCAACAATTCTGAAGAATAATTTAGAGCTATGCCCAAAGAGCATATGCCCTTTCACTTCATAATATTTTTGCTAGGTTTCTACACCAAAGAGATCATAGAAAAAAGAAAAGGACCTATATGCACAACGCTGTTTATAGCAGCTCTTTCCATGATTGTAGAGAATTGGAAATTGAGGGAACGCTCATCAATTGGGAAATGATTAAACAAATTCTGGCATATGACTGGAATGCTGTTGAGCTGTAAAAAATGATGAAGGATATGGTTTCAGAAAAAATGTGACAAGACCCATATGAACCGATGCAAAGTGAAATAAGAGGAATTAGAATATCATTGTGTACATTAAAAATAATGTAATGATCACATTCTGTTAAAAATTTGACTACTCTGATCAATACAATGATGCAAATCATTTCTGAAGGACTCAGGATGAAAAGATGCTTTCCACCTCCAGAGGGAGAAAACTGATGAAATCTGAATGTAAATTGATATGTAATATTCTCTTTTTTTGCTTTGTTTTGTGATATGATTAATATGGAAATATGTTTTCCATGGTTTTACATGTATAATTGATATCATCTTGTTAGCTTTCTCAGTTGGTGGGTTAATGGAGTGGGAGGTGAGAAAAATAAATATTATACTATTCTATTAATAACTAATTATTATTTTATGATCCACCCTTTTCCTTTTATTTCTGTTAAAACTCAACTTCAGAAAAGGTCAGTCAAGCTCTGAGGGGCATGAATGATGAGATTTGCTTCTAACCCCCAAGGCACATGATAGTAGTGGGTGAGACCACCAAATGGAAGATCTAATTTCTATTTAAAGTATAAACAGAATCTAATCTGGGTGAGCTTTTGCCTCGGGGAAAAACCTCCTGTTCTAAGTACCTTCCATTAGGGTTTAGGGCAATCCAGCTCATGAAAGAGAATACTATACAGAGAGATCCATATGGAAATAGCTTCCCCTGCCCAGATGCCTTGAGGTTGCTGAGTCCCATGATCAAGTCATATTCTCAACTGCAGGAACTGAAGACTTTTAGCCCACCTCCTCATTAAATAATCACTAATCAGGGTGGACTTTTGCTTATAAGGGGAGTTCCCTTCAAAAAGGATTTGAGGCATTTCTAGTTCTCAGTTGACAAAGTATGCTACTGAGAGAAACCACTAACCATCAATTTATTTATTACTAGCTAGCCTAACTAATAAATTGAGTATTGATTATGCAGACTCTGTATCAGGGTTTTTATTCATCACAGAAGGAAAAATAAAATTTGAAACTCAAAATTCATAAGGAAAATATGTTCAAAATTAAGTAATATTTAATTAATCATTAAATTAATTAATTAATTGAATTATTAATTAATTGGTATTTAATTAAAATTAAATAATATTTTTAAAAGGAGACTGCAATCCATTTAGCCCTGATTTTAATTGACTCAGCAGTGATTCTTTTTGAACTTTTCATATAATTTCCCTGTGATTTGACCCTCATTAATTCTAATTTAACCAAACATCAATCTTTTAATAAATTATGGCTGAATTTTGTACACTTCCAGACTTCAACTTAACTTCAGTTTCTGAAATCCAGTTAAATGCCTTGTTTCAAAAAAGAAATGAATCAGAGCTTTACGACTGAACTATAATTTGTCCTTTTTAATGAACTGCAATAAAAAATTTGCTCCTTAGAAAGAGATCACATGGATATATGATGACACTGAATCTTAGGCCACAGTGTGATAATTGTGAAGGCACAGGAAGGATGTCAAAAGTATATCATGATGGAATATTTGGGACCATGATTGATTTGACCATCATGACAATCATGACCATCCTTGACAATCATGATTTGAACTTTTCTCCCTTTCCCCACATAATCACAGATCATATGAACTATACCCATTGTAATTTTCAAACTTTTTGAGGATGAGGGTCCATTTCTAATATCTTTTGTGAAGTTGTTTATTGATAGAGAAAGTACTTAACAGAAAAGATGCTATGAATTCAGTACTATTTTAAAATAAATAAACATATTAATCCCAACAGCATTTATGTACATTTCCAAAAAAGTAATATCTTCATGTGAGACAGAATTTTTTAATTCTATAGAAAATATATTTTCTTCTTATACTGTAATATTTACAAAGATTGCAGATTCTAAAATCTGACTAGAAAAAATGTTCTTATTGAAATAGCTCTATGAGAGAGAGACCTCAGCTCACAGACTGAGAACCTTGGGTCTAGGTTGAATGTTAAAAGCATTTGAATGAGTCCTTCTCAAATGGCACTGCTAGTCTCAGTATTTCCTTGATTGCAACATTCTGTTTTGTTCTACTTGCCTTGACCTCTTTTTGGTCCAGCAGGCAGAAGAATTAAAAGATATTATAATTACCACACTCAACCAAGAAGCTAATAGTAAAGAAGGAGAGGAAGAGGAAGGAGCAGAGAAGGAAAATAAGGAAGTGTGGTACAATGTAAAGAGGTCTCAATCTTAATATTGGAAATTAGCATTCAGATATAGGCTCTACCATTTGTTGCCTTTGTCACCTTGGGTTAATAATTTAAACCTTCTCTTTGACAGTAGTTTCATTTCTAAAATGAGGTTGGCCTCCATGGTATCTATAATTTCTTCTAGTTCTAGAGATTTTTTTTTAATCTAAAGAAGATCCTAATAATGTAACCCTAATCTTCCTGATTATCTATGTGATCTAAGGGAAATAACTTAAACTTCTGGGGTTTTAGATTCCTCATCTGTTAAAAAATATATTTGGCTCTTTGTTCTCTTTTCTCAATCTGGTTCCAAGTTCTCTGGCCCCGCCCACACAATCTTTGAGTCAAAAAACTGGTCTCCCACTGAAGAGGGAATTTAGAATTTCAGCAATGACAAGCATGAAGATTACCACAACCAGGATGTGGTTGTAACACAAGGTTTAAAGTCCTGGTATGCTATAACACCTTTGCTCTCTACCCCTACTGACTTTTCTACTACAATTTGTAAAAAGTATGTACTACGTTTTTTTGATAGCCCATCCCTGCCACCATCTCTCACCATATTCATGGTATCGCCAAAATGCAGGAGAAGCACATGTTAATGTTGAATGTTCTGTTACTGCCTGGCTAAGCCTGAGATCTGACCTTAAGTCTCTAGATGCTTTATTTCTTTTTATTTCCTTTCCTTAGCAGAGGTCATTGACTCAACTCTTTATCATCACATTTCCATCTTTTGTGGTATTTTAAGGGTTCTTGATAGCACTCTCAATTTACCATATAGAGATTGTTCAAAAGAGGATGGAGGATGGAGAATGACTGCTGTTGTATATAGCTGAATATAACTAAAACTGAAGGACCAAAATGGACAGAAATGGCTTAGCCAAGAGATCTCAGTCTTGCCACTCTCCAGACAGTGAAAATACAAAATTAATTTAAATATCAGTTCAGTAGTCCTACAAATGATTCTTTTTGAAGGGAGTGTAATGAGTAAAATGGGCTGCTGTAGATGTTTTCTTTGTTACTATTTGTAAGTCCTTTGTATTTAATATTATTTCTGTGTCAGACAAAGTGCATTGTTACTAAATGGATGATAAAATGAGGTATTTGGACTAGATAGTTTTTGAGGTCTGTATTGCTCTTGAGCTATAATCCCATGATGTTATGAATTTATATATCTTAAGGGTAACAAAAAATAAGCTTGTCTCATTGGTAAATGAGAATATTATCCAATATTCTTATATGCTAAAAAATAAAAGGAAAGAAGAAGAAAAATAAACTTGATATAGAATACTTCATGTATAAACAACATTGTATAATCAAATTCTTCTTAATGTGTATTATAGTTACTTTGTTCTATTTACCTTATAAATCCTAAATTTTTCATCTCTCTACTCTGAATCATTGATTTTGACTTTTTTGACTTCTCAAGGTTAGACAAATACAACATTTACAACAGCAGAAAACTCCAGGATTACAAAGTCCCTTAAAGGTCATTAAATCCAGTCTGTACCTAAGCATGAATCTCCTACATGACATCCCTAATGCTAGTGAATCCAGGCTTCTCTTGAAGACCTTCTATGACAATGGAATCAATGCTTGATAAGAGACACCATTTAAAATCTGAAGTTCTTAATGTAGAACCAGGATAAACTGTCATAAAATTTATATCCACTGCTACTAATTTTGTTTCTACAAAGACTCCTTTAAAATATTTAAAGGTAACTATTTTGACTCACCCAAGTCTTCTCATCTTCAGGAAAAATTATGCTCACTTCCTTTAATTAATTCTGATTTGTCTTGATTTTCAGACCCTCTAATATCATAATCACTTTCTTCTGGAAATTCACCACATTGGTAGGGTTTTCCCTAAAATTTGATCTCCTGAAGTAAATATCCATAGCATGAACTGACCAGGGCAGAGAACCACAAAGTCTCTCATTTGGAGTATTGAGCTTCCTCAGTGCAATGTGGGCTGAGTTTTCATAGGCTTTTTTATCTTCTATACTTCATTGCTAGCTTAATTAAAATATCTGGGTCTTTTTCTATGTGAACTGCTTTCTAAAATATTTTTTCCTTCACCTTGGGCATATTGGTTGAAATATTTAGGAAGGAATTGGAAGGAGTATTAAAGGATTCATGAGTGGGGAATTTGGTTTCTGCAGACTTGGCTAGATTAATGGACTTCACAATTCATCTCAGCAATTGCCTATCCCATGACTTGACCAGGCCACATTTAAAATATTATATTCAATGCTGAACATTGCATTTTAGGAAGGAAATTGTCAAATTGGATATCATCCAGAGAAGAGAGATCAGGATGGTGATGGGACACAATATTGTGCAATATAAAAAACAGATCAGTTGATTAAGTTGGAGATGTTTAGGCTAAAAAGGAAAAAAAAAATATTCCTGGGGCAAAATAGGGTGGAAATTGGGAAATGATTATTCTCCTTATGGTCTGAAGAGTTATCATTAGAGGTCTTATTCTTCTTTGTTTAATAAAGCAGAACTAGGGATAATGGGTAAAAGTTCTGAGAAGAACAATTTAGGCTCAGTTTCTACTGTGATCTCTGGAATGATCTTTCTGTGATTGTTAGTCTTTACTTTGATCTTAAATCTCCTACTTTCACCCTTCTGCCTTTTGGTTCTCACTGAGACCTGACAGCCTGCTAATGATGTTACTTCCCTGATTACTCTTTCCAGTATTATTTGCATATGTACTCATACAAAGGGGAAAACCTTCTCCTCTCACTTGTGGTATGAGAGTCCAAAGACTCGTTGATCACCATTTTCACCTTCAAGTTATGTTTCTGCCACTATCACTCATTAATTTCTTCTCCTTTAACATTCACTCAATCCCAAATTTCTCACTAAATCAATATTCTGGAAATTGTTACCTAGTGATCCCACAAACTATTTTTCTTTCTTCTTTACTGAGTTCAGTGTCTTCCTTTCAATCTTTTTCTCCACATCTAGTCTTGTTTTCCTACTAAGGAACCTCAACATAAATACTGGAATTCCTTTAAATACTCTAATTTCCCATTTCCTCAGTGTAATTAAATTTCATGACTTACATTTTTCACAGCACCTCACCTACACACAGAGATGATTATAGACTTCATCTTGATATCAGGAAGGGTATTATTTCTATCTTCATGAGCTACAAAATTTCTTTATTTGATCATTATCTTGTATCATTCCAATACACACATATGCACAAACACACTCACATATATTATACATACATCCATATGAAAATTATTACATAATCTCACCTTGACCCTCAGTATGTGAGACAATCATTTTATGAGTTACTAATAGATTCATAGTCCCATTTACCATAGCAGTTAACCTAAATCTTTTAATCACTCCTCAATTCTCCCATGTCTTCCCCTCCTTCCAACTACTTAGTTGAGAATTTTGCCACATGCTTAACCAAATATATTGAAGTATTTACTGAGAGAATCCCCTTCTCCCTTCCTCCTAATATCATATCTCTCAGATATCTTCACCTACTATCTACTCCATCATCCCTCTTTCACATGAAATGATCCTCCTTTTTGCCAAGCAAATTCATTATCATGAACTCGATTCTGTTTTTACTTTTCTTCTTATCCATCAGATATTTCCATTTTTTCCTTTATCTTCAATTTCTCCAAAGTCAATAACTCCTTCTCTGCTGCCTAACTATGAAAATGTCCATGTCTTTTTTATCCTTAGCTAACTTGTATTCACCCCAAAGATCTCTGCAAGCTGTAACTCTTTTATCTTTCTAAGCTACACTTCATAAAGATGCTTTATATAGTTAATGTCTCTACTCTTTTCTGCGGTCTGGATTTTGACCCCATTATTCAATTAAAATTGCTTTCTCCCAACTTAGCAATGATTTTAGTTGACAAATCTAATGACTTGTTTTCATTCCTTACGCTTCTTGACCTGTTTGTATATTTCTTACTGTTGACCCACCACTTCTCTTCTTCCTTTATACTATTTTGCTTGGCAAACTTGTCAGCGCCCATAGCTTCATCATCACCTCCATGCAGATGACTCAAAGATCACAATATCCAGAACTCGTATCTCCTCTAAGCTCCAGCATCACTTTGCCAACTGCTTCTTGGAAATTTCATTGAATATCCTGCAGACATCTTAATATCAGAATATATAAAGAGAACTCATAATGTTTCCCACCAAATCCTCCTCTCAGTAGAACTTTTCTATTACTCTTCAGAGTCAGCATCTCTGTAGTCACTAAAGGTAATACCTTTCATCTTAACCTCAACTGCTAATTCAAATTAACCCAATATATCTGATATTTTCCCAAATTTTGTTGTTTTTATTTTCAAAATATGTCTTGTATAAGTCTCTTTCTTGCCACATCCATAGCCACCAAAATGGAACTGGCTTTTATCTCATGCCTGTACTACAATAGTTTTCTGGTTGAGCTCCTTGTCTCAGGTCTTTCCTTATTTTAATTCTCTCTTTTTTTTTTCCCACTCAGCTGCAAAAGTTATTGTCTTAAAGTGGGAGAATTATTATGCTACTTACTCCTACCCCATTTGATTAACTCCAGGGGCTCTGTTTGAACTTTAAATTTTTTCCCAACCTCACCACTTCCCACCCCAATGGTTTTATACATTGATTTCCTCCATATTCTGTTGACTCAACTAACTTGTCATATTTGCTTCTCCTTTTACTTGATAACCCATCTTCTGACCATACCTGTTCACTGGTTCTTCCCTATATCTAAGATGCTTTTCCTGTCACCTCAAGAGTGAGTTAAAATCTCGGGCCTACAGGAGACCTCTCCTAGTCCTTCACCTTAATTACTAGTACCTTTCTTATGGAATCACAATTCACATGGAAATATATGTGTGTGTACGTATATATATATATATATATATATATATATACATATACATATATATGCATATAGATGTATATATATGTACATATGCATGTATATATATACATACACACGTATGTAGATTGTAGACACATAGCTGATTACTTGTCCTCACTGAATGTGACTTCCTTTAAGAAAAAGGCCGTATTTTGCTCCTTCTTTCTATTGTCCGTCCTGAAACACATGAAAAGTTTAATAAATTCTCATTGACTTAATGTTTAGAAAAAACACAGAGCAAAGAAGCAAAAAAAGGGAAGGGGTGTGTAAATAAAATTTCCCAATCATTTTAACTGCTCACTAAGGTAATACATTGCTTTAGATGATAATAAGTCTCTTTCACTTGAGATCTTTCAAGGAAAACACTAGGTTCAAATCCTTGCATCAGAAAGTTACTCTCCTTGTGACACTAGGCATGTTACCTAATCTCTCTAGACTCTGTTTCCTTATCTCTTAAACAAGGAAGTTAGATTCAATTACCTCTGAATTTCTGTTAAATTTTAAATCTATGATGTTATGATCCTTGGATTGTCTGTCATATAAAAAGGATGTTCAACAAGGTTAAAACACTTAGTTTAGGTAGACAAAAATCCCCTCTATTCCCATATGTAAATTATCTGGTCAACAGAGCAGTACATAGTGACTTTCACAGACTGAAGGGCTCAACTTTTATGTGGGAGGTCATTGTTTATACTATGAAGTGACCAAGAATCTCTATAAATATGACCTGAAATGACCAGAAATTACATTGAGAGTTAGTTTCTTTTATCTAGGCCCTTAAACCAATAAATCTTGGGTACTTCTGCCTTGCCTTTGATTTTTTAGGAAAAGAAATAGTTAAGTGGCAGGGAATGATGTAGAAATATTGACCTATTATTCATAAAATTCAAATTTCATATCTACTCCAATCTTATTCTGGAAGCACGCCTTTCCAAATGTCTGGAGTCAAAAGAAATCTTTACTAGACAGTTGATCAGAATATTATTTTTTTTTTCAATTCAATAAACATTTGTTGAATGCATACTGCTGTGTGAAACATTGTTTTAAATTGTGGTGCTATGCAGAATATAGGAATAGGATCCAAATCACCCTTTCTTAAGACTTTATACCTTAATTAAGGGAGAATATGTCTTAAACAATTAATAGAGAGTCATAGATACCTCTCAATGAATTAGTGAGACATTAATTTTAGATTAAGTTCAAAAAGTCTCACAAGTACAATGACATAACACAAGACTTGTATAATGATAGACTATATCAGGAGGACTTTATAAATAATTATCCACCCAGAGAACAGAGTCATTCAAGATGGTTGACAGTCCATAACAACTTTGAAGATGAACTCCTGGAGTCAGAGACAGGGAGAGAATATTTGACTTCAATGATGGTCATTTTGACCAGAAAAGTATGTTTAGAATTTTAAAAGTCAGGAGGATTTTGGACCTTCAATTTTTCATTAAGGTTCTAGCTGTATTCCAGGATCTGCTGGGGGAAAAAAGTGTCTATCTCTATTAGTAGCCATGTTGGAGTGGAGGACAGAGGAGAACAGATTTGATATTAATATACTTAAAAAGGATTTCTTGAACAGTCTACTAATAGAATAAAAGGAATTCTACCAACCTGGAGCTGTCAATTATTCTTTCATCAAATGTAAACTCTATACTTTCCCTTGAACTGGAAATGTACTTGTGGGAGAGTGCATCAAAAATTTAGAAGACTGTTGTCTAACAAATATTCTTATTGTCTTACTTTAGTTAATACCCCTTTGAAAAAGCTATTTAACATGGCAGATTATATTGATCTTCAACTGATAGGTGACACAGTAATGGGGATTGAACTGAAGGTATTGTAAAAATCACTTTAATTTCTTAGGGGTATCCCTTATGACTCTGAAGGAGATAATTCAGTCCAAATTCCAGGCAATAACTTACCTATGAGAGTGGGAGTTGGAGTAGAGATCCTCAGGGTTTACAAGGGCTACAAAGAAAATTCAATAATTCATTCCTTTAGGACACCCATACAAATGATGAAATAGTACCTTAGGGAAAAGGAAAAAAATAAAAACTGGGTGTTGAATAAAAAGACCTGAATTTGAATCTCAGTGTTGAAACTCACTAACTGTGTTATCCAGAGCAGCACATTCGCTTTACTTTGTTTTGTTCCTCTGCTATAAAATGAGGCTAATAATTCTAGCACCAGATACTTTATAAGGCTGTTGTGAGAAAACACTTAATAAAACAAAAATTGCCATATAAAATGGGCAGCTGAATTGCATAATAGATAGTGTGCCAGGCCTGAAGTCAAGAAGATTCATCTTCCTGAGTTCAAATATAGTCTCAAACACAAACTGTGTGACCCTAGGCATGTAATTTAACCCTGTTTTCTTCAGTTTTCTCCTCCATAAAATGAGCTAGAGAAGGACATGGGAAAACATTCCAATGCCTTTGCCAAGAAAACCCAAAATGGGGTCACAGAGTTGGACACTACTGAAACCACTGCACAATAAATATAAATAAGAGATGGTATTTTTCTATGAATATCCACATTAATTCTCTATGATTGCCTTTTCATATGCATCTGATCTGATCATTTCCCATAACACCCCCAACATTTACATCATACATTGTAGAGATAAAATGGAATCATGGATGAGGAACTAGCATTGGAACCAAAGGAATTACAAGCAATCTCTGTCTCACAACTTGTTTAGACCTTAGATCCTCTTTTGTAAAAGCGACAGAGGATAAATCAGATGATCCTTAAGGTGAATTTTACCTCTAAATACTATAAGAATATGGAATCTGTTTTATAAACCTTCAATCATGGTACGTAGTTGTTATTTTGCTTTGTAAAATGAATATATTCATAGATAGACTGTCTACTTGATGGAGTTGTTATAAAGCAAGTATTATATAAAAATGGAAGTTCCCTATTCATGAGAAACCATCACTATGCTGAATAAAGCATGAAATAAGAATGGACAAAGGTGTGCTAAGTCCTGATTGCCACTATGTACTTGTATGTACTTGGATAAACTTAACCTCTCAGGCTTTCTTTTAGGAGGTTGTTGAGATAAACAGAATCAAATATTCTTTCTCTTTCTAAATGCCCATGATCATATTTAGAAACACAGAAAGGATGAACTCGATATCTAAAAGACAAGGCCATGATGTGATCGAACTCAGTATATCATGTGAATCTCATTTTCTTTACTTATAATAAGGGACTGAAAACAGTATTTATCATATTTCTATTGCAAAGATATTGGGGGAATAAATCAGAGAATTACCATGAAAATGCTTTATACATTTTAAACACATATGATAAAGTATTAGTTTTGAAGGGTCATAGGGTGTATTTTTCATTATGTTTGTTTTACTTGAACTGAGAAACAAGATGTAGGATCAATATGCATGAGAATGAATGCAGGGAATATTCATTAGGCATAAGGAAAAAAGATTCCTTAACTTCTATAACTTGAAACTTTTAATGTTCTGTCTTATGAAATAATGAGTTTCGCATTACTGACAGCTCTTTAATAGCACATACATGAATATTTGCCAGGATTTACAAAGAATGTACTATTTTAAGTGGATTGAACTAGATGACTACATTACTTCTGATGTCATTCCACCTCTGGAATCCTGTAATTCCTTGACATTGGAGACAGAGATGTAGTGAGTTCCTCACCACTGGAGACCTTGAGACAGAGGCATGATTCTTAGTTCAGGGTTTGCCTTCATAACCTCTAAGATTCCTTCTAACTCTAAGAACATCTGTCTTATCTAACATAACTCCATGTATTATAGATACTAAGCTACTATTATTCATCTTCCAAAGTAAGAATACTTTTTTTAGATTTAGGAAAAAAATTGAAATCTTGAGAACAATATGATCTAGAAAATTCTTCATTATGAATAAGTCAGTCAGAAGTTTCAATGAAATTCCCATCTCAAGTAACCAGGTACTTCATGGAATGGAAGCAGCATTCTATTTGGAGTCAGGAAACTTGGTGTCAATGGTGGCTCTGAGATTGATCATTTGTGTGAATTTGGTCAAATCTCTTGCCTTTTCACAGTTTGAATTTCCAGAGTTGTAAAATGGAAGCAATATTATTTGCTATAATATAACAGAGTAGTAGTTATATTTTGGAATAAAATAATTTATAAACCCCCTAAATCTATAGAAATGTTGGCTATTACTAGAGATTGTATGTGTGTGTGCACGAGAGTTGCAGTATAATCTTTGCTATACTGACTTCTGTTAGCAGTTTGAATGAAAAGTCCATTGTTAGCAATTTCATTCAATTTTGTGAAGCATATTGCACCATTCTCCAATTTTTCACATACGTTTCTGTTACAACAACCCATCAAAAGAGGAATATCTTTATCCCTCCCTGAAATGCAGACATCCCAGAAACTTGCTCCACTGCCATGAGGTTGACACATCTGTTAATTGTTATTTACATTTGATGGCACTCCAAAAATCATCCTGCCTGCCGAGTACAATTCTGAATGGATATAAAGACTGCGACTTAAACTGAAAGCTTAATGGAGGAAAGGCACCTGTCAGAATAATGAGTGCCAGGGCCTCAGGATATCATCAACCCAAGAGAATTTTGTCTCCTGATGCAATGTGTCAAGCTTGTCTCATTCACTGAGCATGACAACACAGGATATGCTCTGGAAGGATAAAAATGATTAGATATTTCACATGATGTTGTGCTATATATGTTACAAGACACATATGCATATGTCTTGATCCTTTTACATAGATCTGATCAGGTCACTTCTCTACTCAACAATGTTCCCTAGTTCCCTATTACTTCCTGAGTTGTCTAGATACTACTTCTTGCAATTCAAGAACCTAAATATTTTGTTCATACCCTAACATTCTGCTCTTATCTCATAATACTCTTGTTCACAGATATTAAATATACCCAATGTAAAAACTACTCAGTGTGCTGACAATCTTCCTCCTGCTTTCCTTATTTCTTTTCCCATTTTCTCCTAATTCCAGAGATTAGGAATAAGTACTACTCTGGGTTTGTTGATTTACTATTTGTATGTGAAAACTAGCTCAAATGCCACCCTCTTTAATAAGCCTTTCCTGTTTTCCACTACTGGTAACACCCTTCCTCTGCCCTTTGGCTACATAGTATATTGTTTGCACCTTTCTTATTTCCTTGTATAATGCTATGTTTTATATTTATTCCCCAAATAGACTGTGGGCCTCTTTCAAGCAAAGACTGTGTGTGACTTAACTAAATTTGATATTCATCTCCAACATCTAACACAGAGAGTATTTTGCACATAGTAGTCCTAAATAAATGATAAGTAAACTAATAAACTCATGAATGATTGATGCTGAAGAAATTTTTTTGGTTTTATATTGCTTAATATTCTTTATGGTTGGGGTGAAAAATTAATCCAGTTGGAACTGAGAAGCATGAGAAAATCACACATAATAAGAACACCAATGATTTGGTGTTCAAGCCAGTGATCTGCTTTGGCATAGATTATGACATTTTTTATAACTAAAGTCAGACATTTTTTTACCAGATGCCATAAAGGTGGAAAGTCATATAAATGGTAAATAATAATAAAAAAAAAAAGTAAAGGTTCAGATCTCAGAGTCAACTAATATGCAGTGAACACATTGATTCACAGATTTCTAGAATTAAAAGGAACCTCTAGGCTAATTCCCATATAGAAGAAGAAATAATGAATCTAGGTGACTTGCCCAATGGCACATAATGAGATCTCGATGGAGAGAGGAATTGAATATGTCTCCAAATCATAGCCTGGTGCTCTTGCCTTTCTTTCTAATAGGTGAAGAATGCAATGTAAAGAATGTCCATGATTCTTGTCTAAGCAGAATCCCTTTTCTCTTATCTTCTGCTATACCCAAGGAAAAGGTTCTCAACATTTTTATCTCATCCTTTTTGCTTTTTCTGCTACTTGTCTAAATTAAGGAATAATACTGAAGTAACTCACTACAAACCAAAATTTCAGTCAGGCCATAGATGCTGAATGGCAGATCCTTTGTTTTTATTGATTTTATCTCAAATATTACAGTGAGAAAGATCTTGAGTATTTATAAAAGTAAGCAGTAAGAAGTCATCAAGAGTCACTGACACAGGAGCCAAGATGGAGGCAGGTACCAACTTTGAGCTCTTCCCCAAATCTCTCCAAATGCCTGTAAAAAATGACTATGAGCAAATTGTATCATTATAGAACCCACAAAATGACAAAGTGGAACAAATCTCCGGCCCAAGACAACCTGAAAGGTCAAGAAGAACAGGGAAGGTAGAGGGGACAACAGCAGCAGCAACAACAGCAGCAACAGCAATGAATGCTTTCAGAGTTCTTGGCCCACAGAAAGTGGGGGATCAAGCAGATGATGCAAAACCCCTGAAGGCTTGGACATTACACTAATCCCCAACTCCATCCCACTGGAAGCAGAGTCCTACCTTGACAAAGAGATAGAAAGTCAAGTATTTGGCTGGAAAAATGATCAAACAGTGCAAAGAAACCCTTAAACTATAGAATCTTACTCTGGTCACAAAGAAGATCAAAACATACAACCAGAAGAAGACAACAAAGTCCAAGCTCCTACATCAAAAGCCTTCAAGAAAAAATATGAATGGGTCATAGCAGAGCTCATAAAGGATTTTGAAAATCAAGTAAGAGAAGTAGATGAAAAACTGGGAAGAGAAATGAGAGTGATGCAAGAAAATCATGAAAAATGAATCAATAGTTTGTTAAAGGGGATCCCAAAATGCTGAAGAAAATAACACCTTAAAGAACATATTAACCCAAATGGCAAAACAGATCCAAAAAAACCAATGAGGAGAAGAATACCTTAAAAAGCAGAATTGGTGAAATGGAAAAGAAAGTCCAAAAGCTCACTGAAGAAAATAATTCCTTTGAAATTAGTTAGAATGGAGCAAATGAAGGAGAATGATTTTATGAGAAAACAAAACATTATAAAACAGAACTGAAAGTATGAAAAAAAAGAAGACAACGTGAAGTATCTCATTAGAAAAACAACTGACCTGGAAAATAGATCCAGGAGAGTTAACTTAAAAATTATTGGACTACTTGAAAGCCATGATAATAAAAATAATGAACTTCGACATCATCTTTGAAGAAATTATCAAGGAAAACTGCCCTGATATTCTAGAAACAGAGGGCAAAATAGAAATTGAAAGAATCCATCGATCACCTCTGCTAAGAGTTACCCAAAGGAAAACTCCTAGTAATATTGTAGTCAAATTCCAGAGTTCCCAGTTCAAGGAGAAAATATCGCAAGCCATCAGAAAGAAACTATTTGAGTATTGTGGAAATAAAATCAGGATAACACAAGATCTAGTAGCTTCTACATTAAGGAATAGAAGGGCTTGGAATATAATATTTCAGAGGTCAAAGGAGCTAGGATTAGAACCAAAAATCACCCACCCAATAAAACTGAGTATAATACTTCAAGAGGTGGGGGAATGGAAATTCAATGAAATAGAGGACTTTCAAGCGTTCTTGATGAAAAGGCCAGAGTTGAATAGAAAATTTGATTTTCAAATACAAGAATCAAGTATGAAAGGGTAAACAGGGAAAATAAATCATAATGAAGTTATTAAAATTGAAATGTTTACATTCCTCCATATTTGTAACTCTTAAGTGTTTTCTCAGTATTAGGGTAGTTGGAGGAAATAGATAGGTAGATAGATAGATAGATAGATAGATAGATAGATAGATAGATAGATAGACAGACAGATAGATAGATGACACAGAGTGAGTTGAATATAAAGGGCTGATATCTAAAAAACAAAATTAAGGCATTAGAGAGGAATATCTTGAGAGAAGGAGATAGGAAGAGATAGAATGGGATAAGTTATTTTACATAAAAGAGACAAGAAAAAAATTTCACTATAGAGGGGAAGAGGGAGCAAGTGAGAGGGAATGTGTGAACCTTACTGCCATTGGATTTGGCTTAAGAAAGGAATAACATACACACTCTATTTGGTATCTTACCCTTTAGGAAAGTAAGGGGGGAGGGTTGAGGATAAAGAGAAAAGGGGAAACGATAGAATGGAAGACAAATTGGAGAAGGGGATAGTCAGAAGCAAATACTTTTGAAAGGAGAAAGGGTGAAAAGAGAAAATAGAATAAGTGGGGGGGCAGGATAAGATGGAGGGAAATAAAGTTAATATTTCACTACATGACTATTATGGAAATGTTTTTCATAGCTACACATGTATAATCTATATGGAATTGCTAACTTTCTCAATGGTAGTGGGGAGTGATATGAGGAAGGGAGAGAATTTAGGATTCAAAGTTTTAAAAATAAATGTTAAAAATTGTTTTTAAATGCAACTGGGCATTAAGATATGCAGGCAATGACGTATAGGAATCTATCTTACCCTACAAGAAAGTGAGGTGGAAGATAATGAGAAAGTTTGATAGAAAGGAGAACAGACTGAGGGAAAGGGTAGTCAGAATACATGACATCTCAGCACGGGAGGGAGTGAAGAGATGGGGTGAAAATTTGGAACTCAAAATCTTGTGGAAATGTTGAAAACCAAAAATAAATTAATTTTTAAAAAGAGTCACTGACACATTATTATTATTTTTGCATAGTCTTTACGCAAATTTTTATGCATTATACTCCCATTACTTATGGTAATAATAGCTAATGTTATAAATATTATTCAATTTTATCCTCACAACAACCTGGAGAGATAAGTGCTTTTGTTATCTTCATTTTAGAGATGAGGAAATTGAAGCACATAGAAGTTAGTTAACTTTCCTAGGATCATGGTTAATTAGTGTCTGAAGTCAGATTTGACCTCAAGTCTTCCATATTATAGGTGGTACTCTTTTAACTGTGACATCTTGATGCCTTTAAGGAAAAAGATCCTTGATGAAAATCTTATGTAGCTATTCCACAAGTGGTTTTCTCCAGGAAATCTCATCCCCAAAGTCACCGAATTAAATGAGAAAGAGGAACTAAGATTTACAAATCCAGCATATAGTCCAATAAATTTATAACACGAGTATCTATTTATTGGATAATTTATTGTTAGATATGGTAAGCATAAGTGGATGGCCTTAAGGTCCTTTCCTACTCTAAAATGGTATGATTTTGTAATGCTATGCTTCTTTTGTTTTATCAATATATTATCTAGGTTCTAGTTAGTGCTTAAGCAGCACTTTTCTTTAGCAAGGAGAGGGGTGTTAAACACATCATCAAGAGACTTTGAGTCAGCATGATAATAGGAGACAGGATGGAGAGAATTTTGAACTACATGATTATATCAATAAGGCATATTTTTTTTTCAGTTGAAGATATATTGTGGTATCCTATTTGAAGATAAGTTGTAGTAGAAGGTATTTTAAGACTATGGTATGAGCTTTAAAACAGAAGAATGTATCCAGAGGTGGTATAGGAAGCAGAAGTATAGTCTCCAATGACCCTCTAATCTTACCTAAATAGTCATAAGTTTGGAATTATTTAGACTCTATTGGACTAGATTAGTGGAAAAGTTGAATTTTTTTCAGTTTTCAGTTAAACTGAGATCACACAAGCAGTGTGTGAGAGCTAGGATTCTTAGTGAATATGTAACTCAGCCTCTCATTTTCAAGAGGAGAAAACTGAGGATCAGGGAAAAGAAATGACTTGTCAAAGGTCACCCCTTTCAAATGACAGAAGTAAACTTGAATCCAGGCTTTTTCATACCAAGGCTAATTTCCATTGTACTATACCAAGCTATGTGATTGAAAGAGCTCACAGAAAATGAGATAGAGGAAAAACGATTCACAATAGAGCAAACATTCCAACATATATAACGGAGAGAGCTAGTAGAAAGGCAGAAGAGAAAGGATGATTAGGAGCAGGTGTGTTCTAGCAAACATTTAACAACTAAGTCTCTAAAAGTAAAGGTGTGATATGTTTTTAAGTTTGATCTCATTTTTAATATTTTCTTCATCATTTTCTTAAACTTAGACAATAAACAAAACAATAAATTAAGCCATGTTTTGCAGTATTCGCCAATCTCCAAAGTGCAAATTCTCAAACTGAAAATTTAACAATTGCCTCTAGTGAACTTATTGGAGCTGATTCCAACATGCTCTCAGGGTAAGCTAGATGTAGATGAATGAAAGAAGAAATTGGAACAGGAAGAAAATTTGGTCATAAAGTTTTTATTACTAATTATACTGAGACATAGGAATGTCTCAGTGTGTTGGTATACGTATGGGAAGAAAGGGAGGGTAAGTGAAGTGTGCAAATTAGGCTGAGTAACACTATATAGGACAGGTAGGTGGAACAGTGGATAGAGCACCAAGCCTGAAGTCAGGAAGACCTGAGTTCAAATCTAGCCTCAGAAACATACTAATTGTGTAACTCTGGGCAAGTTGCTTCACCCTATTTGCCTCAGTTTTCTCATCTGTAAAAAATTAGCTAGAGGAGGAAATAGCAAATCACTCCACTATCTGGGCCAAGAAAACCCCAAATAGGGTCACAAAGAGTTGAACATGACTGAAACAACTGGGCAACAATGAATATTATCAGAGAATTTAAAACAAATCAGCACCAATCTTCCCAAAGAATGGGGGCATTTAATTCCCCTTGTATCTCTAATTTTTCATCCTCTTCCCATGCTTAAAATTCCCTTTCTCCTCTCAGCCTCCTGGATTTCCTGGTTTGTTAAATTTTTCAGCTAAACCTCACCTTCAGCAAGAGGTCTTTTGTGGTTCTCCTTAATGCTATTACCTGCTGTCTGAGAATTGTTGTTGTTTGTCCTTGGTTCTAGAAAATGACCAATGACATCAGGAGGGTGATGTTTTGACTTGCAAGTGAATTGGATTTAAGTGAGGCAGGGATGTGCAGAGTCATCAGCTTTATTCTCTCTTCCAGAGTCATTCAGAGTCCAGAAGTAAGACATGATCTGGAGGACTTGAGATGGCCTAGAATTTCTGTGAGAGAACTTGGCCTTTTTAAGCTATGGTCTTTCCCAATTCTCAGTTTGTCTGAGTTTACAACCATTCGATGAATTAAGGCTATGTAAGATTTGAGAGAAAAGATGGCTTTTGTGAAAGTAAAAGTTGGCCTTCTCAAAAGAATAGGTCTGAGACAGGAAGAATTTTAGGTTTCTAGTCAGAGCAGAAATAATTGCTTTTTATGCTCACTCTGAAACAATGAGTAAGTGAGGACCGGGTGTGACCTACTGTTGACCAATCAGTGAGAGCCATATTGATTTGGGTTTGAAGACATAGTCAAGAAGATATATCTGAATCACAATGGATTTACCAAAGCCTGGTTTTCCAGAACTGTATTTCAAGAAATCATAAATGAAAACTCCCACTCAATGGCTGTTTTTGGACCCTCCTGGCTTATAGAGAATGTCAATAGTAACTGTTTGTGGTAGAAACAACAACCCTGAGGCTCCTGCCCCTCTCAGTTTGATTTATTTATTTGTTGTCTATCTATCTATCTATCTATCTATCTATCTATCTATCTATCTATCTATCTATCTATCATCTGTCTACCTACCTATCTATCTATCTATCTATCTATCTATCTATCTATCTATCTATCTATCTATCTATCTATCTGTCTGTCTATCTATCCGTCTATCTATCTATCTATCTATCTATCTATCTATCTATCTATCTATCTATCTATCTATCTATCTGTCTGTCTATCTATCCGTCTATCTATCTATCTATCTATCTATCTATCTATCTATCTATCTATCTATCTATTATTTATTTAAAGGGGACATCCCCTTACTACTATTTAAAGAGGTTCTTTCACTGAATGGGCATTACTTCACTTAAAGTGAGTACCTGAAAAGGCCTTAGCCTGAAAGACCAAGGTCTCCCATTGTATCCTGACCTGTCTCTAGGCATCCTGATGAATATTTGGCTACTAGATCCTGAGGACTCAAGAGGAGAAAGTGAGACTGGTGACTTTGCACAGCCCTGCCTCACTCAAAACAGTGTCAAGTGAAAGTCAAATCACCATTTCTCTGATGTCATGATCCTCATTGAAAATGAAGGACGAGCATAAACTATCGGTAGATCAAGTTGCCTGAATAGAGGACCAGCTGGCTTGTTAACTCAGCTCATCCTGTCTCTCAACCTCCCTCTCTCTCTCTCTTCTGCCTTCTCCTCTCCAAAAGAATGTAAATTTTGATGGTCAGAAGCTGCCCAGTTAACTTGAGGTTTACTGGCTAGATTCCTTCCTTCCTTCCTTCCTTCTTTCCTTTCTTCCTTCCTTCCTTCCTTCCTTCCTTCCTTCCTTCCTTCTTTTGTTCTTTCTTTTCTTCCCTAAAACTTTACACTCAGTGCACTCTGAAGCCCATTGATTGAACAACCATAGGTCTCTGCCCAAGCTCCAATCAACGGCTGGTTTGGGACTCTCCTGGCTTAGAGTGAATGTGAATAATAACTGTTTCTGGTTGAAACAACAACTCTGAGGCTCCTGTCCCTCACATTTTTTGTTTTTGTTTTTATTCTTTTCTTTTCAAAGGGGCCATCCCCTGACTACTCTTTAAAGAGGTCTATTTACTGAATGAGCATTACCTCACTTAAAGTGCTTATCTGAAATGGTCTTAGCCTAAAAAGCCAAGGTCACCCACTGCATCCTGGCCCATCTCCAGTCATCCTGATAAATATCTTGTCACTGGATCCAGATGGCTCAAGAGGAGAAGTGAGGCTGGTGACCTTGCACAGCACTTCCTCACTCAAAACAAAGTCAAGTGCAAGTCATGTCATCATTTCTCTGATGTCATGGTCCTCTTTGAAAATGAAAGATGAACACAACGATAACAATACAAATGAAAAGTATATGAGGCAAAAGTTAATTGTCCCAATATTTTGAAAAACAAAACAAGATAGAGTAAATAAGTAAGAAACAAAAAAATCTAGCCCCCAAGCCACAATATATCTTGCAAAATATAAGAGATCAAAGTTTACATTCTTTTGGACAGAGCATACACACATAGGGGTAGGATTCCTTATGTGGAGAGAGAAAGGAGGAGGAAGAGAAGGGAAATGAGAAAGAAAGAAGGACATAGCAACATTATATAATGGAAATGGCCAAGTGAGTCCCCAGTGGGGCAACTACTGCTACTCACAGACTGTTGTTCACCTTTTGTTTTTAAAGAGGACCAATGGCTTCAGAAGGGTGATATCTTGACTTGCAAGTGATTTCAATTTAAGTGAGGCAGTGCTATGCAAAATCAATATCCTCACTCTCTCTTCCAGACTTATTCAGAGTCTAGTGGCAAGACATGTCAGGATAAGTGGCAATGACCATGGATCTCTGAGAATATTTCAGATTTACCAGTATAAACCTTGTATGCATATAGTTGTTTGTGTGTTGTCTTTTCCATTAATATATCTCCAACTTGATGTGTAAATATCTTGTATGCACATGGTAATTTTTATTTTCTCCATTAGTTTAGGATATTTTAAAGGGCAGGACCTTTCTTTAAAACTCTACTGTTTACCACAGTACCTTGGCAGATAATAAGTTCTTAGTGAATACTTATTGACTTAATGAAATAACATTTTTTATCATTCCATGTCCTAAAACCACTTCCAACTCTAACATTCTCTTTAATGTTTTGAAATTTGATTCTCTAAGTTTCTTTCCAGATATAATGTTCCATGCTTTAACATTTCTTAGAACTTTTATATTCTATAAGTTAACATTGTGCTGCAAAGCTTCTTAGAATCTCAAGAGGAGAAAGTGAGGCTGTGTCTGATACTTTATAATACAAAATCCATTCCGGTTTAAACATTGTACATTCTAAGAACCATTTCATGTTGAAAGCCATGAGTACATAATGCATATTGATAAGGCTAAAAGGACAATGATACTAAAATTAAGCACAAGATAATTTAGTCAAATGTTATATCACATAAAATATTGGTGCTATAATGTTAGTAATAATAATAGTAGTAGTAGTAGTAGTAATGGTAGTAATAGTGGTAGTGGTAGTAGTGTAGTAGTAGTAGTAGTAGTAGTAGTAGCAGCAGCAGTAGTAGTAGTAGTAGAAATAACAATAAAAAGTTGAATTTATATGGTTATTTCAGTTTTGCAAAGTACTTTACAAATATTATCCCATTTTATCTTCACTAATAGGTGCTATTATCACCACCATTTTATAAATGAGAAAATTCAGGCAAAGAGAGTTTAAGTGACTTACTTTTGAACTAGTAAGTGCTCAAGGCTCAGTGCTTGAACTCAGAGCTTCCTGACTCCAGACACAATGATCTACTCACTTTGCTACCATGCTGCTTAATTCAACAATGTGCAAGCATTTTGAATTGCAATAAACAAAGAAAGCTTTATGGGGATGATATTTTATCTGTTTCAGTGAAGATACTTCATCTATGAAAGTGCAGAAGCAATGGTTTCTTTGTCAAGAAGTGAGTAGTTACTGGTAGGGGACTTGAGTTTGAATTGTGGTTTAGCAATGTGACCTTAGACAAGTTAATCTACCTCTCCTCACAACAGTTTTCTCATCTGTGATCTAAGAGATGTGGACTAGATAATCTCTAAGATCCCTTCCAGTTCTGAGAGACTATGTTTTAAAATGTCTTTAGGGTTAACACATTCTGTGATACTTTAGCCATTTAATTAATTTATTTAGGCTAATTTCCTCCCTGTTCCAACCCTTACACTCACCCCTAAAAAAGAAAATACCACTATTCATTACATTAAGATTTCCTGTGGCCAAGTCAACAATATCAATATTAAGTGATGAAGAGGAACAATTATCCAGATTATTGAGGTCCAAAAGCCCTATTGCTTCAATTATTTGGACAATGTAGATGATCTATTTTTATATCTCTGACTCTCCTCAATAGTCATGACAGTACTTACCATTTTTCTACTTTTTCTTATTTCATAAAGTATATTCAGATATTTTCATCCATCCATCTATTCCCTTAAAGCAGTGGGAGAGAACCTTTCCAAAGTAGTCCCTTCCACTTTCAACGCAGTTTAAATTGGTTAGGGAGATGGTGTCATATTTTGTTGCTACTGAAATTTTTTTGAGTGTGCCTTTTATTTCTCCCTCCCAACAGCTATTTTAAATATTTGGCCTCTAAGACCAAACAATATAATTTTAATCACTCTTCTACATAGAAAACTTTCATGTTTATCAGATGTTTTCTCTTCTCCAGGTTAAACATCCCCAGTTCCTTTAAATTATCCTTCTACATAGTTTCTACTTTCCAGAAGAGTGCATCCTCAGTAGATGGATGTGGCTAATTCACTTGAAATAAAGAAAACTATATATAACATAAAACAAGCAACTATCAAAATGACATATTGACCCATAAATGCCATTAAGGTTCAGTGGAGGAAGAGACTGGTATGGCTGAGTGGGTCAAAGAAGAATTACTGAAGTGAGTATTACTTGCCATAAGAGAACCAAAATAATATGAGTGGACATGACAACAAAACAGTGAATGCCAAAATATAATAAAAATTTAAACTTATGTTACTTTAAACTTTGGAAGAAGCATTTTTCTCACAATAATTCTGAGGCAGTTTGTCTATGTGTTAATATTTTCATTTTGCATATAATGAATTCAAGGCTCAGAGTGATTAAAAATATTCCCATGGTCATAGAGCAGGAAGGGAGCTTTACTGAGGTGTCTTAACTTCAAAGCCTGAGTTCTGACCACTGAGCTACAATGTTTGAACTGAAAGGGCCTCATCAGATATTAAATTCACAGTATGGCACATCAGAAAGATCCTTAGATTTTAACTTTAAAGTTCTGTGGTTAAATCCTGTCTGTGTTACTGTATGTCCTTCAGCAAGGTGCTAGATCTCCTGGGGCCTTATTTTCCTCATTTGTAATTGGAGGGATTTAGACTAGATATTTCAAAAGTCACATTCATCCTCCAAATCCATAAACATCTGATCAGTGGTTGATTTGACACTGAACTTAATTAGAACCCAGGTTTCTTGACTATCAGATCCATTCTTGTCTAATTATACTACTGAGAAGGATATTCAAATCTAAGCAATGACAAGCTAGGAGAGGGATGGGTATTTCAGGCTTGATGTGGGCTAAAGGGAGAGGTGCCACAAGCCCCATTTCAGCTCTTCCAAAGAGGTACTTCTTCATGATATACTAAATCTTCTTTGTAGCTTTCATATAGGATAATATTTATAAATGACAGGAGATATTTAGCCAAGTGGTGATAAAATAGAATTAATTAAAATTTACAAGATGGTTCAAAGTAGTCCAAATATAGAGCTGTATTTTCACCATCCATTTGGAGCAAGAACAGACTATAATTGGCACTCCTTTATCACCATCAACATCAAGGTGTTTGAATTCCTTTCGAGGCATATCCCATTACCACAAATTATTTACATCAACTGTTTCCCACTTTATTCACACAAATGGTTTAACACTGATAAAAAATATAATAAAGCTTCATGTTTTCAAAGGGAATAGTAGCTCTAGTCATAACTGTCAGCCCTGATAACTTTCAGATTTAACTGACTAAGATGAATTACTTCGTCATTGAATAAATCATTACTAATCATACTTTGTGTATGTTCCCGGACTCTACTATTGAGAATGACAGCACTACAGCCTGTCCAGAACTAATTGCTATAAATGTGCCAGATGTTATAAAAATCTGGACACATTCAAGGCAGAGCAGAATGAAGCACAATTCAGCAGGAAAGGAGCGATGTCATGATTTAAGGGTGTAATCTATATTTCTGACATTATAGGTCAAAGAAATATAGTAAATATAGAGAGCCTTTATTAATATTGTAAAAGGTTATTTTCCTCTGTGCTAAAAAACTTTTTTTTTATGTCTTGATCCTAATAGACCTGGACTTGGCTATAAATTTTTGTGCTCACACAAAGGGCATTGGTGTGTGGGAAAATGAGAAGCAAAGGCTTAAATGAGGACTTTGCTGTCTTTATTTCATGGGAGAAGGAAGTCTCTTTCCATGGAACATAGAAAAAATGTATTATAAAGTGGAATGTCTTCATTGCTAAAGAAGTCTAAGAAGATGGGGACAGAAATGATATCTGAATAAACTACTTGGCACTTTCTAGTTCATTTAGAATTATGCTGCACAGCCACACATTAAAAAATAGCAAAACATTACTTAGAGGTTAAGGGCATCAATATTTCCATTTTCTATGCATTGTTATGGTAATAAAGCCTTTTAGTCAAGGAAAATATGAAACCATAAAACTTAATGCTCTATTTGAGGAGCAATTACAGCAAATTATAAGCAAGTAGGATGTACAAAAAGTACTATGAATAAAATTTTAAAGTATAATAATATACTGTAAGCATTTATATTTTGGTTAATATCCATTTATTTTAAATGTTAGTCTTTATAAAGATAATTACAAAAACAGATTCTAGAAGCAATTATCATCTTGATAGTCTAGAATGAGAACTTTCAAATAAAATTTTGATTAAAAATTTTAAAAAGCAAATTTTCTATGAAATGGCTCATTTTATGGTTTTATAAGGTAGTGTTGTATACTAAAATGGGCATGATACTAGAAATCTGAGGGTATGCTCTCTAATGCTAAGGTCTATTTTATTTTTTTTCAATACAAATTACTTAGCACAGTACCTATCAGAATTCCTTGTGGTAATACATTCTTAGGAAATTCAAAGGGATTCTTTGAGTGATCCTGGTTAAAGTACAGGTTGTACCACTAACTAATTGTGTGACCTTGGGCAAGTCACTTTTCTTCCATAGCTCCCATTATTCTCAACTATAGCATGAGGGGGTGTAAAAGCTAGTTCCACCAAGGATTGTTACCAAGTTATTTAACATGTTTAAATGATATGCCATGGGAAGATCAGTTGAAGAAAGTGTGTTTGTCTGTGCTGGAAAGGAGAAAATAGTGCGAAGTAAGAGGAACTAATTTTTTACTTTACTTGATGAGCTTTTGTTTGAGGGGAGGGGAAAGGAGAGGGAGAGAGGGAGGGTGAAAGAAAGAAAAAGACTTGTTTTTCTTAGCTCCAGTGATAAACAAAAAACAACTATTGATATTTGTGGAGGGCAAAGGCAACTAAGTGGTTCAGTGGATAGAATACCAGACTTGTAGTCAGGAATACCCAAGTTCAAATACAACCTCAGATTCTTTCTAGGTCTATTATTCTGGACAAGTCACTTTACTCAATTTGCCTCAATTTCCTCATCTGTAAAATGACTAGTGCAAAGAAATGGTAAACCACTCCAGTATTTTTGCCAAGAAAACCCTAAAGGAGTCACACAGAGTTGTACGTAACTGATAAATGACTAAACAACGGCAACAATAACAAGACTTAAACTCAATTACAAAGCTCTGGAGTAGATGCCTCAATTCAAGAGTGCCCTATTAATGACATTTTTCAAGTGGAGGCTGAATAAATCATACCCAGTGTTGTTGAGAAGTCTTCCTTAGGCTGTCTGCCTTCTGAAATTCTTTCCTTCTCTGTGATTCTCATTCTTTCTAATGAAAGATATGACACCAAGTGCATATGGTATTTATTTAGCTTGGAAAATTAATTGTATCTTAATTGCATTCTTTTTAGCTTAAAAATTATTTCAAATCATAGGATTTTCTTAGACTATCCTATTACACTGTTGACTCACATTGTTTATTTGATAGGGATAAGGGGAAGGGAATAAATATTTATTGCCTATGTTTCAGATGCCTTATTAAGAGTTTTACAACTATTATTTCATTTAATCCTCACCAAAACCCTGGAAGGTAAGTACTACCCTGAACCCTATTTTATAGTTGAGAAAATAGAGGTAGACAAAGGTTGTGAGTTACTCAAGGTTTACATAGTTAGTGTCTAATCTAGATATGATCTCAGTTCTTTCTTGATTCTAGATTTAGTACTCTTTATACTTTGCCACCTAACTGCCTTTAGTTTGCAGTCCACTAATATATTCTGAGGCATTGAGGTGGCAGTGGGTAGAGAGACAGGGCTGGGGTCAGGATGACTTGAATTCAAATCTAGCCTCAAATATTTACTAGTTGTGAACCTTGGGCAAGTCACTTAGCCCTGTTCTCCTCAGTTTCCTCATCTGTAAAATGAGCTGGAGAAGCAAATGGTAAACTGTTCCAGTGTCTTTGTTAGGAAAACTCCAAAAGGGGTCACAAAGAGTTGTACACAACTGAAAACAAGCAAATAACGACATATTCAGAGCTTAAAACAAAACCAAACCTATTATCTAACATTGCTTTCTCCATTTTACATTTCTGAAGTTGATATTTTGAATCTGTGTAATATTTTAAATTTGTTTCTATTACAATACATCCATGTTATTTTATTTAGGCTGAAATTCTAGGTTATCAAGACCATTTTGGATCTACATTCTGTCACTCAGTTTTTTAGCTATTCCTACTAGCTATGACTCACCTGAAAATGTGGTAAACATGCAGTCTCTAATTTATATCTTTAACCACATCATTCATTAAAAATAATGTTCACTAGTACAAGGCCTAGCACTGAACTTCAAGTTAGAACAATGAAGTCAGCCATCCAAGTTAAGATTTAAATGTGAGGGATTATGCTTTTGAGTCTATCTGTTTATCCACTGATAAATCCACCTAGCTCCATTAATATTTACTCCCAATCTTTCTACATTTAACACAAAGATAACTTGAAAGACTCTAAAAATCTTTGCTATAGACTAGGATGACTACAACAACCTGCTGTTCTATCCATTTGGGTACTCCAATAAAGATAAGTATGTTTGGCATGAATTCTTCTTAATAAAGTCCTTCTAATTCTACAAGTTCATTGCTGATTTTTCTAGAAGGCCCTTAACCAACTCTTCAATAAGAAGTCCTAGATCTTTTTCAGGAGTTGAAATCAAGTTTATTTGCTTAGACTGTGTACATCCCTTTTTCTTTCCTTAAAATTTTCTTAAAACATTTATACCCTCTCTGTTTTATGGGAAAACCAAAGAGTAGGGAGTTATCAATATGGACAAACCTCCAAGGGACACCATTTATAATTCTTTTTTTTTTTTTTGAAGAGTAAGAAAGGGAAACTAGATATCCCGAGGAGTTTCTGTATTTGTGATATTTTTTGTTCTACAATTATGTTTTGCTTGTTGTGATCTAAATGTTGCAAGTATGACAAATATATAGAAATTCTAAGAAGACAGACTTTTGTCTTAGTGGAATGCAGAATTTCTTAATAATTACAAATTCAAAAATTAAATGATTTTCCTCAGAGGAACTAGTGAATTACTCCAGAAGAAATTGTTCAGATGCAAGCTAGCAGTGAAATAGAAGGAGTAGACATGAGAATGGATACTTTTTAAACATTCTTCTAGCCCTGAAATTATATACCATGACAAACTGTGTTATTATAGGTGACATTTTTCTAGTCAATGAATATTTTCCAATATGTGTGAATGAAAGTAGATAAATCAAAGTATAGCTTTGGACTCAGTGAAAGCTAGTGTTTTGTGGAAAAGCTATAATATTAATATGTGTTTAGGTTTTCTGAGTTGTATATAAGGATTATAGCTGTCACCTAAATTTATTTGACACCATAATAGAATTGGTGGAGTAATGACAAATAGACTTGGAATTGAAAAGATCTTGGTTTGAATCCAAGTTCTGAAAACTACTAACTCTGTGGTTGTCTACCAGACATTTAAGCTCTGTGACCCCTAAGTTGGGTTGATATACATATAAGAAGGATAATAACAATTCTACTACCTAACTCATACAGTGATTGTTAAGAAAATATTTTGGAAACCTTAAAGCAACTGCCAGCATCATTGGAGAACTCAGCTCGAAACAAAGATTGAGAACCTTAACAGTCAAAAGCAATGTAAAAAGGTTACATTAATTCCAAACATACTCTATAGAATTTATGTTTGATGATCTTTAGCAGTAGTTCCTTGGAGAGCAAAAGGAGTAAAAAGATTCTCTTCAATTCAACAAACATTTATTAAGTATGTATTTTAGACAAGGCACAGAGTTGAGTACCATAGGATGTACAACAATGATTATGATGTGGTCCCTGTCCTCACGGACGTTTTAGTCACATGGCAGAAAGACATGTACTTCAAGTAATTATAATAGAAGTGAAAGCCAGAGAGGCGCAATAAAGAAATGCAGAAAAATTAAGTCATTAAATCTGAAAAGGAAGAGATAAGTTTTACCGTGAGTATAAATGTCTGTGTGTACGTGTGTGCATGTGTGTGTATGTGTGTTTAAGTTGTTCAGGCATGGCTTCATAGAAGATACTACAACTAAGTTAAATTTTGAAAGAAGAAACTTTGACCAAAAGGGATATTAATTATTTTCAGACATGAATAAAGACCTAGAGATAAGAAAATACAGAAGGACAATACATGATCTCGTTCAATCATTCATTCATTCCACAAACATGTTTCTGTGTACTACTTTAGATAGTGCCTAAAGTTTAAGAATATCTGGATACATTGTACTGGGGAAAATTTTGGTAAAATTGTTTAGCCCTGATGGGTGAAGTACTTTATGTTTAAAATACCCTTACTGGTGTTTTGAGAGTAGTCACAGGGTTATCAGTTGAAGGAGAAATATGCTAAAATCTACTTCCTTGGTGCTATATTTAGGGTTGCCAGATGTGATCTTAAGACAATAGAGGGAAGACTGAGAACAATTGCAGCATCAGAAATTCAGTCTGGGTTGTTTATATGTGATATTATCACCATCGATTCAGTACTCAGCGGAAAATAAAACCTTTCCCATGGATTGTGTTGGAGGCACCAAGTATGGATAAAACCCATGTCATAATTGATAAAGAAACACAAAGACTTGATAAACTAGTGATCCCAAATTCTTTCCCAAATTGGAAAACATGTAAAAACATACTTCTGTCTTGCCAAGCCTAGAGGCCTGTATTGGGCTACCCGAGTCTTTCTTACCTGTCCTCCCGAGGTCTTCGGCTGGCCACGCCGGATGCACATATGAGAGAAAGGACGTTCCAGAGTCAAACAGGGGTTGAGCTTTATTACAGGGTTTCGGTTACAAGTGCAGGGGGTCTTCTTTCTTAGGACGAAGAGGGGGAGATTTCCTAAGAAGGCTAAGCTTAAGGGATTGGAAGTAGAAGTACAAGCGGGGAGAGAGGGGGAGGGGAGAGAGGAAAGAAAAGAAGCGGAGCCCTACTTTTCTCTTTGGCTCCACACGTGCTAAGAGCTTTCTGGCTTCCTCAATCCTACTTAATCTTCAGCCACACAGTTTGCATCTCAATACCATGCTGTTAGGTAACTAGGTGTGCTCCAATCCGGGATGACCTCGAGGGCAGGGAGACTCCACCCATCAGGTATCTCCGGGGGAGAGGCGGAAATACCCGAGCTAGCCGAGCTAGCTCGGTCTGACCTTCTCGAACCCCCGCTGTTCATGGAGGGCCTCGTAAGACTCTAAGATTTAGAAGTCCCACTTTTACCCGCCCGAGACTGTCCACACGGATTTGAGCTTCCAGTCCCAACACTGTCTGGGGAAAAAAACAAATCTTTGAGAAATGCAATTATTGCTTCCCAATTCCCGGAAACTCATCTGCATCTGATTCATTCTGCAAATACTTTGTGTAAAAGCATCACAACTTGGCCCATCATCCTTATACCCCAGGAGCTGTACTCCTTTCTCCTTGAGTTCTAGAACTAATGCTTTCTCTCTGTTGCTGCTGAAATCGGAACACAAATGCTTTCAAGTGGCTTGAGGTCCTAATATTTAGCTACAAAACATTTTAGTAGAACCTTGGGGAACAGATTAACAAAATAGACATCTACTCAAATAGGAGCATATTTCTGGAAATTGTGTGAGAGAATGAAGGATGATAGAAGAATAAATTATTGTACAGCTTTTTTTTTAAAACTAAAAATTTTGGAGGAAAGGAATAATTCTATCTCTTTGTCTTTCATGTTCCGTTGTCTTGTTGATACTAATAATACTAATTTTCTGTCTCTCTATCAAACACATTTATTAGTTCTATATAATTGGACCAACTATGAATATTACCTGGTCTATGGCAAGCACTTTTCCCCAAGTGAACATCTCCATTCATCATCCCATTGATTTTATAAAGAATACCCTCTAGGTCCAAGGTAAGGGTAATCATTCAGTTAATTAAATTTCCAGTAATGATTTTATCTATTTTGTTCTTGAGTCACCTCATTGAAAACTCCTTTTTATGTAAAGGTATAGAGGCATTTATTTATTCTTATCTCTCCCACCTCAAAAAAGACTGCTTTTTTCTTCTTCTTATCATGAAATGTCAAGACTTGAAGGAGCCTTGAGTATCATCTAGACTAATCCATTCATTTACTGATGACAAAACTGAGGCCCAAGAGAATAAGACTTCTAGAAATATTTTTCCCTGTCTTTGATTTAATCTCTTCTCAACAAAAAAGTATTTCATACTTTGTAGAAGATGGTCTAGAATGGGAAGAGACAAATTAAATTCTTTTGTAAAAAGGAGAGTGTCAAAAGTAGACCGTTCACCCTATAAGATACCTAGAAATAGGCAAGCTATGTATCATTTATTACTTCTTGAAAGCAGGCCTTGTTCTGATGCTCACCTTTTCTTTCCATAAACTCAGTATATTATCTTTAATTTAATTCAATTTTAATAAATATTCATTTAATTGAAATGGATTTTCAAGTACATTCTTTGAAGTTCTAGAGGTGAAGGTAGAGATATGTAAGGAAAAGAGAGATGATCCTTTGACCCAGAAATACCACTTTTGGTGTTGTAAACCAAAGAGATAATAAAATGGGAAAAGGACCCACATGTACAAAAATATTTATAGCACATTTCTTTCTGGGGGCTAAGAACTGGAAATTTAGGGAATATCCATCAATTGGGGAATGACTGAACAAGTTCTTGCATATGAATGTAATAGAATACTATGATGCTAGAATGCTATGATAAATGATAAGAGGTGAACTTCAGAAAAACCTGGAAAGATTTATATGAACTGATGAGGAGTGAAAGGAGGCGAACCAGGAGAACACCGTACACAGTAATAGCCACGGTCTGCGATGACTGATTTTGACACTTAGCCCTTCTCAGCAATACAAGGACATAAAACAATTCCAAAGGACATGATGGAAAATACCTTCCACACCCAGTGAAAGATTTATGGAATCTGAATATAGAGAGAAGCAGAGTATTTTCTTTTTTGTCTTGTTTTTTTCTTTCTCATGCTGTTTCCCCTTCATTATAATTCTCCTATACAGCACGACTAACGTGAAAATGTGTATAATAGGAATGTATATGTAGAGTCTATATCAGCTTGCAGGTCATCTTGGGGTGGGAGGGATTAAGGAGAGGGGAGAAAATTTAAAACTTACGGAAATGAATGTTCAAAAATAAAAATAAATAAAAAATTATGAACTCAAAAGAGAGATGGTCCTCTGTGTGTGTGTGTGTGCACGTGCATACACACTCCATCTAAATGGAATATATAGATGCCTATAACACATCTTTGTGTTACATGTAGATGGAAAGTGTATATATACACATATTATGTATTTTATATATATATATATATCCCTCTATATATAGAGAAAAATCAGTATATTGCACACACACACACACACACCATCTCTCTTTATCTATCTATCAATCCACCTGTGTGTCTGTCCTCTAGCTATCTATCTTTCTATCTATCTATCTACTCCATCTACCATTCTCTTGGAAATCCAGCTTCTTCTTCTTCTTTCTTAAGTATCAAAGCAAAGACTGAAAAATTTTCTGATGACTGAAGAATATTTAAGTTCTATTTTCAATCCTTACTACAAAAGATGGCAATCTGAAGGAAGACCTTAAAAATGACTAATTTGTATCCTTTTTTTCACTCATTTGATGAGAAGATTCTTTTCTGGTGACTATAGAGAGAATTTTAGTCATACAAACTAAAGTCCTACAAACACTGATGATTTTTAATAAAATTAACTTGCTGGCTTCTAGTTGAAGTTCTTGTACATGCATGTATGTGTCTATGTCTATGTGTCTATGTATATATTTGCCTCTCTGGACCACAACTTTTTGTGTTGTCTCTAAGATTCTTTTCAGTAATAGCAATATATAGTTTCATATTCCATATCATGATGTCCCTGTATGACGTTTATTTAAAGATTCTATGCACTAAGTTGAATTCAAGTGATGGCATTCTATAATATCCAGATCCAAAGACTGAAAGCAGATACAACAGTGTTCTGTCAAATTTGTCATACTCTAAGATTCCACCTTATTTAAGTCTTATTCTGATGTCATTCTATTATTTTGAAAACATCCAGGCATCATATTGTTTATTAACCCAAAGAGAAACAAATTTAAATCTTCAATACCACAGCTGAGCAATAGACATTATTCCAATGTAGTTATTTGTATTTCATCATGGTCCATTCTTTGGATTCTCTTTTATAATATGACTAGATTACAATGGCTAAGGTTAATGAGACAATTAACTTTATACAAGATACCAATCACAAAGATTGTTTTACTGTAATTAACCATGGTGACTTCTAGCTGAGTTCTTTGTACTCATAAATATATTTTTCAGGAGTCATCAGGGCTTAAGGGAATAATTTTGAAAGTTTTGAAAGCATATTGAGAAACCAGATGTAGAAATATTTAATTAACTCTTGCTGTGGGGGATGAAATGTTCATGGATCATGTAAAGTGAAAGCTTTGTGGGAGTCAGCATTATATAATTTTTTTTTTTCCTGACAAGAGAGATACATGAAGTTACATGTGAGCTTTTAGCAGTTTTCTCTCCTACTCTGTTTGACCTTTTCTCAAAGTGTTTTTTATCAAATATGCTTGTTTTCAGGAATGAGGCTTTCCAAAGTTCCCTTTTCTGCTGACAGTGCTCATTTTTTGTTTGTTGGTTTCCTCTGGGTTTGATTCTTTTAAGATATGCAAAGACTCCAACACCAATCTTTTATCAAGTATGGCTTTTAGAAATTGAAGAGCTGAAAGTATTGCAGTGTTCTTTACCTATTCATATTTCATTTTTCTACATGTTTCATATCAGTGAGGCATGAAAGTACCTTGTGAAAATTCATTTTATAATTTTACAAGCCTGGACTTTTAAGAGACAAACCCACTGTCAAGAATTCATTTTGCCCCTGTGAGGTTCCTCCTTACCATGCCCATATTTGTCATAGGTAATAATGCGACTCCTTTGAGAAGATGGGAGCAGTAAGTGAGGCTAAAAGCTCACTTTGGCAAACTAATTGGAGAAAGGGACAAGGTGAACAACTGGCACTTGACAAACTGGTCTTTTATCTTCAAAACCATCTCCAGAGGTTCTGCTTGTCTATTATGTTCTATTATGCTATGTGTCAGTGATGAGTGAGACAGTAATTAATTTGCTTTTTCCTATTGTAGGCAATTCTCTTCCCATTTCATTTAGCTTTTGGAGAGGATTTCAAATGCATTTGGAGTTCTTCCCCATGACATTTCTATGTACATTTGTGTCCTAATTAGTTTACCTTCTGACATATTTTTAATTAGTTTTATGACTTTTCAAGCTGACTCCATCTCATTGACAGTTGCAGTGGTATCTCTGTTATTAAGGGAGTTCATAATGTAACCTCATTTCCTCACTGAAAACCTCAATACCTTCCCTAAGCCAAAGATTTTCCCCTCCCAGCCAAAGCAAAAAAAAAAAAAAAAAAAAAGAATCTGCCTGGTTTCTCATGTTTACACAGTGCTTAGAGCTTATAAAATGCTTTTTGCACAATAGTCAGGTGGAACAAAAACAATTGCACATAGTAGGCACATAATAAAACATCTAGATGACTAATTGAATAGACTATACCTGTAGTTTCAGAGTTTAATTTCTGATAACCACTATAAACATTTACCTCCTTATCCACAAAATGAGACTAATTAAGAATAGTTGCACTGTTACAATGCAAACATTTTGATGATCATATAAAGATAAGTGGATAGATAGATAAGTAGAAAGATGTACATTTATATAGCTCTACATCAGTCAACATCTATATCACTTTATCGATATTATCTATATCTACCAAGAACCATGCCTAGTGCATAGTAAGAGCTTAATAAATGTTTATTGATGGCTTGATTATCTGTCTCTATGTAAAGGGCAGCTAGATGGTACAAAAAATGAAGTGCCAGGCCAGGAGTTCTGAAGACCTGAGTTCAGATTTGATCTCAGACACTTACTAGCTGTATGACCCTGGGAAAGTCATTTAACCCTGTTTGCCCCAGTTCTTCATCCATAAAATGAGTCAGAGAAGGAAATGCCAAACCACTCCAGTATCTTTGCCAAGAAATCCCCAAATGGGGACGTGAAGAGTTGGACACAACTGAAAAACGACTCTGGAGTAAGATTGATGTAGTAAAAAAAAAAAAAAAATGGAAAGAGCATCAAACTTAGGTTCAAATCCTGGAATTGTAAATTATTCTGGTAACATTGAAGTTACTTAAAATTTAAGGCCTTCAGTTTCCCCATCTGTAGGATAAAGTGCTTGGATTCAATGGCTGAGGTTACTTTCATCTACAATTCTTATGATCCCTTACCCACTATTATCATATAGCAAGTATTATCACTACCACAACTTTTATGGATGAGGGAAAAGGGACCTGTAACACTTGTTCAGGGTCTCCCACAGAGATATCACAGCCATGATTCAAACCCAGGCTTTCTGACATCACTCCCTGACTGAAATCCAGCATACTTGAAAATGATACTGTCCTGACTCTCACATAACAAAGTCATGTTAGTGACTTTCAAATACCTTTTCACCATCAAGAAATGCATAGCATTTTAAAAGGCTAAGGGTGTAATAGCAATCAATCAGTTCCACAGACTTACTGTTTTCTGCATCAGGAGTAGGAATTCCCAGTTATATCAGTCAGCTGGAGCGATATATAGCCTAGTGGGAATGGAACATGTTCTTTGAGTCCAATATATAACCCAGTGATGGGTTGTCTTTATTATTTTATTTTACAATATTTCTCTACTGTATGTGTTCTGTTCTTTAAAATTGGAAACATACTTCTCATTCTAGCTTTCGGTTGTTCGATTTCTCTTGTGACTTAGCACATGTCAAATTGCCACAAATAATGGATATTTCAATAGTGCTTTACAGCTTAAACTCATTCTACAAACATCTTGTTTGATCCTTATAACAACTTTTTGTGGTAATTGAGGGAAAATATTATTGTCCCCATTTTATAGGTGAGGAAATAAAGGTTCATAGAGATGAAATAATTTACCCAAGGCCACACAGTTTAAAAAATCAAGAAGCTGGGGAATCAAATTGAGATCTTCCAGTTCAGTAATCTTTTCATGGTCCTCTACTATATTCATAGTTTTTTATCTGAAGTAATGATAAAGACTTTAAAAGAGTTTTCCAACCAGCATGATATTTTTGAGCTTACATCATTCTGGGAGGTAAATAGTGCACGCATGGATATCTCCATGCTGAAGAAGAGGAAGTAAGGATTTGGAAGGTAAATGACTGGCACAAAGTCACATAGGGTATAAAGGAATGAGTCGAACTTCAAATAACAGTTTTCTCTCTCCCAGCTTCATTCTCTTTGCATATATACATACAACATGTATATGGTTGTACATATATTTTTTGTTGTATAATACAACACTCCCTCAGAAAGAAGATATTTAGCAGATGCATCACTTTCCTGACAAACTTTAGTACAGTTATAAAATGAGCAAAGAGGCATTAAGATTTATGAAGAAAAATTGTATTTTTTAATGAACAATTAATTGATGTCTTCTAATTACCTCTGCCATTCAGAAAAAGGACAGGCCATTTCAGCCTTCTATAACTACGTTTCCCATTCGTAAGATTTCAACATTGTTATCTCAAGGGATAGCTGCAGTATTTTTGAAACAAATTGATTTGAGTTCACTCAATTTTTAATTTAGATATTTTCACTGGACGCTGGGATGAAGAAAAAGATACCATGAAATAAAATGGAAAAGACCAATAAATGACAAAAAATAGCCTTTTGAAGCTTGCCTATCCAGAAAGTTTTAGGGCAAGGAAAGAGGACTAAGGACACAGATATAGAGAGAGGGTATGCCATGTATGCCTGAAAATACTATGATATTTTATGCCCCACCCATCCCCAATCCCATATTTTCAGTGTCACTTTTTTGCATTTTCACTTTTAAGAACAATACTTTAGTAAAATCTAGTGATTAAATGAAAATACAAATTTAGTTGACTTTTAGTTGTTTTTTCTGTAGCAAATAAAATAATGTTTAAGAACCATCAGTACTTGAGAAAGTTCTGGCAAGTTGGCAGAGTAAGTCAGAAAATTCCAAGCTCTCAAGATTTTCTGCACAAAAAAGTTAAAACAGTGCCTCAGAACAAACATGGAGTTGTAAAAATAAATAAGAGAATGGGCAAAACAGGGGTCCTTTGGGACAATCAGAGAAGATCTAAAGAAAAATTCTGGAACTAAGTTTGTTCCCTCTGAATAGTAAACACCTCCCATCTGGGGATCCCTTAAACAATCTGAGGTTAGCTGGGTTGGGAGGCTGCCTCTGCCCCAGACACAGGAACTTTTACCCCTGGGACAGTGAGGGGAGTTGGATGTCTGAGCCCAGGAAGATCAAGGGAACCTCTGCTGACAAGGAACAAGAGACTCAACTGCGCTGCAGAGACCTGACTGGGGTGAGAAGGAACCAGTACATGCCCAATGAGTGCAGAAACAGCCGGGCAAGGATGCTGAGGGTCTCATATAGCAACACCATCACCCAATACCACAGTACTAGAGGTGATTACCAAAATTAAGCTCCTGAACTGTTTTACCTTTTGAAGTTCTATTATGCTCAGGTCCACCTCTATCTTTCTTAAGAACTACCTGATTACTCATAACAATCTTAGACATATATTTTACATTTTACATACATAAAAAGTAAACAATCTGTCGCTCTAATGAGTTCCTTTTAATTGGTTTTTGGTATGCACCTTATGATACTCTTGACTTTTGTATGTCAAATATTCTAGTAAGTTCAGGTTGTTGTTGTTTTTAAGAAAGCCCTGTAAGTTTGAAAATTCATTAAATGTCCATATTTTCTTTTTCATTCAGAATTATGCTCAGCTTGGCTGGATATGATATTTTCAGTCAGAATTCCAATTCCTTTGCTCTTTGATATATAGTGTTCAAAGAGCTATGGCCTTTTAGTGTTGCCACTGCTAGGTCTTCTGTGATTCTAATTATGGCAGTATCATATGTAATTTTTTTTGTTACTCACTTTATCCTTGACGATGGGGTTTTGGATTATTCCTATATATTTTCCTGGTATGATCTCTTTCAGGTGGTGATTGGTAATTTTTTTTCTATTTCTACTTTCCTCTTCTTCCTTTCTAATGCTTCAGGATGATTTTCTCTAATTAAGAGTATTATTGTATTGAGATTCTTTCTTTGATCATAGCTTTCAGGTAGTCTGATTATTCTCATATTTTCTCTTCTTCTTTTTTTCTCCAGAATGGTTGTTTTCTTATGAATGCTTCACATTCTCTTATATTTTTCATTCTTTTTATTTTCTTTTATTATTTCTTGATCTCTCATAATTTCATTGACTTCCCCTTGTCCAATTCTCATTTCCATGGAGTCATTTTCTACCTTAAGATTCTAGATCTCCTGTTTAAATTAATTGACTTTATTTCCATGATTTTCTTGTTTTTCTTGAATTTTTTTTCTCATTCTCTATCATTTGATTTTTAAAGTCTTAATAAAGTTCTTCTATGAATTATTTTTGGGCAGATGACCATTTGGCATTGTTCTTTGGGGGTAGAAGAGGGTTTCCGTGCTTCATTATCCTCCTTAGAAGATGAACCCTGGTCTTCTCTATTCTCATAATAACTGTATACTCTGCACATGGCATTTTTTTCTTTTCTTATTTTCTATATGTTTTGATATTTACATTTATAATATATTTATTTTCCATATATATATGTCTATCTATATGTTTGCATACCTATCTATACATCCATTCATTCATCTATCTATCTATCTATCTCTCTATCTCTCTCTCTCTCTCTCTCTCTCTATCTATCTATCTATCTATCTATCTGTCTGTCTGTCTGTCTGTCTATCTATCTATCTATCTGTCTATCTATCTATCATCTATCTATCTATCTATCTATCTATCTATCTATCTATCTATCTATCTGTCTATCTATCTGTCTGTCTATCTATCTATCATCTATCTATCTATCTGTCTCTCTACCTCTGTCTCTGTCTCTGTCTCTCTCTCTATCCATTCAAGCAAACAGAAAGTTATTGACAACACATAAAAAGAAGATGAAAAGAAAAAGGGGGAATAGATAAAGTATACCTAAAAGACCAAGGCAGAATGAATTTCTAGGATGAGAAGTCTGCTATGGCATGGTGGAGGGAATCTAGGGAATCAGGAGTAGAACTCAGAGAAAAAGGTCTTAAGCAATTAAAATAAAAATCTGTAGCTCTAAACCTTAATAAAATGTGCTGTGTAGAATTGTTACTGGGAGATAGGACAACTGGGCCCTAGTCCTGGCTTATTACCTGTGTGACCTTAAGCAAATAATTTTATTCCTCTGAGACTTCACCTCTGCAAAATGTGAATTTAAATAATTGCACTGTTACCTTTATGAACACATCCCCTTATGTGAGAAAAAGATGCATTAAAGATATTAGTTACTATAGAAATATCAGCATTGTGGTTTCATGGTGCCCATTACCTTCCCTGTAACAGAGACAATTTTTAAAAAATTTCTTTATTTCTTTGATTGAGTCAACCCAGCAATGCTTCATATAGCTTCTTTAATTGTAACATTCACTGAACAATGCCAGCCAGGTGTCCAACCAGCATTATCTCCCATCTTTAAAAAGAAAATGTGCCCCCTCTTTTCAGGGCTCTGTGAAATCCATTTGACATCTTGAAAGCTAAGAAAATGTGTTTTTCATTTCCAACCTGAAATTAACGATTCTGCAGGCAAACTGATAAGAACAGTGTCATTTGATGTCTGGGATGAAACTTTGGAGGTAAAGAGGAGACCTGGATTCTTTTGGCTTTTTAAGAGGCTCCTTAGTGGCAAAGCTCTTAATACACTGCTTTACCCTGTCAAGATTTCTAATACCTCCAGCTGGGGTTCCTGATATGCCTGAAGGTAGATCTCACTTGTTCTCACATAATCAAACACACAGGGCATGGTAACGAGTGCACAAGAGACGGGCCTCCATAAGGTGCCCCCTGTGAAAAATTCCTCCAAACTCTGATTATTCCATAAGCCTAGTCCTCACAGTTCTTGTTAATGAGCTAAGTTACCATAGCATGATGTCCCCTGGCAATTGTCTCCAAGGTCACTCAGCAGGACATCTTGTTCCTCACATGTTTACGGTTTACTCTTGCTTTTAAGCACAAACCAATTACATTGGCCCAGAATGTCAGTCTCTTCGCCAGGCTGCAAAACATAAGCTGATATATACAGTATTGTGAAGCCATATTATGGTGATTCAAGCATTTTACCTAAGACCATATAAGGAAATGCAGACTTAAATCAAATTCTGGATCTTTGAGGTTTTGTATTCTTTTGTTTTGAGATATCAGGTTACCAAAGAATTAAAAGAATTAAACCAAAAAAATAAATCAAAAAATTAAAAAATAATTGTCATCTATTGAAAAGGTTATCTATTCCAAATCATATCTCCAAAACTTCTCAATAAGTAATCCCATTCAGACTGCATTAAAAGACTTTAATTCAGTGACAGAGATTCAGTAACTCAGAAGGCAATCCATCTTCCTTCTTTTTTTTCTATACATCTGTAATTGTCAGGCAGTGTATTTTTTCTTAATTAGTTAAATAAGGTCTCCCTCTAAAATTAAAATAAAAAGAACAACATTTATTTTCTGTCTGTCCTACTCCCACCTCAAAAGGAAAAACAAACAAACCAAACCAAACACTACAAACAAATACGTATAGTGAAGCAAAAACAAATTCCCACATTGGAGTTGGTTGAGCAATATCTTCTTTTGCATCCTTAACTTACTATCTCTCTCAGGAAGTGGGTAGCATGTTTCATGATTTTTTTTTTCTGAAATAATTTCATTGATCAGAATTCTTGATAATTCAAAAAAAATGTTTCTACAAATATTATTGAGGATATAGGTCCTTATTTTCATTTTTTAAAAATCTTTTATAGCGACAGGCCTGGTTGAGGTATGCCTACTCAGTTAGCCACAATTAGTGACTTTTTAAAAATATAAAATTAGGAATATCTTTTGAGAATGGTTGTTCACAGCCCAACCAAAGGTTCCTTAATGTGCTCATTTTCTGGAAGATTCTCATATGTTTATTATTTTCATTTTTAATAATTATTTTTAACCAATCTAATGGATATAAGATGGAACCTCAGAACAGATTAAATTTGCATTTGTCTAATAGTGATTTGAAGCTCTTTCTCATATGACTATTTTTAAATTGGCTTTCTTGTATTTTCTTTGACTGCTTTTCAATTTGGGAATGGATTTCATCAGTATAGGCCTGAATGGTTATTTATTTTTATTAAAATGAAACCATTTTCTCTGGGAAATTTCCATTTCAAGTTTTTTACCCCTCTCAATGATCTCTTACTTTCTTAATTTTAGTTGCATTAGTTTCATTTGTGCAGAATTTTCCATTTCATGTTTTGCAATACACTGTATTCTCTGCTTGGACATGGACTTTTCCTCATTCGTGGATCCAAAAGGAAATTTCTTCTTTGTTCCAATACTTTGTTTAGGATGTGATCTTCTATATCTATTTGGAAATAATGTTGATATAATGTGTGAGGGGTTGGTTTAACCCTAATTTCTGCCAGATTTGTGCCTAACTTTTCTTTCAGTTTTGGAAGGAATGAAAGAATGAAAGAAAAGAAGGAAACAAGGGAGGGATAAAGGAAGGTGGTAAGGAAGTTAGTAGATAAAGAAGGAAGGATGTAAAGAAAGAAGAAAAAAGGAAGGAAAAGAGTGTGGGATGGAGCAAGTATTTATTAAGTGTTTATGTTATGCCAGGCAGTACATTAAGGACTTGAGATATCTATACAAGCAAAAAGAAAGAAAGCCAGTCCCTGTCCTCAAGAAGATTATATTTCAATTGGGGAAGACATGGAAAAGAGAACAGAAAAGTGATGAGGGGCAGGAGGGGGTAAGGGAAAGATTTTAAAATCTGGAAGATAGTAATAATTGATGAAAATGAGGGCAGCATGGATTCCTCTACAAAATGGAGACTCCAGGAGGTACTCACCAATAAAAGAAAAAGTCAAGCTTTTCAGAGTGCCCTTCTAGGTTCTCCATTCCCCTTCTCACTTTATCTTCTCTATTTTAGGTGAAATATGAGTAGTTTCTTACAACTATTCTCATGTGGCATCCTCATAATGCTGTGTGAGCACCTCTGGACTTACGTCAGCACTAAAAGTATGCCTTAATATGTAGCACCTATGTTGAGGTTTGAGGGTGCTTGGGACCCCAAAATACGGATTGAATCTGAGCAACATTGAATCTGAGCACCTTCATGGAGACAAGATAGATCTTATATACAGAAAAAGTGTGGGAGGAATCTAGGGGTGGATCTCCTACTCTGAGGTAATGAGAGGAGGGATTTAGGAAAGGTCTTGATAGGAACAGACAATGGATGGTGAGGCTAGTTTAAGGGTAACAGATTTGGGCATAGGTATTTTGATAGGACCAAGGGTGGGGAATAACTGGGGAACAACTGGACAAAGCAATAATGAAAGACTTATGGCATCAGGCAAACACCAGATCAAGTAGGAAGATTCAAGGAAAGAAGAAGGGGGTTCCCAGAACCTGTACTCCATCACCTAGAAATAGACATTACTTTGTATGTGGTCTTTCCCAGGTTATCTCTTCCCTTCCACAGAGCACTCTGCCTCTATAAAGGCAATGTTAGATCCCATTAGGTCTACTGGATTCATTGGGGTACAATTAATTCAATTTGAATTGCCTTCTACCAGAAACAAAAGGGGAGTTGAAGCTAGCAAGACAAAATCAAATAGGGATAAACAGAAAATATTCATGTAGACTCAAAAACTCAACTGTATAACTAAATATACAAAAAGGAAGGGTGAATGACAAGTTCACATTTAAAAGATCTGGGATTTACTGGACTGTTATAAAAATAGCAGATATTTCTATATTACTTTACAGTTTGTAAAGCACATTATATGCCTTATCTCAGTTGAATGTCATAAGCCCACTATATAGAACAAGCAATATTAATATAAAATTTTGTACATAAAAGAATATTGAGGCTCAGAAACTTCAGGTAAATTCTTTAGAGCTAAATAGCCAGTAAATAGAAGGTGCAATCAGGATTCAAGCTCAGATAATTAGCCATCACTGTGATGTGACATACAAAAAATGAGGTATCATCTTAGTCTACATTCACAAAAGCATTGCACTGTACAAATAATGGGATGATCCTAGTCTTTAAGGAATGATGTACATTGCCATTTCTGGGATTTCCACATGCTGCTTCCTTTAAGAAAGCCACTTGTAGGGGCAGAACCAAGATGGGGCAGTAGAAGCAGGGACTAGCTAGAGCTCTCCCCCAAAGTTCTGAAAAAAACCTGTAAAAATTACTCTAAACTAATTCTAGAATATCAGAAGTTGCAAAATGACAGACTGAAGCAAATTTCCAGGCCAAGACAATCTGGAAGGTGGACCGGAAGGGTCTGTTGCAAGGGACTGTGAGTGGAGTGCAGTTCAGTGTTGGCCACACCAGCACAGATAGGGATGGAGCAGGTGTTAGGGGACTAAATTGCTGGCAACTTCTGTGGTTACCAGACTACTCCACATACAAATGAGAAAGATAGCTTTGAAGGGTAGTGGGAAGGGTCTCTCACCTGGTGAGAGTAGACCATAGTCTGACTCCAGTGCCGTGTAGTGGCAGTCACTATTGAAGTGAGGGCTGCTTCTGGAGCCCTCTACTTAACAAAGAGCTCAAAAGTCAATTAAATGGCTGGGAAAATAAGCAAACAGGGGAAAAAGAAACAGTCTATAGCTTCTTACTTTCTTGGTGAAGAAATAATTTCTTATGTCATTGGTCATGAGGCAGATCAAAACATATAACTAGAGGAAGAAAATAAAGCCAAAGCTCCTGCATCCAAAGCCTCCAAGAAAAATATGAATTGGTCTCAAGGCCATGAAAGAGTTCAAAAAGGATTTTGAAAATCAAGTAAGAGAAGTAGAGGAAAGATTGGGAAGAGAAATAAGAGTGATGTAAGAAAATCATGAAAAATGAGTCAAATACTTGCTGAAAGAAACCCCCCAAAATGATGAAGAAAATAGTACCTTTAAAATTAGTCTAACCCAAATGACAAAGTGGTCCAAAGACAATGAGAAGAAGAATGCCTCACAAAGTAAAATGGGCCAGATGGAAAAAGAGGACCAGAAGCTCACTGAAGAAAATATTTTTTTAAAAAAATTAGAATGGAGCAAATGAAACCTAATGACTTTATGAGAAATCAAGAAATTATAAAACAAAACCAAAGGAATGAAAAAATAGAAGACACTGTGAAGTATCTGACTGGAAAATCAACTGACCTGGAAAATGGATCCAGGCAAGATAATTTTATAATTATTGAACTACCTGAAAACCATGATCAAAAAAAACAGAGCCTAGTCATCATCTTTCAAAAAATGTATCAAAGAAAACTCCCCTAATATTCTAGAACCAGAAGGCATAATAGAAATTGAAAGAATCTACTGATCTCCTCCTGAAAGAGATCCTGAAAGAAAAACTAGGAGTATTGTAGTCAAATTCCAGAGTTCACAGGTCAAGGAGGAAATATTACAAGCAGCCAGAAAGAAACAATTCAAGTATTGTGGAAATATAGTCAGCATAACACAAGATTCAGTAGCTTCTACATTAAGGGATATGAGGGCTTGGGAGATGATATTCCAGAGGTCAAAGGAGATAGGATTAAAGCCAAGAATCACCTAACCAGCAAATTGAGTATAATACTGAAGTATGATATATTGTCAAGGCAGTATTCATAGGACTGAGAATGGCTATGACTCTGAGTCACAAAGTATAAAGACTCTCCATATAGAAAGCAGAAGAAAAAACAGTTATTTAGACACCAGAAAGCCAAATCCCAATCTCAGAAAACCCAATCCATCATAGTAGCTAACAAATCAAAACACATTAGCACTGCTAGGGAAAAGGCATTCTGAAGTTCCCCCCCAAACCCCTTTCAGGGCCTTCCCACAAGCACTCATGAGCCTTGTTGTGCCTCCCAGACTATGCCCTCTCTCCTCTGCCCCAACAAACTTTTCCCCATTCTGCTCCACCCTTTCTGTTCCACAATTCAGCAAGGTCCTCCCATAACATTTGACTTGGCTTCCAGGTTATTTAAGCAGGTCTCATGGGCCTATTAATGAATAGGAAAAATCTTCCCATTTAAACTGCCATTACAAATACTTCAGGGTGAAAAATGCAACTTCAATGAAATATAGAACTTTAATGCATTCTTGTTGAAAAGACTAGAGTTGAATAGAAAATTTGACTTTCAAATATAAGAATCAAGAGAACCATGAAAAGGTAAACAGGAAAGAAAAACCATAAGGGACTTGTTAAAGTTGAACCATTATATTCCTAAATGAAAAGGTGATATTTGTAACTCATGAGACCTTTCTCAGTATTAGGACAGTTGGAGGGAATATACATGTGTATGTGTGTGTGTGTGCATGTATGTATGTGTGCATGCATATATATATACATATATGTATATATATGTATATGTGTGTGTATGTCTGAGAGGGAGAGAGAGACAAAGGGCATAGGGTGAGCTAAATATGAAACTAAGATAGCTAAAAAATAAAATGAAATGTTGAGAGGATTATACTAGGAGAAAAAGAAAGGGAGAGGTAGAATGAAGTTAATCATCTCACATAAAAGAAGCAAAAAAGAGCTTTTACAATGAAAGAGAAGAAGGGAAGATGAGAGGAGATAAATGATCCTTACCTTCATTGGATTTGACTTCAAGAGAATAACATACACATTTAATTGGGTATGGAAGTTTATCTTAGCCTGTAGGAAAGAAGGGAGGAAGGGGATCAGAGAGGGGGATAATAGAAGGGATGGCAGATTGGGGTAATTGAAATTGAGGTAATTGAAAGCAAACACTTTGGTAGAGGGACAGGTCAAAGGAGAAAAGAGAGTAAATGTTGGGAGGGGCAGAATAGAGGGAAATATACTCTTTAATAAGATGACTGTTATGGAAGTGTTTTGCATGACTATACATGTATAACCTATATCAAATTGCTTGCCTTCTCAATGAGGATGGGGGGTGAAGGAGGAAGAAAATGTGGAACTCAAAGCTTTAAAAATTAGTGTTAAAAGCTGTTTTTACATGCATCTAGAAAAAAAAATTAATAGGCAATGAGGGTATAGAAATCTTTCTTACCCTAAAGGAAAGTAGAAGGGAAGGAGGGTGGAATGATAGATGGGGGGTCATATTGGAGGAAAATGGTAATCAGAATATCTGCTGTCCTGGGTTGGGGAAAGAGGGAAATGGGAAGAAAATTTGAAATTCAAAATTCTGTGGAAGTGAATGTTGAAAACTGAAAATAAATTAAATGATATATTTTAAAAAGTGTAGAATAAATTCAATTTGGTAGCTGTAAAGATGGTCTGTTTGTGTCTCATCAGGTATTAAATTTTGTTCTATTTTGTGCATTAAAAAAATTTTTTTTTTAGATTTCCACCATGGAGGGTTAAGCCAATAATGCTAAAATGATAATGATAGTAAATATTTACTTTTATTGCTGGTTCCCATGTAACTTCCCAACCTTAACTCCCACTCCGCTCCTGCAGAAATTCTCTATTCTAAACTGAATTGTCTCTTCCTATTCTATCCTTTTTTCTGTTATCATCTGACCCTCTTCTATCTCCATGTCTTTGAGCAGACTTTCCTTAATTTCTGGAATGGACTACCTTTTGACTTTCATTCTTGATTATATGGGTAGAATTAGCATAAATAGAGAAACTGACTTGAGATGTGCAGGAAAACCTGGATTTAAATTCTGCCTCACAATATTAATAGCTGTGTGACCCTTGGTTTACTTAATACCTCTGAGACCTTCTGTCTCTAAAACAAACATGCTAATATCATTTTTCTTACTGAGTAGTATTAAAAATCAAAGGAGATAAAATATGTAAAATGCTTTGAATATCTAAAAGTGCTATGTAAATGTTATCTATTGTTGTTGTTGCCATTTGTTATGCTTGTGGTGTTGTTATTCAAGAAGCTTCCTTGATTCTCCTGATCTGCCATTGATTTCTCCTTGCTTGATTACCCTTTAGAATTTTATTTGGGACTCTCCAGTTTACCTAATATACATTGCTTTAACATACTGTTTTGCATACTTAATGTTTCCTACTAGGATATAAATTCCTTGAGGGCAGAAGCTATGACTTACTCATTCAGTTTTCTTCCAGTCACCTAGCTTGGGTCCTTGTGCATAGTAGGTGCTTAAATACTGAATTAAAATGATTAGTTTTCTTCCCCATTCCTTGTCTTTTACAGAGTCATTTGGTGGCACCTTTCAAAACTGAGCTATAGTCCTCTTGATCAAAACACATTTTCATTTATTTTTCTTTTTAAAAACTTACTTGGATGGGAATAACTGGAATTCTCCTTTGAACTCCTCCTTAAATTCCCTTGCATAATTCATTTTCCTTCATAGCTTCAGGACTAATATCCTGGCATTCAGAGATGAAACACAAAATTTAACAGGTAGAATTGTCACAACAAAAACCAAGCTGATAGTGCTTGGGAAGCAGTACCAGCTTCAGAAATAGTATCCTGGCATTTGGAGATGAAAGACAGAATTTCACAGGCAAAATTGACAGAACAAAAAACCAAGCTGATAGTGCTTAGGAAGTAGTACTACTAGGATGCTCTCAGTAAAAATCATATGGCTATATGTGACACGAAGGAGGAAGGATATCTTGGAAATGCATACAAGATTGACCAGTTGGATGGGACCTTCAAGATCAAGGCAAATTACCTAATTTTACAGATGGAGAAAATGAGGCCCAGTTTGTGGAAGGATGTTTCCCAAAGTTACACAATAAAGTTTATAGCAGAGCTTCATGAACTTAAAATTAGAAATTTAAATCCTAGAACTGAACTCCCTTTCTAGTGCTTTTTCCACAATGGCAAACTCTATTTCTCTTCTTTTTGTCCTTCTCCTTACTTCCCAACCCTTCTTTTCACCTTCCCAGTTAGGGCAGATAAAGTTTAGTTCATTGTATTTTTGGTGGTTAAATCAGCTTAGATGTCATGTGGTGATTGTGAGAGACAGGTTCTGAATCATTTGAGCACCAGGATTTTTTTTCATTTAAACTCCTTTTTTCTCAATAGTCTTTCATTGCTTTCTCAATTACATATAAAGATAGCTTTCAACATTCATTTATACAAAATTTTGAATTTCAATTTTTTTCTCCTTACTTCCCTCCCCTTTCCTTCCCTAAGACAGTAAGAAATCTGATACAGGTTATACATGTGCAACTATGTTAAGCATATTTCTATTATGGTCTAGGGGTGGTGGAAACCTTGAAATTCAAGGGCAAGTGACGTGAGTCTTGCCTCAGATGAATTCAACTCAAGTCTTCTTCCAGTCTGAGAGAAGGTTTATTAGAACACTGGACAGGGTGGGTAAGATTTTAAGAATCCTTGCTATTGACCAGATTTTAAGAATCTGAGCACTAGTCAGACTTTTAAGGAATCTGAGCATATTTGTGACTACAGACAGGTCAGATTCTTAAGAAATCTGAGCAATTTAATGTGGGGCAAAATGAACCTTACATACGGAGACTGTGAGAAAGATCTGGGAGTCACTAAGTAGTCTGGGGTGACAAGGAGATAATGGAGAAGGACTCAGAAGGACTGGGTACCTCAGGTGAATGCCAGGGACCTGCACCACATGAAAGCAGTCTAGATAGAATCAAGGAGTGGTGACATAGGGTGGGACCAGGAGCAGACAATGAAGGTCACAATGAAAGAATTATTAACTGGGAAGGGCCAGGTGCCCCAGGTGAATGTTAGGGACCTGGACCATATGGGAAAGTGCAGGACTTTTCCTTTTTTGAGGTCCAGATCCTATCCCCATCGTTACTATATTAATCATGCTGTAAAAGAAGATTTAGAACAAAAGGGAAAAACTGAGAGAAACAAATAAACAAAAGAAGTGAAAATATTATGTTTCAATCTACATTCACACTCCATAATTCCTTCTCTGGATGTTGTCAGCAATTTCCATCATAAGTCTTTTGGAATTGTCTGGGATAATTGCATTGCTGAGAAGAGCTAAGACTATCATAGTTAATCATCACACAACGTCACTGTTACTGTGTACAATGTTCTGGTGCTGCTTACTTCATTAAGCATCAGTTCATTTAAGTTTTTCCAGGATTTTTCTGAATCCCCCTGCTCATCATTTCTTGCAGGACAGTGGTAGTCCATTACGTTCATATACTTTACAACTTGTCCAGCTACTGCTCAACTGATGAGCATCCTCTCAGTTTCCCATTCTATGCCATCATGAAAAGAACTGCTATAAATATTTTTGAATAGATAGGTTCTTCCCCCCTCTCCCCTTTTTAAATGATCTCTTTGGGATAGAGTTCTAGTAGTGGTATTACTGCATCAAAGGGCATACATAATTGTATACTCCTTTGGTCATAGTTTCAAATTGCTCTCCAGAATGGCTGGATCAGTTCACAACTCTGCCAATAATACATTAGTGTTCAAATTTTCCCACTCTTATCCAATGTGTGTTATTTTTCTTTTCTGTCATATTGAACAATCTGATAGGCATGAGGTAGTATGCCAGTTATTTTAATTTGCATTTCTCTAAAGTGATTTCAAGCATTTTTATATGATTACAGATAGCTTCAATTCCTTCTTTGGATAAGTACCTGTTCATATCCTTTGACCATTTATCAGTTGGGGAATGACTTGTATTCTTATAAATTTGACTCTGTTCTCTATATCTTTTAGAAATGAGGACTTTATCAGAGATAGTGGTTGTAAAGATTCATTCCCAGTTTTTTGCTTCCCTTCTAATCTTGATTGCACTGACTTTGTGCAAAACCTTTTCAATTTAATGTAATCAAAATTATCCATTTTGCATTTCATAATATTTTCTAACTCTTGTTTGGAAATCTAACAGATAAACTATTCTTTGGTCTTCCAGTTTGCTTAATTATAAGCAATTATAAATAAATAATATAAAATAATAAAAATATAAATAAATAATATAAAATTATCAGTCTTTATATGTAAATTTTGTACCTATTTGGACTTTATTTTGGTATATGGTGTCAGACGTTGGCTACGTCCAGTTTCTGTCATACTATTTTCTAGTTTTCCCAGTAGTTTTTGCCAAATAGTGAGTTCTTTTCTCAGAAGCTGGAGTCCTCAGGTTCATCAAACAGTAGATTATTATAGTCATTGACTACTTTGTCTTGTGTAATTAATCTATTCCACCAGTCCACCACACTATTTCTTAGGTAGTACCAAGTAATTTTGATGATTGCAGCTTTATAATACAATTTAAGATTTGGTATGGCTGGGCCACTTTTCCTAGAATTTCTTTTCGTTATTTCCTTTGATATTCTGAACTTTTTGTCCTTCCACATGAATTTTGTTATTATTTTTCTAGCTCTACAAAATAAATTTTTGATAGTTAAATTGGTATGGCACTAAATTAATTTAAACAGAATTGTCATTTTTACTACATTAGCTCAACCTACCCACAAGCAACCGATGTTTTTTTCTTAATTATTTAGATCTGACAAAACACTTTTCACACAAATAGAATCAGATCTAAATAACTGGAAAAAAACATCAGTTGCTCATGGATAGGCCAAGCTAATATAATCTTCCAGCTATGTTAAAAAGAATGGAATGATGCTACCTTCAGTCAAAATACTTTGACCTACCCTTTCCCACTCCCTATTCCTTATCTTTCTTCCTTTTAACCTCTGTACCCACCCCATTTATTAACACATGCCCTTTTATGGTAGAACTTTTGTCTTGTTCTCTTATTATCTTTATTTGACTGCTAAATACCTGTGTCTACTTCTGAGATTACTATCATCAATATTAAGAGCTGCTTCCCCATGATGATTGGAATAATAGAGCAGGAACAAGAACAGGGATAATCTTTTCTCATCATTAACATAGCCAAACTGAACAATTTATTCTCCTCTGAGGTCCCTTCCACTCATCAACACAAAACATTGTATGTGCATTCATTCAATACATGCATACATACACATATACAACACATGCAAATATACATATGCATATACATGCACATCTTCACACATACATTCACATGCATACACATACATACACACATACCTATATATCCATACAGACATGCATATACATACCACACCACATGCATACACACACACAGAGATTAAATTTATACAATCTGGTTTGCCATGGATGTTCAGTGTAATGTAGGCCCAAAGATAGAGATAAAAACGTGGTGACATCAAACCAAAAAAGCACCAGAATATGTGGTCCATCTGTTTCCTATTTGGTTCCTGTATCTCATGCAGATTATAATACCTGGTGTACTGTTAGGGGCTAGCAAATATTTGAATTTCTTTTGCTGAACCTCCATTCCAATATATCTCTATGCATATGAGACAAAATAATGAATTTATGCAATTACAAAAATGACAGTAATGGTAAATTACACAGAATTAAAACTGGTATTAAATATTCTTGGCACTTCAATAATTGCCCCCTGAAAACTTTCTCCCAGAATACTGGTCAAATCTCTATCTAATTCTTCTCTGTTGTCTATATATTGAGAAAAAGATGCATCAGTTTAAATTTCCAACATTGGTGTCATATGCTAGTTTGGAATCTGATCTGTATTGCCTAATCTGCCCCCCTTCACTCTCTGCAGTAGATAGCATTATACTCTTGGTGCTAGAAGTACAGAAGCCTATGTATGTGATTCATAGACCTTTCCAAGGTCCAGAATGAATGTCATATTACTTCCATGTACCATCATCTTCCCCATCTTCTCTTGCTTCTGCTGCTTCTCCTCCCAATCTAAAGTTTCCTTGAGATTCCCAGACATCTTTACCATGTGTGCCAGTCATGCCACTTCTCCATTTTAATTTCCTATGCCATCTTGGCTTGTAAATTCAATCTTTTTAAAAAAATTTAAAACAGTGAAATTGCTCAAACAACATGAGAGTCTATGCTGGATGAATCATTACTCAAGAAAAGCATTTAGGGAGGCATCCAAGGATTTGTTTTTTTTTTGTTTGTTTGTTTGTTTTTTTACTTGAAGCATTATGAGACTAGAGTGATGATCTTTCACACAGGAAAAAAACACAATGTATTTCTGTCAAGCATCAATGGACACACAGGTACACCTATAAATTAGCATCATAAAATCTATCCATTGTCATACAGGATGCTCCTCCCAAAAATATCACAAGTGCACAGTAAAAGCATTGTCAGAATATTATGTAGAATATTACATGTAGAAGCATAACACACAGTAATTGTATAATAAAATTGCCTATAGATAATGGCATATTGAGGTCACATATCAAACTTTCATTAGATATATGCCATTAACAGAAAAAAATCTGGTTACATAATTAGCCTTTTCTTTAATTACTCATTAAATATTATTAGTCAAATTAGTATATGACATACTGATTATGTCACATATAAAATTACCTATATCCTCAGATTAGCATGTAGCATGTAGTAGCATGTAGTAAAATGTAGTAGCAAGCATTGATAAACTAGAAATTAGAAAGACATGAGTTCAAATCCTGCCTCAGACACTACAGAAGCTAGAGTTGGGAAGGAAACTTGAAACATAAATTACAAGAGTCCATAAAAGAACAGAAAGGCAAATTTATTAGGAAAATTGGAAATATTTTTATTATATAATGCTAGACAAGAAGAAAGTGTCATTTTAGTCATGACTTGAAAGAGTATTGACAGAGTTAAAGAAAATCAGTATAGATTGTGTATGTGAGAATATATTGGTTCTTTTTGGTCAGAGATTTAGGAGGCAAAAAAGATAAGAGCAGAAAAGGAATACACTAATGCAGAATGCATGGAGTATATAAGAATATTCAAATGGGGATGCTGGGGTAGTGAGTTTTTAATGACTCACTTTTATCTGAAATTGACAAAGCTATGGTAAACACACACAAGGTGATATACAAATACATTGGACTTACCAGGGAAAGAAGTAGGGGGAAAGGGGGAGTATAAAACTGGTGAGAGAATAGCCATAATCAACCTAATCTCCACCTAAACGGTTAGCAAAGAAGGAATCCAATAATTATTTCAAATTTACAATTTTATTCAGTGCCTTTCATTTCCTCATCTATAATAGGTGGATAGATGAACAGATTGTGGTACGTAAATGTTATTTCGCTGTAACAAAAATGAAAGCTTATTTCAGAAAATTCTAGGGAGGTTGAATTTGCAGATTAAATAGAGTACAGCCATTTTTTTGAGGAAAGTAATATATCCACCATACATATGAAATCATACAAAACATATTTCTGAATAACCATGTTCAAAAAAAGAAAAAAAAAGAAAAAGTATTCTTTAATCTGTGCTCTGAGTCTATCAATTCTCTACTTAGATAAATAGCCTCTTCATCATGAGTCCTTTGGAGCTGTGATGGATAATTACATTTATCAGACTTACTAAATCTTTCATACTTTATTATCTTTGCACTATTGATGTTATTGTATAAATGGTTTTGATTCTTCTCACTTCACATTTTACCAATTCAAATAAGTATGAGCAGGTGCTTTTTCTTTCTTCTGAAATTATCCCCTTCATCATTTCTTGCAGCAAAATAATATTTATTGCATTACATGCATTTATTATAACTTGTTAAGCCAATAGATGCACATGCCCTCAGTTTCTAATTCTTTGTTACTATAAAAAGGGTTTCTATAAATGTTTCTGTACATATAGATGATTTTCCTTTGATCTCCTTGGAGGTACAGTGATATTGCTGTATTAAAGGGTAAGCACAATTTTATAGTCCTTTAAGCACACTTCTTAACTATTCACCAAAATGTTTGTTATTTCCCATCTTCCAACAATATATTATTATACTTATTTTCTCACAACCCCTAGAACAATTTTCATTTTCCTTCTCTGTTATTTTAACCAGTCTGATTGGTATGAAGTAGTACTTCAGAGTTGTTTTAATTTTTATTTCTCTAATTATTAGTGATTTAGCATATATTTTACGACTAGTGACATCTTTCATTTCTTGTTCTGAAAACTGCTCTTTCATATTCTTTGACCATCAACTGAGGAATGGTTCTTTTTTAAATAATTAATTTGCCTCAGATACTTAAATATTTGTGAAATGAGAATTTTGTCAGAGAAATTTACTCTAAATTATTTTTTTTCAAATTCCTGGTTTTCTTCTAGTTTTGGCTACATTGGTTTTATTCGTGCAAATATTTCACTGCTTTTCTTTTGAGAAACTAAGCCATGGTGAAGTTCCAAAGAGGAAAAAATTACAAATTAAAGTGGAAAATACACATGCAGATAAAACTTCCAATTTCTTTGTTATAAAACACTATAATTAACAACTGAGGAAGGCCACCGGGACTTGGAAAGTGAATGTTTTCAAGAAGGGAGGAGACAGCATTCTATTCTCTATGTAATACTTGTCCATTGAATCATCCCATTATTTGCTATTCAACTGCCATGAATGCAGTAAAATAGATGAAATTATTTTGTTATTGACTGTTGTTGGAATTCATGAATGCCCAGGATGCAATAGGTACATAATGATGAAAGTAACAACAGCAATAACAACAACAACAACAGCAACAATAATAATAATAATAAATAATAATAATGTGTTCAAATGTTTACTGATTGAGTGGCTGATTGATTGAGATGGGAAACATGGCAAATAATGAGGATTCCATGAAGACTGGTCAGAAATGTTGAATACATTCTCATGAGATTAATCTAAGAAACTGATCTAAAAAAAATCTAAGAAAGTAATCTAACATAGATTACAATCCTATAACCATTTTCTTTCCATACTCTACCTCCCTCTCCAACCCTTCTACTTCTTCTTTCTCCTCTGTGATCAACTGCCACTCAAGAAAAGCCTACTTCCTTTAATCTTCTGTAATAAAACTTCATTTTCCTATCAGAAGCATAGAATAATTTTTAAAAAAAGTGAACTGGGAAAGGATCTTACAAAAAGGAATATGAAAGCTGGGAAAAATTGGAGAACTTGGTGAGAGTGTTAAGGGTAAGCAAAATCTTAAAACGTACACTTTTTAGAGTAGGAAGAAAACGTTTGAGCAACAAGAGACCTCAGGACATGGAATATTTGATCACAGAACATCAAATGTTAAAATAGAATCTTGTGACAACTCAGCCATCAGGATTACAATCCTCTGAAGACCAAGTTCTCAGGAAAGTTCAGGAAAGTTTACATTGATGTGCCCCTTGGGCAAAGGATTGACTCAGTGTTCTCAGTCGGGCATAACATTCAGCGATCCTGGCTCTATCTTGTTATCACAGTTTTTTCCCCTGAGTGCAGACATATGGGATCTCAGCCTGTATGGAGCACAAAAAAAAACATGAGCAAAGCTCCTTTGGGATACAAACACAATAATTCCTCTGATGTCATTCCCCAAAGTGGGCAGAAATATAAATTCCACAGAGGAAGGAAGTCACTATTGGGTTGATACCGGCCAACTATACCTATAACCTCATATGAACCTTTAGCTAAGAGATAATAATTCACTTTTATACAGCACTTTAAAGTTTCCAAAACATTTACATATTATTTTTACTTCATATATAATGTACAAAGTAGTTGCCAAAGGTAATACTATTACTTGCATTTTGTTGATGTGGAAACTAAGGATCAAGATGTTAAGCTCCTTGCATGGAATCATAGGTTCATAGATTTAGAGTTGGAAAATAATTTAAAACTCATCCAGTTTAGTATCCTCAGTTTTTTTTTGGATGATAAAATTTAGTCTCAGTGAAATTGTGTTTACAATTCTATTTTATCATCTGTTTTTAACATTTTTTTATTTTTAATGTTTAAGATCTAAATTCTCTCCCAACTTATCATCTCTGCCCACTAAGAACGCAAGCAATATATCAATTATGAAATCACACAAAAAATTTTTTACAAATGAGTCATATTCCACGCCCCCCTCCCCAAAGAAAGAAAAATAAAGCAAGAAGCTTCAACTTGCACTAAGAGTTCATCAAATCTTTATCTGGGTGTGGATATTTTTTTTTTATTGTGAGTCTTTTGTAATTGTACCCTCATATTGATCAAAGTAGTCAAGTCTTTCGCAGTTGATGGTCATTACAACATTGCTTTTTTTATACACAGTGATGTCCTGGGTCTTCTGACTTCATTCTACATCACTTCATATAGCTCTTACCAGTTTCTTTTTAAACCATTCCCCTCATCATCTTTTATAGCACAATAGTACATTATCATTATCACGTATCAGAGTATGTTCAGTCACAGTGCAATTAATGAGTATCTCCTTGATTACTGATTCTTTGTCACCTTAAAAATAGCTGCTATAAGTATTTTATATGAATAAGTTATTTTTCTTTTATATCTTTGGAATAGGGACCTATTAGTGATATTGCTGGCTTAAAGGGTATGCACAGTTTTATAGCTCTTTGGGCACAGTTACAAATTGCTCTCCAGAATGGTTAGACCAGTTCATTGCTCCACCAGCAGTTGATTGCTGTACCTAATTTTCATATGTGCAGCATTTGTCATTTCTGATATTGTAGTGCCTATGTAATATTCACTGTACCCATAGCAGCCATGAATATCTTGGCACAGTTGTAAATTTCGATATTCAACAGACTCTCCACGTGGAAGACAGAATGAAAACATTTTTTCAGACACCAGAAAGCCAAATCCATCATAGTAACAAAAACCTATATGCAGTAACAATGCAGGGGACAACACCATCCCCAAGACTTCCCCCTTCTAGGCTTCCTATAAGACAGTTCCCTGAAACAAATCACACACAGGCCTTCCTTAAAGGAAATGCCTAGCTAGCTGTGGGCTTGCCTGCATCCATCAGTTCCGACTTCTCTCCCAAGAATTTCTTCTCAACTCTGCTCTAGCTATACCCTTCCTGTTCCACCCATTCAGTAAACTCCTCCCACCACAAGCTCCATGTGACTCTGACTTCCATGTGACCCAAGCCGGTTACATGGGCCTATTAATGAATGGGAAATATCTCTCCATTTAAATTACCATTATAGATACCTGTGAGGTGATACCTCAAAGTTGTTTTAATTTGCTTTTCCCTAATCAATATTGATTTAGAAGATTTTTATATGACTATAAATAGCTCATATTTCTTCTTTTGAAGAAGCTGAACTATTGTATTTTTTGACCAATTATCAAATGGGAAATGGCTCTTAATTTGATCAATTTCACTCAGTCCTCTACTCAGTACATACTTGAAAATGCATCTTTTTATCAGAGAAATTTGCTTTAATTTTTCAATATTACTTTATCATCTATGGCTCCTTTTAACATAATGTAATATCTCTGACTATCTCTTTTAATTAGATCTATTTTTTTACTTTTATTTTGTCTGATATCATGATTGCTATTCCTGTCTTTTTATTCTGAAGCTTAAACATATTAGATTCTGCTTCCATTCTTTATTTTAACTCTGTGTGTGTGTCTTTGAGTTTCAAGCATGTCTCTGAAAAACAATGGTTTGTTGGATTCTGGTTTTTAATCTATTCTGCTATCTGCTTCCATTTTATTGGTGAGCTTATGTCATTCACATTCATGGTTATTATTACTGTGTATTTCCCATTTTCTTCTGTTTCTTCCTCTCTGTTTCTGTCTCTATCTGTGTGTGTGTGTGTGTGTGTGTGTGTCTGATTGTCTGTCTATCTTTGTCTCTCTCTATCTGTATCTCTCTCTCTCTCTCAATCCTCCTCAAAAGCCTATTTTGCCTCCCTTAATCAGTTCCTTTTATAATCCATTTTCCCTTTCTCTTATACCCTCCACTTCCTGTTTCATTATCAGATAATTTATGTTTCTATATACAACTGTGTGTGTATTTCAGTAAATTTTTGTGAATCTATTACTATTTGGCCAATTTTTTTTTTTAAGGTATTACATTCTTCAGCATTTTTGTGCCTCTTTTATGGAGCTGTTAATTCTCTTTTTTATGATATTCTACCATCACCATTATTTTTTTCTCCATTTTGTCTTCTCCAAGGCTTATCTCTTTCTTGGATTCTCCCAGGGAGTCTTATTGGATTTGGCAACAATTAGCATAAGTCTTTGATGATTTTTTGGTAGATGTTTTCACATTGTTGTCTTCTGAGTTTATGTCTTGATCTTCTCTGCAACCATAATAATTTTTAATGATCTTTTTGTTGCTGCTTGCTTATTTTTCCAGCCTATTTCTTGTTCTTTGAATTTTATGTTTGGACTCTGCTCACTTGTGGAGAGTGGTGGCATTTCCACAAACATCAAGTTTTTTAAAAATATTTTATATGACTGTTTCCAAATGTAGTTCTGGAGATCTTCAAGTTTTTGGTACCTCTTTGGTTAGATGATAACTGGGAGAGGAATAGTCACTACTGTCCTGCTCTATGCTATGACCTTTAGCCAGGAAGGGTCCCTCCTTCCCTGCAGGTCCAAGTGCTAGTATTCCTTTTTGCTTTGGATCCACAACTGGTACACCTTGCTTCTTGTGACTGATCACCAGAACTTCTCTTTGTCCTAAAATTACAACCCAGAATTATATATAGTGGTATATGCATTGTATATGGTGTATTGTATATTTGCCAGTTGTAGCCAGTACCAGCAATGGGTCCCCTGTAATTTCTTTCTGATGAGTTGTCTGACCCCTTTATTATCTTTGGGTTGAGGTTTCTAAAACTGCTGCTGTGGTTGCCACTGTTTTTGCCATCACATGTGTGGGCTGGAGATAGGTCTCCATTCTGGTGTCATAGATTTCAGTCAATCTCTTAAGTTTTTTTAAGACATATAAATCTCTTACTCCAATGTGCATTTGCTCTACCACTCCAAAATTTGGTTTGAGGTGTTAATTAAAATTGTTTGGAGGGGAATGGTGGGAGAGTTCAGCTGGGTGGCTATACCTAATCTGCCTTATTGACTCCAACTGCTCAATAAAATTAAATGACTTTTACAGGGTCACACAGATAATGAAAAAACCCCCCCAGCAAAAAATCAGTTTGAATGCAGGTCCTATTACTCCTCTTCATCATGCATTCCACTATTGTGAGAATCAGTATCAGAACCCCAGTCATTCTGATTCTAGCATTCATGGAAGAATACTAGCCTGCTTCTATGTTAATGAATAAAATCACTAAAACTCTTAGGCATCTATATTGGTGACAATGGCCTTTTCTATTCCCACATTCTTGAAATGCATGCCCTAGATAAAGATATACTCATGATGTGTCTTCACATTGTCTTTAAATTGCATACAAATTCCTTAGCTTGCTATTTAAAGTCACTTATAACCAAGCTTCAACCAATTTTTTATGGATTTATTGCACCCTTTTCCCTTCACTTTTATTATGTTTTACTGTAATTAAATTAATTTATTTTCAATTTTCAATATTCACTTCCACAAAATTTTGAATTTCAAATTTTCTCTCTATCGCCCCCCTTCCGTGACTGCAGGAGAGCCTGCATTTTGATTACCCTATTGTCCAATCTACCCTCCCTTCTATCATGTCCCCTTTTCATCCCCTTCCCTTCTATTTTCTTGTAGAGTGAGATAGATATCTATACCCCATTGCCTATATATCTTACTTCCAAGTTGCATGTAAAAACAATTTTTAACATTTTAAAAGTTTGGAGTTTCTCATTCTCTCCCTTCCTGCCTCCCTATCCACCCTCACTGAGAAGGCAAGCAATTCAATATAGATTATACATGTGTAGTCATTCAAAACACTTCCATAAAAGTCATGTTTTAAAGATTATATTTCCCTCTATCCTGCCCCACTCTCCATTTATTCTCTGTTCTTTGACATGTCCCTCTACCAAAGTGTTTGCTTCTAATTACCACTTCCACCAATCTATTAGCCCTTCTATTGTCTCCCCCTCTCTTATCCCCTTACCTACCTTCTTTCTTGTAGGGAAAGATGAACTTCCATACCCAATTGAGTGTGCATATTATTCCCTCCTGAAGCCAATTCTGATGTAAGACTCACCTATCCCCTCTCATCTTTCCCCACTTCCCCTCCATTTTATAAACTCTTTCTTGCCTCCTTTATGTGAGATAGTTTACTACATTCTACCTCTCCCTTTCAGTTTCTCCTAGCACCTTAATCTCAACACTTAAATGTTTTGTAGACATCATTGCTTCATATTTAGCTCACCCTGTGTCCTTCTCTCTCTCTCTCTCTCTCTCTCTCTCTCTCTCTCTCTCTCTCTCTCTCTCTCTCTCTCTCTCTCTCTCTCCTTCCCTCCCTCCCTCCCTCTCTCCCTCTCTCTCTCTCTCTCTCTCATACACATATACACATACACAGACACACAAACACACATTCCTTCCAATTATCCTAATACTGAGAAAGGTCTTATGAGTTACAAATGTCATCTTTTTTTATAGGAATGTAAACAGTTCAACTTTAATAAGTTTCTTATGGTTTCTCTTTCCTGTTTGCTTTTTCATACTTCTCTTGATTTTTGTATTGCTCTGGTCTTTTCAACAAGAATACTGAGAAGTGCTCTATTTCATTGAAATTCCATTTTCCCCCTGAAATATTATATTCAGTTTTGTGGGGTAGGTGATTCTTGGTTTTATCCTATCTCCTTTGACCTCTGGAATATCATATTCCAAGACCTCCAGTCCTTTAGTATAGAAGCTGTTAAATCCTGTGTTCTCCTGATTGTGGTTCCACAGTACTTGCATTGTTTCTTTCTGGCTGCTTGCAGTATTTTCTCCTTGATCTGGTAACTCTGGAATTTGGCTCCAATATTCCCAGTATTTCCTTTTGCGATCTCTTTCAGAAGGTAATTGGTGGATTCTTTCCATTTCTATTTTACCCTCTGATTCTAGAATATCAAGGCAATTTTCCTTGATAATTTCTTGAAAGATGATGTCTAAGCTATTTTTATTTGATCATGACTTTCTGGTAGTCCAAAAATTTTAAAACTCTTTCTCCTGAATCCGTTTCCCAGGACAATTGTTTTCTCAATGAGATACTTCATATTTTCTTCTATTTCTTTTTAATTCTTTTGGATCTGTTTTATAATTTCTTGATTTTTCATGAAGTCGTTAGCTTCCATTTGCTCCTTTCTAAATTTTAAGGAATTATTTTATTTAATGAACTTTTGAGTCTCCTTTTTCCATTTGGCCCATTCAGCTTTTTAAGGCATTCTTTTCCTCATTGGCTATTTGGACCTCTTTTGCCATTTGGGTTAGTCTAATTTTAAAAGTATTATTTTCTTCCACATTTTCAGGTTTCCTTTAGCAAGTTGTTGACTCACTATTTTCTGCCATTAGTCTCATATATCTTCCCAATTTTTCTTCTACTTCACTTATTTAATTTAAAAATGCATTTTGAACTCTTCCATATCCTGAGAGAAATTCATATTTTTTTTGGAGGCTTTGGATGAAGAAGCTTTGACTTTGTTGTCTTGTTCTGGTTGCGTGTATTGATCTTCCTTGTGTCAAATGATGTAAGAAAATACCTCTTTGCTGACAAAGTAAGAATCTATAGTTTGTTCCTTTTTCCTGTATTTGCTCATTTTTCCCAGAAAGTTACTTGGCTTTTGAGGTCTTTGTTAAGTGGAAGACTCCAGAAGCAGTCTCCACTTCAGCGGTGACTGCCACTGCCCTGGGACTGGGTTTGGATATGAGGCCAGGCCACACTCTCCTCTCTCCCAGGTCAGATATCCTGTCCACTCACCTTCAAAGCTGTTTTTGGCATTTGTGGGTTTAGAATTCTGGAAACTGCAGTAGCTACCAGTGATTCAGTTCCCTAAGACCAGCTCTAGCTCTGTCCATAGCAACACAACCCAGGCCAAACTGTGCTCTGCTCCCAGCCAGATGTGACAGACCATTGCGGTTGAACTTCCAGATTGTCTTGGGCTAGACATTTTCTCCAGTCTGTCATTTTGTACTTTCTGCTGCTCTTGCCTAGACATCATCTTTGAAGAATTATCAAGGAAAATTGCCTTGATATTATAGAATCAGAGGGTAAAATAGACATGGAAAACATCTACCAATTACCTTATGAAAGACATCCCAAAAGGAAACTCCTAGGAATATTGCAGCTAGATTCCAGAATTATCAAATGAGTAGAGTCATTTTTTACAAGTTTTCTGAGTGGTTTGAGGGGAAAGCTCTAGCAAGTTTCTGCTTCTACTCTACTCCTATCCTATGTTTTAATAAAACTAAAATGCTATCTTCCCTATTCCTGACCTATCTTCTTCCAATCATGTGAATTCCTACAGGCCATCTTCCAGATTAAAAAAACAAAACAAAACAAAACAATAACACTTTTTCATATCTAATTTATTTATGTCTATTCCTTGTCATCTGCCTTCTGATTCAGCCACTCAATTGACCTTGCTTTCTCAAGTGTCATTAATGACAACTTAATGTGAATTTTTATGCTTTTTCTTCAGTTTTTTAAGTATCTTTTCTATAAATCAATCATTCCTTTTTTTTCCTGACTAGTTGGCATCCATAATCCTGGTTCTCCTTAGTTCTTCACTTACCTATCTGATTATTCCTTCTTTGTCCTCTTTGCATATGCAACATCCCTGTCTTCTACCTTACATTTAAGTGTCTTCCTGTAAGTTTCTGTATTAGGTCTTCTCTCTTTACTTAATGATTTTGCTGACTATCAAAAGTCTGCAAAACTTTGCCCAAACAATTTACCCATCTACACATCAACTGCAGTTACTTTTTATTTAACTTCAGTCACACACCATTAACTTTAAGACTTCTACATCATGATATGATAAGATCCCAAACTTAGCATGTCAAAATTTGAACTCTTATTCTCCTCTTAACTCAATTTCCCATAAATTTGAAGTCAACACCAGTCAAACAGCCTCAGAATTTTGTGGCTAACTCTGTTTCTTCTGTTTGCTTTATCTGTTGTCAAGTCTTTGTATTCTGCCTTCACAGCATTTTTCCTTTCTTTTCTATTCCTGTTACTACTTCTCTAATTTAGATTCTCAAGCTATGTCATTCAGAGTATTGAAATAAACTCACTTTGCTTCCCTGTCTTCAGTTTGCTCCTTCTCCAATTCATTATGCTTTCACTTGTTAAAATAATTTTCCCAACACGCATATCTCCCTTATTAATGAAATACTAGTGGTAGCACACAGGAAGTGTTTTGTGGTGGATAAAACATTGGACTTGGAGTGAGGAAACAGATTATGTGAAAATCCTACTACAGATTCTTATAAGATGGAGAAGTCACTTTATCTAACTGCACCCTATCTTTTCTAGTTGTAAAATGAGGGAGTTAGTTAATGATTAGAAGTCCTATCTAGCTTCAAATGTCTCATCTTTACCCTGAAAAGTAAGACTTTCTGTGCTGTTCTTTGACACACATTACTTTCCACCATGTCTTTCATACCCTTGAAATTTCAAGCTGGATGACCAGCTTTCCCCCTCAGCTTAACATGTGCTGCAATTTATAAGTGTCACCTGACTCCACATTTAAAATTCCTTTAATTCTATCATATTTCTTCTCCTTTATTTAATTATTCATTATAGCAGAACAATGTTATTCCTATAAATGGAATTCTTTAAGTAGTTAAATGGTACACTGGATAGAGCACTGGTCATGGAATCAGGAGGGCTTGAGTTCAAATCTGGCCTCAGAAACTTAACACTCACCAGCTTTGTGATCCTAAACAAGTCATTTGACCACAATTATCTCTCCAAACAAAGGACTTTTTACCCTGACCCCCAAGCACTTGGAGCAGATGTAGGGTAACAGAATAATTCCTATTATGCTAGTAGTATAAAGTTAACTTATGTAATTTATTGTAATAATCATTAACAATAACAAAATAGGTGGCATTGATAGCCATTTCAGGTTTGTAGATGGTTATGTACATGTGTGTGTATATGTATATATATATATATATATATATATATATATATATACATATACACACATATGTACATATATGTAATCTCCTTCAGCCTACAACAATATGTGTTATTATAGATGTTATTGTAATAAATATTACTACAAAATAGATGCTATTATAATACAAAATAGATGTATTATAATTTCTACTTTGCAAATGAGAAAATTGACACACAGAGTTGTGACTTGCCCAAAGTCACATGGTGGCAGAGGCAAAATGTGAATTTCTTTCTTCTTGAGTCAGAATCCAGAATTCTAGTCACTATGACACTTACCTGCCTTAGTGGGCCTTTTCCTGGAGGATCTTAGCATGTATCTTAGCAGACTATAACCTGGCCCGATCTGAAAATTTTCTCATAATTAGTCTTAGGAAGTTGGGATTGCTCTGTCTTAAACAGAGCAGTATTTTCCTCTATGAAGCCAAAATTCATCAGAAAGAACTTAGGTAATGAACACAAATGTTCTAACACATTACCATTAGTAAGAGCTAGAAGAAAGTCTATGGAAAGAGAAAACAAGAAAGTTTTGAGAATTTGTCCCTGTGAGACCCCTTTAGTAACTTTCTAAGGACCAGTGAGGGTACCTCATGTCTCTAGTTTCGTCTGAGAGGGCTGACAATTAGCTAGCTGAGAAGTTTCCAGGGTCTGGGTAGTCTCAGGGCCTTTAATCCACTAGATACTCTACAGTTAAGTAATGATAGGCCACACATCAAGAGTGCAAGCTTTGGCCTCTGGAATAACTCTCCACATTACTATGAGTAAGCCCTGAGTATCCTTTCACAGGAAACCACATAATTTCCTTCTAAAGGGCAACCGACTACCCAGTTGTTCCAAAATCAGACTCCAGAACGAAGACAGTCCTGCATCTATGACACAGGCATCCAAGCTGAAGAGAGCATCAAGTCATTCAGTAGATGAGGACATAAGCCCCTCATCTTCCCCAGGAAGATTATTCAGTTCACCCATGGATCTTACTGCAAACATTGGTTGCATACTCAGATCAAGATTGATATTAAAATAATATGGCAGGAAATGACAAAATGAGCAAAATAACTTAGAGAAACAGGGGAATGTTATCCTATATGCTCAAAATCTCTACATGCCCATGGCAGGGTGCAATAAGAAAGTTATTAAGATGTAGTCTGACAGGCAGAGCCAAGATGAAGGAATAAGGGCAGGGTCTCACCTGAGCTCTCCCCTAACCTTCCCCAAATACCTTTAAATGATTCTAAACAAATTCTAGAGCAGCAGAACCCATAAAAATACAGAATGAAGCAGTTTTCCAGCCCAAGACAACTTAGGAAGTTAACAAGAAAGATCTGTTGTGCTACAGTGAGAGAGGAGCACCATTCAGTATAGGTGGTGCCAGGGCAGACAGGGCCCCAGCAAACTAGGAGCAGGCCTTAGGTTACTGAATCAGTGGCAGTTTCCCAAGATCTCAGCCCACACATGATAATGGTGTAAAACAACTGGTCAGAAGAAGATTATAAGGGTCTCATTGCTGTCACTGGGGACAGGACTCTGTTGCTTCCTCCATATTTGGATCTGGGTTGAAGTCCTGGGTCTTTGTCCCAGTGTGAGGAGGAGCCCTAGCAGAGCAGAGGTAAGCAGGGTCCCTGATCACAGCTGCAGGGTTGAAAAGAGTGCTTATAGTCATTCACAAACCAATGAAAAGTACAGGAGAGTAGTAAAGATACCTCTCCCCAGATCATACCGCCTTGGAAGAGCCAAATACTTACAATTCCTCAGAATTACCTCTGAAAACTGTTGCACAAAACACCTGAAGTTTGAGACAGTGCCCTTTCCACTTGGGAAGCAGAAACCCACTTTATCATAGAGTTAAAAGTCAAAAAATAAGTTGGAAAAATGGTAAAAAATTATCAAAAAATTTATCAAAAAATAAACAAAAAACAAAAGAATGAAAAAAATAGAAGAAACTGTGAAATATCTCATTGGAAAAACAACTGACCTGGAAAAGACATCCAGGAGTGATAATTTAAAAACTATTTGATGGGGTGTCAAGATGATATTCAGAGAATCCACGGTAGCCATGAGTATGCTGGTGCAATTCTGAATCATAAAATACAATAGACTCTCCATACAGAACCAAAGCATTGATTTAGACAAAAGGTCAAATGGAAGCAACAAAAAGCCAAATCCATCATAGTAACAAAGAAATCTATACACAACAATACAGAGGGCAATGCTATCTCCGAATTTTCCCTATTTTAGGCTTCCCACAAAACAGTTCCCTTAGACAGATCAGAAAAAAGTTCTGTCACTCACACTAGCAAGAAGTCTTTCCTAGCTCTGATTGCTGGCTAACTTCTTGTCAGCTCTGCTCTAACTCCACCTCTTCTTGTTGCATGTGATTTAGACTCATGTAACTCAGGCTTCTATGTGACTTAAGAAGGTTACGTGGTCTTGTTCATAGATGGAAAAGATCTTCCCATTTAGAAGCAAAATTGCATTCACAATGAGCAAAAATACATTATCAAGACATTGAACTACCTGAAAGCCATGATCAAAAAAAGATCCTAGAAATCATCATTTAAGAAATTATCAAGAAAAAGAGTTCTGATATTCTAGCATCAGACGGTAAAATAGAAAAGGAAAGAATTCAGAGCTATCAAGTGTGGTATATGCTTTGAACAACTGTTATTTGTTTCCATGGTGGAGAGGAATTTGTGATAATGCATTGACCAATAAGGAATATTTATGTTGACCCTCTTGACAGACAGATTCCACTGAGTTTAGGGAGGATAATTCCTGGACAACTGAAAGGGAGGTCAGAGTCAAGGTGGAAGTCATATAGGTATTTAGAAGGGATATTGTATATTGGATTTATGTTTATATCTCTATAAGAGACTAAGGGAGGGGTATAAGAGAGAAAGAGAAAGAGAGAGAGGAGAGAGACAGAGACAGAGAGAAAGAGGGAGAGGAGGGAGGGAAGGAGGAGGAAGAAGGGAATGAGGAGGAGGAGGATGAGGAGGAAAGAAAATTTGAAGCCAAGAAATATAACATCATAAGAGAGGAGCAAAAATGTCTATAAGTAACCCACGAATATAGTTTTATTTTTGAGGGGGATGTTTTTCCCTGAGTGAACAGGGGCAAGGATAATTTCCTAGATATGGTGGCTTTTGAGTAAGATTTTTAAAGATGGATTAATATTGAACAGGCAAAATGAAGGAGGGTAATTTTTAGTACAGTAATCTCTACTCACTAATTATGAGGAAATCTTTTCCAAAACTTAAAAACTCCTACTTCTACTTTCTGTAGAAAACTGCTTTTTCTCCTGTAAGGTGCCATTTTACTTATCTATTTTCACAAAGTTATTATGTATCAGAGGTTGTCTTGACTACCATCATACTAGCATCTACACAAAGCTGTCTTTCATCTTACAGTGCTTTATGGATGTTTGTTAAATTTGAATTTGATACCTGCCCACTCATTTGGTACACAGTAGCCAGAAATATCATGATATGAATAATGTCCCACTCTGTAGAGGTTAGTTAAACAACCATGAATTGGCCTTTATAAAAGCAAGAAGCATTGACTCAGGAAGAAAAAGAAAGGTAATGTCAGATCAATGTCCAGGCAGTTAATTCTATCCAATCACCTACAAACAGCTAAGAATCAGTGTTCCATTTTGGCAGTTAGTCCTCTGTACAAACACATGTATAAATGAGTAGATCAAATTCTATCCAACAAAGTATTTTTGTTGAAGATCTATCAGAGTGATTGCTTTAATAATTAGAACTCTGATCTGCCAATTAATTAAGGAAGAAAGAATCACTCTTTTGTTGATAATGAAAAGTATACTGAATGAGAGTTTCTAGAATGGGAAAAGAATGGACTTGATGATTTCTGAACACTACATGTATGGTATTTTATAGAACGAAATAAGATAGGGGCTAAACCTGGGATTTCACAAGTATAGGGAAATAATTCTGCTACCAATATAAGTTGCCAAATTTAATATATTTTATTATCTTAGTGAGTTTCCTAGAGCTCTAAGAGGTTAAGCAATCTGCCCCAGGTCAAATAGTCAGTTTGTCATAGCCCTTTTTGGAACCCAAACCCAGAACCTAGTGAGGTCAACTCTCTCTCAATCTTACTGTATTGCCTCTGGTGAGATTAAGATTAAGTCCTATTTCCATACTACTTACAATGTATTTCCCTATTTCAGTTAAACTCATAAAATCAGCACTAACAATCATGAGAGATAAGGAAGCAGCAAAAAGAAAGAACAACAAAAAATGGGTTTCATTAAAAGAGATGAACAGAGAAATAATATTTTGCTAAGAGCTAGCATTGATAATGAATTAGAGGCAATTAACATATACAAATATAGACATAAAATGATATATAATAGGGCGGTATGTGAATTATAGATAGAAATAGATAATAAAATCATGTTAATGAAGTTGAAATAATGAATAATGCATCTTTTCAAAGCTCAGTAAATCTATCTTAATAATAAGCAGAAAGAACTTAAGAACTTGAATTGTTATGTGTGCATATAATCTGTGTGTGTATGTGTGTGCGTAAAATTGAATATCATTACAAAAGAGAAAGAATATTGTTTGAATATATATGGCAATCAAGTGTGTATGCATATACATATACATATGCATATATTATATATGTATGTATGTGTATGAGTGCATGTATCTGTGTGTCCCTATGCAAAAACATCATCTATGTAATTTAGGGGAGCAGGAAGGGTCAAAGAAGAGTGTTAGTACTTGAACCTATAGGGAAACAGGGGACCTTTCCTGGGCAAAAACTAGAGGGTCATTCAGGGGAACCATACATCTTCCTGCTTCACACAACTTTTGAAGCACCAAAAACTTAAAGACCCCCAGAACCAGCTCTAAAAACATCAGCACAAAAAAACCTGAAGCTTGTGAGAGTGTCTTTTCATGCCCAGGTGAGTAGAGCACAACTTTAACATAAAATTCAAAGTTATTAAACAGGCAGGAAAATGAACTAACAAAAACCACAACAAAAGAAGTTGATTATTAAAAAAAAAAGAAAACACAACCTACTGTGGTAGCAGGAAATAACAAGACAAACTAAGAAGACAACAATGTGAAAACAGCTATAAGCAAAATGTCAAAAGATGATACTATTAAATCCTTGTTCAAAAGTTATTTTTGGAAGAGTTAGAGAAAGAGATACATGGTAGAGGGAAAAAATGGGAAAAGAAAATAGAGTAATACAAGAAAATTATTTAAAAAGAGAGTCAAAGCTTGGTTAAAGAGGCACAAAAATTTACTAAAGAAAAGAACTCCTTAAAATGGAGAATTGGCTAAATGCGAAAAGTGGCATGAAAATGCAGAAGAAATTAATTCCTTAAAAATTAGAATTGTGTAAGTAGAAGTGAATGACTCAATGATACATTATGAAATAATAAAACAAACTCAAAAGAATGAAAAATAGAAGAAAACATTAACTATCTTATTGAAAAAAGTAATTGACCTAGAAAACATATCAGAGAGGAATAATTTAAGACCTCCTGAAGACTTCCTGAATAATCAGACTTCCTGAAATCCATAATAAAAAGGGAAAAAAATCCTAGACATCAGTTTTCAAGAAATTATCAAGGAAAATTGACTGAATATCTTAGATCCAAGGGTAAGATAAAAATAGAAAGAATCCATCAATCATCTCCAGAAAGAGATAACAAACTGAACACTCCCAGTAATAGTATAGCTGAAATCCAGCACTCCCAGGTCAAAGAGAAAATATTGACAACATTGAAAAAAAAGAAAAAAATCAAATGTCCGGCCATTACAGTCAGGATTACACAAGATTAGTATCTTCTACATTAAAGGAGCAGAAGGCTGAAAATATGTTCCAAAAAACGAAAGAGCTAGGATTATAACCAAGAATAACCAACCCAAAGTATAATCCTTTGAGTGGAAAAATGAATATTTCATTAAACAGAGGATTTTCAAACATTTGCAAAGAAAAGACCAGAGCTGAATGAAAATTTTATGTTCCAAAGTGACTCAAGAAAAGTATAAAAAGGTAAACATGAAACAGTCATCATAAAAGACTCAATAAAGTTAAGCTGTGCATTCCTCTGTAGCAAGGATTGGATGTAGACAGAGGGCATGCATGAGTTGATTGTTTGGGGATAATTTAAAAAAAAAATGACTCCACCAAAAGCAACAAGAAAAACAAACAAAAAAAAGAAGTAAGAAAGAGGAATGCAATGAGAAAAGGTGAGGAGAGAGGTAAAATGAGGAAAATATTCTCACATAAAAGAAAATTGAAAGGAAAATTTTTACAGTGAAGGGAAAAAATGGGGAGAGTGGGCCATGCCTGACCCTCACTCCCACTGCAATTGGTTCAAAGAGGGAAAGGTAAAAAAACACACACACATACAGACCTACATGCATGAACACAAACATACGTACCCATACATAATCAATTGGGTATCAAACTCTACTGTACCCAATAGGTAAATAAATAAATCAAGAAAAGCTGATAAGAAATACAGAGCAGGGATGAGAAAAATGAGTGAGTTGGTGGTCAGAAACTGAACAGACTTTTGAAGAGGGAAAAGATAAAATGACAGAGGGGTGGGTAAGCAGAAGAAAAAAGATGAAGGGAAATACACAGTTAGTAATCATTATTGTGAATGTGAATGGGATCAGATTCCATAAAATGGAATAGAGCAGACTGGCTTAGAAACTGGAAACAAACAATATATTGTTTACAAGAGACACACTTGAAAAATACACCCATAGCGTTAAAATAGAAGACTAGAGCAGAATTCATTATGCTTCAGCTTAAGTAAAAAAGGCAGCAATAGTAATCATCACTTCAGACAAGGTAAAAGCAAAGAATACATCTAATTAAAAAAGATAATACATTTTGATAAAATGTACCAGAGACAATGCAGTAATTATGCACACACATATACATATGTGGACATATGTACATGTGTGTCTGTCTGTGTGTCATTAAACAAGCTTCTCTGACAAAAGCCTAATTTCTCAAATATATAGGGAACTGAGTCACATTTATTTTTAAAAAGAGTCATTCTTCAAACAAATGATCAAAGGATATGAACAGGTAGTTTTCAGAAAAAGTAATAAAAGTTATTTATAGTCATATAAAAATATTCTAAATCACTGTTGATTAGAGAAATGAAAATTAATAGAATCCTGAGGTACTACCTCACATCTCTCAGAAATGACAAATGTTGGAGGGGATGAGTAAATATAGGTACACTAGTGCACCATTGGTGTTGTTGTGAACTGATCCAACTATTCTGAAGAACAATTTGGAACTATGCCCAGAGGACTAAAACACTGTGCATATCCCTTTCATCCAGAAATACCGTTCTTATGTCTGTACCCCAAAGAGATCAATGAAAAAAATTGATATGTATTAAAATATTTATAGCATTTCATTTTATGGTTTCAAAGAATTGATAAATGAGGGAATGTTCATCAATTGGAGAACTGCTGAACAATCTGTGGCGCGTGGTTTTGGTAGAATATTTTTGTCCTATAAGAAATGATGAATAAAGTGATTTCAGAAAAAAGAAGTCATGGTAAAATGAAATGAACTGATACAAAGTAAAATGAACACAACTATGAAATCAATTTGAATACAAACAGGAAAGTTATAATGATGACAAACTGTGAAAGCTTTGGCTGCTCTGATTAATACAATGACTGAAGACGATGCCAAAGAACTCATCCATGAAAAAGCATAATTGACATCAAGAAAGAAAATTGATGATCTCTGAGTGAAAATTTAAGTATAATTTTTCACTTTCTTGTTTTGTGTGTAATAGTGTTAATTTGGAAATATGTTTTCATGATTTCATATTTATAATTAATTGATATTATTTTGTTACTTCTCAATATACGGGGGCTGTGAGGGAGTGGGCAAATCTGGAACTAAAACTTTAAAAAGAAAATGTCATTTAAAATAAATAAATAATAAAAATTAAAAATGAATATATGCATGTTTTAATGTCTTAGTGGAAAATGGGCTGTGAATTAGTCCTGCTATTTTGGAAAGCAATTTAGACTATAACTCCAAAATCATTAAACTGTCTATGTTAGGACCCAGCGACTCCACTACTGGGCCTTCTCCCCTCTCCCCTCCCCCAGAGAATAAATAAAGAAGAAAAGGACTCATGTACCTTAAATCTTGATCCTTTAATAGTAGCAAAAGACCAGACATACATAAAAGTTATTACTTGGAGAATGGCTGGACAAATTATGGCAAATTAGTATAAGGGCACACTTTTTTATGAGTACAAATGATGAAAAATACAATTTCAATTAAAACTAGGTTGCTTTATACAGGCTGATACAGAGAATAGAAAAAGGGGGACAATTTATACAATATAATAACAAGCCTTTAAAAACAAATATCATAAACAAAATTTAAAGACAATAACTGATCTACTCAGTTATTAACCATGATTCCAGAAGACTAATAATGAAGAAAGCTATCCATCTTCTGAAAGAGGTGATAAACTCAGTTTCTAGAATGGCAAATGCGATGTATGCAACTACAATTATATATTTATATATTCATATACAGCAAGCACACAATTATATATATATATATACATATATTTATATTCTATAGCCAATTGGAATTTCTGTTTCTTGATTATGTGTACTTATAAAAAGTATTGTTTTTTCCAAAAGGACTTGGTGGAAAGAAGAAAAAAATGATTTTTTTTTTATTAAAAAAAAGAGAATATTTACCTCAAAGCAATTCAGGAAGGGCCTTGATAACTCAGATTCTGTGAGGCAATATAGTTAATATGAATATCATTACTCTCATTTTATAGAAGACTCTGCATCTTTGGGAACAAGAGTGTCTTGATCAAAGTTACATATCCAGTAAGTGTAAGAGATCTGCCTCTTTGTCTCAACAGTTGTATAGTTACCTGGTCTTAAAACCTAGTACTTTTTTCATTATAACACACTAATTCTTATACCAGTAATACTTCTCATGTTTTTGCTTTTATGTAATCAATAGGCATAGTTGGTGGGTGCTGGTAAAATCTCAGAAAAACTTTATCATTGATCCTTCTGCTTCTCCATGATGTTCCCACAGATCCAAGTTTTAGGCCTGCCCATTCTAATAGACATTATTGTGCAGTTAGAAACAGTGACATTTCTCAACAAAATGTTAAGTATAGTTTCTGTTTCTATTTTCCACTGCAAAATCAATGGTTCTCCTCCCTCCCCATAATCCCTCTTTACTTGAATCTCATTCATACCTTTGAGAAAATAGAAAAGGTGGATTTTTATCTTTTCTAATGAAGATAAGAAGCAAGTCAGCAAGCAGCTTCTTTCTTCAAAATAGAGAATGAGTTAACAGTCTTTCCCTACCTCTGATTTAGAGATGGTCTGATGGAGTGCAAAATATACTAGATTTATAATAAATAAGTGTATAATAAATAGATCTATAATAAACTTCTCTTTACGTCTAAGACCATAGTTTGTTCATTTCCCTTCGATGAGTCTCAATCTCTTATCTAGAAAGTTTGCATATTTGCTCTAAGACAAGGTGGTTGTGAAAATCAAATGAGGTTATATGTGTGTGATTTGACCCATTTGCCTTAGATGGTCTTTCTCCCTGTGCAGGAAGGTGGATACTTTGCTCCCAGGATCATCATGATGACATGGAATAGAAATACCTTGGAAAGCCTATGGAACATGATTGAAACATTCCACATTTTATAATTGCCTAAGCATGTGTTGAAGAGGAAACTTGTTGATTGTTTGCAAAGTCATTCAAAAAGTCATTATTAAGTTCAGCTACCATTTCTTGGCCTCATTTTTTTGAACTCTGTACTCATAGTGTTCTATTAGAAACAATACTTAGGAGGAGAATTCATGCAGCTTTCTCTCTTCTATGGCTAGAGGGCCCTGGAAAAGTCCTTAGTCTTTGGCTTCTGCATATGATTTTTTCTATTTCAGATGAAGACAATTAGAGTCAATGAGTATATGAGTTCCACGGTTCAAGAGGGCACTCTGGTGTCCCAGCTTTTTAGAATATTATATTCAGAATCAGTGCAACATAAATGTCCCAAGTGGCAAAGAGTTAACTTTGGCACCCTAGCCCAGCAATAGATGAAGCAAGAATTCATCTTCGAGAGATGTTGCCTTAGGATGGAAATTTAATGGAATTAGTGCTATATCAGAACTGAGCTAAGTTTAGCTTACTCCCTCCAGAAACCAAAGTAGTTTAGGAGTAAATATGCCGTAAGTTATGGAGGAAATGTTTTTATATTTGTTCTTGTTTTACCTTTGAAGTAAATATAGTTTTTTTAAAAAAACTACTTCATATCAAATGGTTAAAATAACTGGATATCTAATCACTGGCTCTCAATAGGACAAGAAAAGGGAGGAGAATAGGGGCTGATGAGAGCTTAAATCAATTGCAATAGGAAAACCCCAACACCTCAGGGTATCCTGGTACCCTAAGGGGAAGATATATTATCTTAGTCCTGTGAAAGTGAGCTAAAGCCTAAAAATTACACATGCGAAACCCCAAGAAGTTTTAAGCACCATGTGTATATGATACCTATTGGTATTATTGCCCTGAGGTCTTACAATCAGTTTCATAAGAAGATATAAAAAAGTGGCAAGTTGATTGAATAAGTTGATGTTGCAATTTCGTGATGGGGAAGGAGGTTTGGGAGAGAAAATAAAAATCTTTAACTGTGAAAAGGGGGAATATCTCAAAAGGCTCAAATTAATTAAGAAAATGTTTATACTTTAAATTATTCAACCTCTCATAAAATATTCTTTAATGTATTATTGTGCCAGGGAAGTGACCTGGGGTCTGGGAATGTTATTCAGCCAGAACAGAAAGTTTGGCAGATTCTAATAGCTGGAAGGCTTTGAATATTAAATCAACAACCAATATCTCCTTTAACCAAGGACCAGTAATGATTCAGGGGCAGGGAACGTGAGGCCTCAAGGCCACATGTTCCTGTCTAGGTCCTCAAATGTGCCCCTTTGACTGAATCCAAACTTCGCAGTACTAATCCCCTTAATAAAAGGATTTGTTCTGTAAAACTTGGATTCAGTCAAAGGGCTAGCTGCTAGCTCATCGACAGAAGGTGGGCAACCAGAAAAGGTTGTGTACTGTTTGCTCTGGGACTACTTTAACAAGGTAAAGCTCACAGAAATAAGGAGGTAATAGCCTCATGACACTTTGTTTTGGTAAAAAATACATACTGTAGAAGAAGAATGATAAACTGCAGTGGTGAGCAACCTGAACAGTCAAGAACCTAGAGTTCAAAATAAAGGAGGATCATTTGGAAGGTCTGATACTCTTTGGCCTGGAGAATAGAAGATTAGTTAGGGGCATGATTGCTGTGTTCACATGTTTGAATGACTTCCATGAGCAAGAAGGTACACATACATGTGTATAATATATGCATGCATGCATATGTGTGTATGCATACATACATTTGTGTGTATAGAAGTATTTATATATGTAAGTACCTATATGTATATACATATATACATATACATATATGTATATACATAGGTATGTATATATGTATACACATGTGTATGTTTATTTATTTGTAGCTCTTTTAAGTGACAGATACAGAAATGATATTTTAAGTTTCTAAGAGGGCAATAAAGGCTCAATACAATATTTAAAAAAATATTTACAGCTAACTCAAAGTGATATAAACTAATACAGGAAATAGTACATTTTCATACATGGGAAGTTATTCAAAGGTTGGATGATCATTATACATGTCACCATAGGTGGGTTTTGCATGTGTTGATAGGTTGCATTAAATGGGCATGAAGGAAAGGAAAGGAAACGAAAGGAGAGGAGAGGAGAGGAGAGGAGAGGAGAGGAGAGGAGAGGAGAGGAATGGGAAGAAAGAATGAATCACCTTAGAAGCTTGTATATTACAACTGAAAAATTCATTGAGACCATCCTCCAACATATACAATTTTAAATTAATTTTAAAACAGCCAGTACTATAATTATATGCAATATATTTAAAAGTTTATATCAAAATTGAAATTGTTAAAGGCTGAGATCAAGATAAAGATAAAATAAGCACTATTTTTAAAATACTGCTTTTTATTATCAGTCATAAAAACCCCTTTGCTCTCACTAAATTTATTATTAATGATAACATTTTCTAGTGAGAGAAATATGATTAAATATGCTACTACATTATTTCTGAAAATCATGGTTTAAATCTGGGAGTTGAAAGACTTGAAGATAGTTATGGTCATGTATCTGAAGGACTATTTGTGGAAGAGGAATTAGCCTTTCTCTTTGCGATCTTTGAAATGAGGACATGATTTGGAGAAAATAGTTCACATTTATATGGCACAGTGAGTGCAACAAAGTGTTTTTCTTCTTCACTAAATGCTCTGGGTGGTAATTCAAGACCAAATGATCATGGCCATGTACACCTATCCTACCTGCTATGGAGGCTGAGGCTGGTAAATTCATTGAGTTCAGGAGTTTAGAGATGTAGTAATCATTACTAAATTCAATAATATATGGTGATCACCTAGTAGCAGATGGAGGGCCATCAGGATACTTATGAAGGGGCAAACCAGCCCACATTGGTAAGGTGGAGCAATTTAAAGCCTTAGGGCTAATCAAAGTTTGCATCTGGCCCATGAATGGCTGATGTACTTCCAGACTAGATGACATAGGAATACCAGTTTAACAAAGAATAAAGACAGACAGGTGAGAAAAGCAAAGATCAGAGAGTTTAAGTAGATTTCTCATTGTCACTAAGATAGTGTCAGAAATGGATTTTAAGTACAGATATGCTGACTACAGCCCTGGGGCTCTTTCCATATTGCCATAATGCCTTGTACTATGCAGCATGACTTGCAATAGCAAGGAAAAGAAAGGCTAATTAAAGGTGACCTGACACTCTAACGTTTGCTTTCTTTAGCCTTTGAGAGTTTAATTTAGATTCTTTTTCTGTTAATAGCATTCTTTGTGAGTTTCATTTCCTACATTTTTATGGTGGTAGCAGAACTTGTGGGAGACAATTCCATTGACATTAAAATAGAATTTTCATTGACACCAAAACAACTTTGGGACTGGCATTGACATTGTAATGACTCTTTTGGGCCTGTTACCATCTCAAAGGAAACACATGAGACACTTCATTGACACTGTAACAGTTCTAGCACTTACAAAAAGATGGTAATGGCTCCTTCAGGTCTCTTACCATGTCAACAGAAGTATATTCAATACTTCCAGTGACACTGTAGCAGTACTTCTGTTAATGCTGTAACTAAAATCATAAGGGACAAAAACTGCAAAGTTGAATTGGTGAGTGTGTTAAAATTGGATCTTATCTTGTTCTGCTTTCCCTGACCTCCTTCCACCCCTATTCTAGTCAGTATGTAGGTTTATAAGAAACCAGTATAAAATAATATTAACAGAAAATAAAATTGCAAAAGTGAACCTGGAAGTCACTTATATACTGTCCCAATGATCAAATTGTGTCACATATTAAAACAAAGATAACATCCTGGTAACATCTGCTGACTCAAGGAAAATCATATAGACTTTGCTGTCAGGGACTTTTTGTCCTGTACTTAAATCCCAGACAAATCCTAGCAGAAAAGCAGAACATCAAATGGTGCTGTTAATCTTGGGATGACATAGATATGTTAACTTTAAATTTTTACTGACAACTTTGAGATGACATAGATATTCTGAAATCCTTTAAAATTCTGAGACATAATTCACTTGCTTTAGGAAACTTAAAGTCATTTTGATTCATTAAGTGTTTTCTATATAACTCTATGTAGATATTATATATGACATACACAAAATAAGCTTTAACTCTCAGTTGTTCTTATCCAAATGCAAGTATGCATGTGTGGAGTTATGGAAAGAAACTGGATCTGTTGTTTTCATTGATATAATGACCAATGAGATGAGGAAAGTCATAGAGATTTCCTAGAGCTTTAGGGGTTTTAGCCACTTGTCCAGGGTCATAGAACAATTATGTATTAGAAGTGCAGTTGAATTGAGGTCTCTTATACATATACATGAACACACATACACATGCAAATACACACACATAGAGAGAGAGAGAGAGAGAGAGAGAGAGAGAGAGAGAGAGAGAGAGAGACTCACAAAGAAAGGTAACTGTCTTCAGACATTATAAGAACCAATATCTAGAAAAGAAATTCAGCTTGCTCTGGTCAAAGAAGGTAGGATTAGCAACAATGCATAAATGTTGCAAATATATAAATTCAGGTTTGATCTAGGGGAAAAAGGCATCCTAATAATTAGGACTACATAAATTCATAGAGGCTTTTCCACCTTCCTAAGAAACTGCATATTTTATACTAAAAGATACAGTAGCCAACGAGATAATATTAATGCATATATATATATATGTCTGTACATATATATATATATACATATACATGCATATATGTATATATATGTCTGTACATATATGCATGTATATGTGTGTGTATGTATATATATATATACATATATATATATATATATATATATATATATATACATATGTATTCTTAAAATAGCATCCAGTTCTTAAAATAAAGGTTAAATAAATTTTAATGGGAAATAGCAAAACTATACTAGTGGGGGAACTTTAATTTTCCCATCTCAAAAATAGATAAATCTAACTCCAAAATAAATAAGAAAGAAGTTAAGGAAATGAATAATATTGTGGAAAAATAAGGTATGATAGACATGTATATAAAATTGAATGGCTATAGAAAGGAGAATACTTTTATCCTATATGTCACCTTTATAAAAAAAAGACCATATATTAATGCACTAAAAATCCTTCAAGCAAAGAAGAGAAAGCAAAAACAAAAAAATAAAAAAAACAAACAAAAACAAACAAAAAAACCCAACCCACCCCTCTTGAAGCAAATTGCAACAAAAATTAAGTTCAATAGAGGGGCTTGGAATCAGGGATTCAAATTACTTAGAAACTAAATACTCTAATCATAAAGAAAAGTCAGTCAAAAAACAAATCAGAGAAACAAGAGAATATTTCATTAAAGAAAATGACAAAAAGTGTGGAAGCAAAATGGTGAAGTAAGGCAGGAAATCACTAGAGCTCTAACAAATTCCACTCTAAACAATTGTATAATAACACCTTAGCATGAATTCTAGAACAGCAGAACCAATAAAAACAATTTTCCAGTCCAAAATAAATGAGAAGGTTGATGGGAATGGTCTAACTGATGTGATAGTAGAGCACAGTCCAGCAAGGGCAGCCTAGAAAAGCCAGAAGCAGCCCATGTGACAGCAAACCAGCAGTGAGAGACTGAAAGATAAATTCCACTTAAAATAATGGTAAAGGTAGAGAATATAAAATATTTGGGAGCCTACCTGTGAAGATAAACCCAGAAACACAATTGCAAAACCTTATTCACATAAATAGAATCAGAACTAAACAATCTGACAAATATTAATTGTTCATGAGTAGGTCAAGCCAAAATACTTAAAGTGACAAATCTATCTAATCTGCTTATTCAGTGCTATACCAATCATTATTAAAACTAAAGCATTATTATATAAAACTAGAAAATATTATAACAAAATTTATCTGGAAAAATAAAAGGTCAAGAACATCAAGATAATTGATGAAAACTTATGGAAATGGAGGTGGTATAGCTTTAACATATTTCAGTTATAAAACATTAATCATCAAAGGTATCTAGTACTGGCTAAGAAGCCGAATTGTAGATCAGTGGAATAGATTAGGTACACAAGGTAAAGTAATAAATGACCATATTAATCTGTGTTTGATAAACCTCAAGAACCCACTTTGAAGGACAAAACTCATTATTTGACAAAAACTCCTGGGAAAATTAAAAAAAAAAAAGCGTGGCAGAAAAGAGATCGACTAACACTTCACACCACATGTCAAGAGAGTTTCAAAAAGGTATATAACTTAGTCATAAAGGGTGGAACCTTAAGCAAATTAGTAGATTATGAGTGTTTACCTATCAAGTCTATGGAGAAGGGGGGGAAATATGACAATGCAAGAGAGAGAGCACTATAAGATGTGAAATAGATGATTTTTGTTATTTTTAAATTTTTTAAATTTTTTGCAAAAACTAAGTTAATGCAGCCAAGATTATCAGGAAATCAAAAGGCTAGGAAAACATTTCTTATAGCAATTACAACTGATTAAGGTCTCATTTTGCAAATATATAAAGAACTGTCTCAAATTTGTAAGAATAAAAGTCAGTTCCCAATTGATAAATGGTCAAAAGGTAAGAATAGGCATTTTACAAAAGAATAAATTAAAACAATTTATATTCTTATAAAAATACTCTAAATCACTAGTGGTAAGAGTAATGAAAATTAAAAAAAAAACTCTGAAATACCACTTCATACTTATCAGATTAGCAAATATGACAGAAAAAGAAAATGATAAATGTTGAAGAGGACATGTGAAAATTGGGACATTAATGTATTGTTGGTTTAGTTAATGCATAACAATATTTAATTGTATCACAATTATATGGCAGAGTCATATGCATTCATCTGATATTGATATGACTTCTGTTATAGCTGGTAAATTTTGCTTTCTGTGACAGAATATAAAATTTTATATAAATACTTAATTAGACTAAAAATTCTGCAAATGGTATTTGAATAAATGGTAACCAAGTGATGGACATGCAAGGTCAGTGACCACCATTTCATTAACTTTTTTAAAAAGTTAATTTATTTATTTTTAGTTTTCAGTGTTTAACTCCTTAAGTTTCATTTTTTCCCACCACCCTCTCCAAGACAGCTAGAAATTTGATATAGTCTTTATATTTTTTTTTATTTTTTAAGTATGTAATTTATTTATTTTTCAGTTTTCAACATTCGCTTTTACAAAAATTTGAATTCAAATCGATTCATTATATCACCTAGTTGAGTACATTGACTTCAATTTTCTTTTGACTTTTTCTTTCACACAAGCCATTCCACATATCTAGAATGGAGTCCCTCTGAATCTCCAGTTTCGGGGATACCACTCTCAGATCAGGAGTCTCTGTGTCTGAAGATTTTCTTGATTTTCTCCCATTGCTGTCAGCTGAAAATTTCTTTCCATGTTCAATTATACATCAATTTATTTGTTGGATAATTATTTTATTAACCTCATTCAATAAATTGAAAAGAATACATTGTGCTTGACCCATCCTTATCTCCTTGTCCTAGTAAGCTCCTCCCAATTATAGACTATATCTTATATATTTCCTTATATCTCCATTGTCTGACACAGCGTCCTATGCATGGTAGGCAATGAATAAATAATTGTGAAATTATGGAGTTGAATTGAACATGAGAGCAATTCTCCACTATCTGAATAGCCATAATATAAGTTGAAAGATAAGACTTATTTCATCTTGCTCTATAGTTAAAAACCAGGAATATTGGAAGAAAGTTGCAGAAAGTCGAAGTCTGACCTTGTGCATATACTAATTCCCTAAAGGTAATGCTATCATGAATTAGAATAAGCTAAAGAAGTAGTAGGTTTCCCTTAATGGAGTACTTTAAATATGTACCTGATGACCCTTTTCAGTATATGCCAGAATTGAAATTCCCACTTAGGAAGAGCTTGAGACACATAGTCTAGGTGACCTATGATATTATACTGTCAATTTAATATTTGATTGTCAATGTCCATGGAGAGGATTTTAGATGTGTGTGTTTGTCCTTCATTGCTGAAGAAGACCATGCCATCAGAGAAATAATGACATGACTTGCACTCGACTTTGTTTTGAGTGAGGGAAGGGCTGTGCAGGTCAGCAGCCTCACTTCTCCTCCAGAGCCATCTGAATCCAGTTACCAGATATTCATCAGGATGACTGAAGATGATGCAAGATAAAGCAATTGGGGTTAAATGACTTGCCCAAGGTCACACAGCTAGTGAGTGTCAAGTATCTGAGGGGAGATTTGAACTCAGGTCCTCTTGACTCCTGCACTGGTGCTCTATCCACTGCACCACCTAGCTGCTTCAAGGATTTAAGATATGTTTTAATTAAGGGACAAAAAAATATCAGTGTAATCAAAGATTAATAAACTATTGAAGTTGAAGTAAGATTTTGACTGGTCAGGATTTTTTGAATGCTACCAACTGCTAAGATAATTTGGCTGAATTGAGAGATTTTATTTTATTTTGTTATTTTGATTTGCTTTGTTTTCTAATTGTGTTGTCTAAACTTGAATAGAAACTATCACAATTGGTGCTTTTCTAATCTCATGTCTCGTTGCTTTCATTCAGTTCCAGGTAATGAGCAACATTTAGAGTTTTTCACAAGGTCTTCCACTCAGGAATGAGATTCTGTGACCTACAAGTATTTGTCTTTGGTACTCACTTAAAAGGTTTGAAGTGAGAAAATAATTTTATCATTGATTTTAAAGCCACAAGTTCTCTTAACAGGCTCAAGTGTCGACTGTTTTATTATCACAAAGGGAATAGATAAAGAGAACTGATTGAGATTCATCACAGAAACTTATGGAAGGAATCAATAAAAATAACTTATAAGTCAATGTATTCAATTGATGCAATACAGAGAAAGAACTGATATTGACAAGACTGATGTTATTATCATGCTTTTTGGTTTACCAAAAACATCTTTGAGAGGTAAGTTGTACAAATAGTTATCTCCATTTTATATTTGAAGAAACTGAGGGCAAGGAATTTAAGTGACAAAAAATTTAATGATCAGAAAACAAGATGGAGAAGGATAAAGGGAAACAATTAAGGCAATCAATATTGGAAACTGATGGAAAGAACCAGTAGTGAAAATCAATGTAGAAGAAGAAAAGTAGCAACAAAGGACAGAACCAAACAAGAAAGTTCAATGGAAAATATAAATAAGAGAAATTATACTAAGCAAAAAAAGAACTGAGATACTAGTAATAGGGAACATTGATAGATATGGTGAGCATCAGTTTCTGACAGATGCACAATAACCTGGACATTGATAAATATCCATTTTCTCCCATTTTTCCCAATATTCACCTTTTTCATTACTTTTTAAAAACTTAAAGTATTTTGTAATTTCATGAATTTGGATATTTTTGTCAATGGTACAGATTACAATTAATCCCTGCCTTCTCATTCTATATGAGGAGATACTATGCTGTATTGAAACCATGATTGCCTTTGAAGACAAAGGATTTAAATTATTTTATGGATCTCATTTTCCTTACCTTAAAAATGAGTTCAAATCAGTTGATGCCTTCATGAGGTCCTTCCCAGATCTCAGATCAATCACCATGTAATATCATCAAAGATATGCTTTGAGTCTTTCCTAGGCATATAAGTGGCACTGGGGTTAAGAGTGGTGGACTTGGAATTGGGAGCACTCGGTGGAAACCCTGCCTCAGACATTGTGACACTCAGCTGCAAAACCTTAGCCAAATCATTTAGTCTCTCTCAGGGTTAGTTTCCTCATCTGCAAAATTGGGATAATAATAGCGTTTACCACACACGATAGTTATGAAGATCAATTGAATTAATATATGTAAAGCACTTTGCAAACTTCAAACTTCTATATAAGTGTTAGCTATTATTTTTAGATGCTTTGACATCTGAATACCAATGTATGCTCACACATGTAGAGCTTTTTAAAAGTTGCAACATGCTTAGCATATATTACCTCATTTGATCGTCATAAAAACTCTTAAAGGAAGGTACATGGTTCTTTACTCCTTTACAGGCTTCCTAACACTGGCCAGTATCTCCTCTATTTCAAACATTCAGTGCAGAGTTGAATGTTACTCAGTGTTTCACCTTTCCCTTATGACATAAAAACTCACAAAATCCGCTACTATTGTAGATCTCAGCAACTCTGCGGCCCAAATACATGTGTATGCACACATATATACCTTTACACACACATGCACATGCACACAGACACACCTAAACACACACACACACACACACACACACACACAATCCAGCATGGAAATTTAGCATTAACCTTTTTTTTATCTTTAACTGCCCTAATGTTTGGGGCTAAACAATGGCTCAACATTGTTATAGAGGATTGAAATAATTTTTTTGACACGCTCATGAAGGCAGTTAGAGAAGATGGATGACATTCATTAACAACATACTACCTCTTCTAGACATTCCACAAAGATTTTAGATGGTAGACATTTTGTATTATATTTATAGTCCAGTAAAGGCTTGTTAAATTTGCAATGAGAATTTTAGAAATCAAACTAATGAAATCAGATGCACTCAGAAAGGAACTGTTTTTAATTTAGATAATTCAAGAACTTAATAATTAGTCCCATTATCCTGCATTAGAATATTAGATGTCTTTTCGGACTTTTAGAAGAACTTAAGAATCAACAAATGATAAAAATTTCAGATTATCTAATTCAGTCCTCTTTAGATAATTTCACAATCTATAATTTTTTTCTGGTTCTATATCATCACATTTTCAGAGTTTTATGTTTTCCATTTTATAGTTTTGTAATTATCCTTTATGGAAAAGAAACTGAAATATGCTGATTTTTATTCCTTCTTTCACATTTAATTAAATTGTAATGCTTTGTGAAACAGGTTTATTACTGAATCAGGGCTCTTCATTGAGGGTGCATTATTAAAATAAAAATTTTGTTGACCATATTGAAAAAAAGGTTATCACTTCAATCCAGACATTTACAAAAGCTTTAGATTGGTTTTTATTTTTAAAAAACGAAATGAATTACACTTAAAGCACTTTTAGTCTGGCAAAACACTAAAGAAATTATCTCATTGGAAAGCAACTGTAATGCTGTGAGGCAAATGCTACAATTATTCTTATTCCCCTTTCCCAGATGAGGAGACAGATTATGAGAGTTTAAGCAATATACATGAGGTCACTCCACAAGGAGGTGACTGAAGTGAGTTTTTCCTGTAGGTTTTCACCATAGTATAGTGGATAAAAAAGTGAAGTTGAACTCATTAAGATCTGGGTTGAAATACCAAGTATATCACTTCTTAGCTGAGTGACCTTCAGTGACATATCGTCTTAGTGCCTCAGTTTCCTTGTTCATAATATAAAAGGGTTAGACTGTGTAGCTTGTAAGATCTTTCATCTCTAAATCTATAATGAAATGATTTTTCTTTTAGCATTGTACTCAGCAGTTAATTGCTAAGTGTTATGGGACATGAAAGAAAGTCTTCAAGGAGCTTGTTAATATAGTGGAGATGAAATAATTAGGTTAATTGAGGAGTCAGTCTAAATTCCAATAACTTCTATATCTATCTATCTATCTATCTATCTATCTATCTATCTATCTGTCTATCTATCTATCTATCTATCTATCTATCTATCTATCTATCTAGTCATCTAAGTAAGGATCATGATCAGGATTCCTGAATGGAACATCTACATTCAACTACAGATATAGTCATAGCCTTCCTCTTCTCATCTATAAAGATCTTGGAGAAGAGGTAGGAGCTAAGGAAGAAAAAGAGAAAAGAGAGGGAAAGAATTGATTAAATTTCATCTTTCCAATAAAAAAAATTCCCCCAATTTTGCATATGCTTTATATATCCTTAATGAATTTCTGCATTATACTTATATTTAGTGTTTTATCAGCTTCTTAGAGTTTAAACTCCAAATGATTAGGAACTGTAGGTGTACTTCAGTAGCCCTGCACAGTGTTCTGCATATAATAAATGTTTAATAAATATTATTTTGTGTGAATGAATGGATAAATGGAAGACAATTCAGATGATAGTATTTCTTAACAAAATCAGATATTGAAGTAAAATAAAGGTAAGGAAAATAAAGGAAAGAGAAAGAAAAGGAAATAAGGAAGGGAAGTGAATGAAAGGAAGAGAAAGAAAGGAGGAAAAAGAAGAGAAGGGAAGGGAAGAAAAGATAAGGAAGGGAAAGGAAGGAAGGTATAGGAAGAGAAGGGAAGGAAAGGAAAGGAAATGGAGAAGAAAAGAAGGAGATTGAAAAGATAATCATTTCAGTTTTTCAATTCCTTAATCATTTATTAAGCACCTGTTATTTAAGTGAGGCAGATGTGATGTTCAGGGGGACTAGCATCTTTGGTGTGAGAGCTCACCAAGCCCTTTTCAGGACTGTTTATCAATCCTTTCAAGTGTGCCTGGCACTCATCTCTCACCTGAGGCTCCATGCCCATTTAAATCACCTTGACAGATGGGCTAACCAGGCTGAGGGGAAGCAACAGGCCTCAGAGGCATCAGTGAGTTGGGGGGTGCCTATCCTAAGCAAATAACTTTCCTTAGAGGAATAGGTAGATTAGAAGAATTTATTGGAAAGGTCATGAAGGTGACTGAAGCAGGAGCTGTGGAACACTTAGAGTTTAATCTGCTCTCTAAGACACCATGGTCATCAGTTGCATCCAAGGCCATCACTGCTTTTCATGACATTTATCTTGTCATTGGACTTTATTGATTTTGGAAGAGAATAAAGGTGATTACTTTCTGTAACGCTGTCTCACTCAAATCTTTTTTTTTTCTTTTGCCTCCAAATTTATTTACGTATTTTTTTTAAATTTTCAGCAATCACTTCCATAAGTTTTAAATTTGCTCCCTCTCCCTCCCACCTCCCTTCCCAAGATGGTGTGCAATCTTATATGAGCTCTGCACATACATTCTTATTAAACACATTTTCACATTACTCACGTTGGATAGAAGAATTAAAATGAATAGGAGAAACCATTAGAACAATAAAACACAATTAAACATAAAACAGAAAATAGTCTGTTTCATTCTACATTCTGACTCCATAGTTCTTTCTGTGAATGTGGATGACATTTTGCATCACGACTCCTTTGGAAAGGTTTTAGGTCCTTGCTCTGCTGTGAAGGGATGAGTTTATCAAAAAGAGTCCTCGCACACTGTGACTGTTACTGCGTATAATATTCTCTTGGTTCTGCTGATTTTACTCAGTATCAGTTAATATAAATCTATCCAGGGATTTCTGAAGTATTCCTGTTCATCATATCTTATAGCACAGTAGTATTCCATCACAGTCATATACTACCGTTCAGCCATTCTCCATTTGATGGGCAGTCCCTCAATTTCCAGTTCTTGGCCATCACAAAAAGAGCTGGGGTAAATATTTTTATACATGTTGATCCTTTCCCCATTTTTATGATCTTTTTTGGGATATAGCTCTATAAGTAGTATTGCTGGGTCAAAGGACATGTACATTTTTACAGCCCTGGAGGCATAGTTCTAAATTACTCTCCAGAATGGTTGGATCAGCTCACAACTCCACTAACAATAAATTAGTGTTCCAACTCTCCCATATCTTCTCCAACATTTATCATGCCCCTGGTTTGTCATGTTATTCTGTCTGATAGGTGTGATGTGGTAAATCAGAGTGACTTTGATTTGCGCTTCTGTAAAAAATAGTGATTTAGAGCATTTTTCCATATGACTATGGATAGCTTTAATTTCTTTGTCTGAAAACTGCCTTTTTGTAGCCTTTGACCATTTATCAATTGGGGAATGACATGTATTCTTGTCAATTTGGCTCAATTCTCTATAAATTTTGGAAAAGAGGCTTTTATCACAAATACTAGTTGCAAAAATCCTTTCCTAGGGTTCTGCTTCCCTCCTAATGTTGGTTGCATTGTCTTTGTGCAAAACCTTTTCAATTTAAAGTAATTGAAGTTATCCATTCTTTATTTCATAACGTTCTTTATCTCTTGTTCGGTCATAAATTCTTCTATTCTCCATAAATCTTACAAATAAACTATTCCTTGCTCCCTTAATTTGTTTATAGTATCAGCCTTTATAAGCAAATCATGCACCAATTAGGACTGTACTCTGGTATGTAGTGTCAGGCATTCATCTACTCCCAGTTTCTGTCACATTATTTTCCACTTTTCTTAGCAGTTTTTGTCAAACAGCAAGTTTTTTATCCCAGAAACTGGGGTTCCTGGGTTTATCAAACAGCAGACTGCTATACTCCTTGACTCATCTCATGAGTCCCCAATCAGTTCCACTACTCTTCTCTATTTCTTAGCCAGTACCAAGTCATTTTGATGATGTCTGCTTTATAACACAATTTAAGACCCGGTATGGCTAGGCCACCTTTCCTAGTATTTATTTTTATTAGCACCCTTGATATTGTGAACTTTTTGGTCTTCCAGATGAATTTTGGTATTATTTTTTCTAGCTCTATAAAATAGTTTTTGACCACATTGGTATAGCACTGGATAAGTAAATTAATTTAGTAGAATTGTCATTTTTTATTATATTTGCTTGGCCTGCCCATGAACAACTGATGTTTTTTCAGTTATTTAGATCTGACTTTATTTGTGCAAAAAGTGTTATGTAATTGTGTTCACATGTTCCCTGGGTTTATTTTGTCAGATAGACTCCCAAATATTTCATGGTGTCTACAGAAACTTTAAATGGGATTTCTCTTTCCATCTCTTCCTGTTGGGCTTTGTTAGTAATACATAGAAATACAGATGCTTTATATGTGCCTATTTTGTATCTTGCAACTTTGCTAAAGTTGTTTATTATTTCAAATAGTTTCTTACTTGATTCTCTCGGATTTTCTAAGTATAGCATCATATCATCCACGAAGAGTGATAATGGAGTTTCTTCTTTGCCTATTCTAATTCCTTCTGTTTCTTTTTTCTTCTCTTTTTGCCAAAGTTAACGTTTCTAGTATCATATTGAACAACAGTGTTGATAATGGACATCCTTGTTTCACCCCTGATCTTATTGCGAATGCATCTAGTTTATCCGCATTACACATAATGTTTGCTGGTGGTTTTAGGTAAATGCTTCTTATTATTTTAAGGAAATCTCCATTTGTTTTTCCTATACTCACCAGTGTTTTGAATAAGAATGGGTGTTACATTTTGTCCAAAACTTTTTCTTCATCTCTTGAGATAATCGTAGGATTCCTGTCAGTTTTGTTGTTGATATGATCAACTAGACTGATAGTTTTCCTAATATTGCACCAACCTTGCATTCCTGGTGTAAATCCTACCTTATCAAAGTGTATTGCTCTCATGATAAGATGTCCTCATCTTTCTGTTAATATCTTATTTAAAAAAGCTTGCAACTGTATTCATTAGGTAAATTGGTCCATAATTTTCTTTCTCTGTTTTGACTCTGCCCAGTCTAGGTATTGACACCATATTTCTATCTTAAAAAGAATTTGGTATGACATCCTCTTCACCCACTTTCCCAAATAATCTGTATAATATTGGAATTAACTGTTCTTTGAATGTTTGATCGAATTTGCTTGTAAAACCATCTGGCACTGGACATTTTTTCCTGGGGAGTTCATTGAGGGTTTGTTTAATTTCTTTTCCTGAGATCAGTTTATGTAAGTATTTCATTTCCTCTTTTGTTAATCTGGGCAATTTATATTTGCATAAATATTCACCCATTTCATTTAGATTGTCAAATTTATGGGCGTACATTTGGGCAAAATAATTTCTAATTATTATTTTCATTTCATCCTCATATGGAGGTGAATTCACCCTTTCCATTTTTGATTCTGATAATTTGGTTTTCTTGTTTGTATTTTTTTAAATTTTAATTGATCAAAGATTTTTCAGTTTTATTACTTTATTTTTTCATAAAACCAGCTCTTAATTTTATTTATTAGTTCAACAGTTTTCTTAGTTTCAACTTTATCAATCTTTCCTTTGGTTTTCAGGATTTTCAATTTGGTATTTACTTGGGGATTTTCAGTTGATGCTTTTTGTAGCTTTTTCAATTGCATGCCCAATTCATTGATCTCCTCTTTCTTTATTTTATTCATGTAAGCATTCAAAAACATAAAACTTCCCTTATGAAATACTTTCACTGCATTCCAGAAGTTTCTGTTGGTTGTCTCATTATTGGCATTCTCTTGAATGAAGTTATTGATTGTTTCTATCATTTGTCGTTTCATCTGCTCATTCTTTACGATTATTTTATATAATTTATAATCAATTTTTGGTAGATTTTTTCATGGCCTTTTATGACATATAATTTTTATGTCAGCATGTTATGAAAAGGATTCATTGACTATTTCTACCTTCCTGCACTGGATTGTGAAGCTTTTATGCCCTAGTAAACACTCAATGTTTGTGGATGTTCCATGTATCACTGAGGAAAAAGTATATTCCTTTCTATTCCCGTTCAATTTTCTCCATAGGTCTTTCATATGCACATTTTTTTCAGTTCTATTCACCTCTTTAACTTATTTCTTGTGTATTATGAGGTTAGATTTATTAAGTTCAGAGAGGGGGAGGTTGAGGTCCCACACTTGCTGTCTACTTTTTCCTGTAACTCCCTTAACTCTCCTCTAAGAATCTGCATGCTATACTATTTGTTGCATAAATGTTTAGTAATGACATTACTTCATCCTCCACGGTTCCTTTTAGCAGGATTTAGTTTCCCTCCTTATCTCTTTTGATTAGATCTATTTCTGCTGTTGCTTTGTCTGAGAGTAGGAGTGCTATCAATGCTTTTATTACATCAGATGGAAGCATAATATATTTTGCTTCAACCTTTTACTTTTACCCTGTGTGCATCCCCCATTTGAAATAGGTTTCTGGTAGGCAACATATTGTAGTATCATGGTTATTATTCATTCTGCTATTGACCTGCATTTTATAAGAGAGTTCATCCCATTTACATTCACAGTTATGATTGCGATCTGTGTCTTCTTCTCCATCTGATTCACCCCCCCCATTCATGCTCTTAATTCTCCCTTCTCCTTTGCCCTCCTCAAAACAGTTTTACTTTTAACCACAGCCTCCCTCAATCGTCCCTCCCTATCAACTCCCTTTTCTTTCCCTTTTCCCTTCCTACTATCAGAAGTGTAAATTAGATTACTATACTTAACTGAGAATGTAATTCTTCTGTCTCTCCCTTCTTTCCTCTACTATAACATGTTTGTATGCCTCCTCTTTTCCTTTAATTATGTTTTTTATCCACATCAGTTAATTTTTACCCACATCCTCTCTCTCTCTCTCTCATATATATGTATATATATATATATATATATATATATACATGTATACACACACACATACACACACACACACACACACACACACACACACACACACATATGGTTGCTTGTTGTCCTTCATCTTCCAGGAGGACCAAAATGACATCACTATGATAAAGTGAAATTTCAGTGTGTCCGACTGTGACTGATTAGACAAACAGGAGCTCAGAATGCTCTACCATACGTTGGGCACAGATAGTCCATGTGAACACTGGGGGTGAATATCCCAAATTTGCATATCTTATGTTTAATTTGTGCTGTCTCAATTCTGCTTTGCTCAAAAAGCACAGCACCCTTTCTGATGTGGTACGCCATGCTGAGCAGTCCTGTGCCATTGTCTTCCTTGTTACACAGTCAAATCCAAAGTTCTTGAGAGAGACTTTGAAAGTGTCCTTGTATCACTTCTTCTGGCCAACATGTGATCACCTGCCCCATGTGAGTTCTCCATAAAATAGGCTTTTGGGCAAGCATATATTTTACTTATATCTACATATAGGTAAAATGTGCACTTGCCAAATGTAATAAATATACAGTTCTAAAGATTAACAAATATCATACTCCCCTATAGGGATGCAAACAATTTGCCAAATATTGAATAACATTTTTTTCCCTTCTTTCCCCCATTTACCTTTTTATGCTTCTTTTCAGTCTTGTATTTGAAGATCAAATTTTTCTATTGAGCTCTGGTCTTTTCATCAGGAATATCTTGAAATCCTTTATTTCATTGAACATTCATCGCCTTGCCTGAAAGATTATGCTCAATTTTGCTGGGTAACTAAACATTGGATGTAGTCCAAGCACCTTTGCCTTATGGAATATCATATTGGGGTGTAGAGTGTGTTCAGGGAGGACCAGTACCTTTGATGTGATGGCTGCTGAGCCCTTTTGGGGGCTCTTTCCATTTTTGGTGTCTACCTCTTCCACCTAGATCTCACATGTGGCTCCAAGAAGCTGTAGCATGCACAACTGCCATACCTCAGTAAACTGTTTTAGCAGATAGGCCAAGCTAGGTTGAGAGTAATCAAGAGTTCTCAGTCCTATTGGTGAGTTAGGGGCTGTCTATCCCAAGCATATGAAGACTTCCTCTAGGGGAATGGGAGGATGAGAACAATTTGTTCCAATGTCCATGAAGGCAAATGAAGAAGGCAATGTGGAGCACTTAGAGCTTGGTTAGACACTGGAAATGATAAGGTCATCTACTGCATTCTGAGCCACTACCTAAGAAGTGGTACAGAGTGTTGAACCAATCATAGACTTATTCTTTCCAAGCTAAATATTCACATTCATGAAAAGTACCACCCCCAAGGCAAAACAAGTACCAGAAGAATTAATCTCAACAAATTAGAGCTCTTCTCCAAGTGTGAACAGTTTGTTGCTAACTTGGAGGGAAAGTTGAGCCAACACACAGTTGGCAACAATGGAGCAGAAAAGAAGAGGGCAGCTTTCAAAGATTTTGTGTATAGCACTGCATTTGCTCATCTTGGCCAGAATACTTGCAAACACAAGACTAGTTTGATGAAAATTATGGGGAAATTCAGAAGCTGTTAAATGAAAAACAAGAACTCCATAGGATTTACCACCAGGATAGTTCATCCACCTCTAAGAAGGCAGCATTTAATTCCATCAAAAGCAAAGTACAAGCAAAGCTTAGAGAGATGAAGGATTCCTGACTCAGTAAGAAGGCAGATGAAATTCAGTTTTATGCTGATGGTAACAATGCAAAGAACTTTTATGATTCCCTGAAAGCTATTTATGAAACAAAAACCTATGATGCATCACAACTACTCAGTGTTGATGGACCCACATTGATCAGTGGTAAGGACATGATCCTAGAGGGATGGGTTGAACACTTCCATGGTGTTCTCAACAGACCATCATCAATCAATGCTGAGGCCATTGACCTTTTACCTTAGGTTGAAGTCAGTCCCTCCTTAGCTGAACTTCCAAATGAAGAAGTTTTGAGGTCCTTTAGACTCCTTTCGTGTGGCAAAGCACGTGGTCCTCATTCTATTCCAGCTGAGATTTCCAAGACAGGGAGACCACTGCTCATATGAAATCTGACTGAAATTTTCCATGTTATATGGCAAAAGGAAGTTATCCCCCAGGAGTTGAAGGATGCCTCCTTTGTCCATCTCTACAAAGGTAAAGGGAATAGATTATTCTGGTCATTGCTGGCAAAATTCTTGCTTGAGTCCTCCTTAACAAGCTAATCCTTCACTTGGAAGATGGTCATATACCTGAGAGCCAGTGTGGCTTCAGAAAGAGCAAAGGAACAGTTGATATGATGTTTGCTGCCCAATAACTAGAGGAGAAATGCCAGGAGCAGAGCAAAAGTCTGTATACTATGTTTGTTGATATGATCAAGGCCTTTGACACCTTTAACCATGAGGGCTTATGGAAAATTGTGTCAAAATTTAGTTGCTCGTGGAAGTTTATCAATGTTGTATATCAATTTCATGATGGCAAATTTGGCCAGGTTTTGGATAAGGGACAATGCTCTTGTGTATTCCCAGTCACCAGTGGAGTGAAGCATGGCTGTGTGCTTGCTCCCATGCTTTTTAGCATGCTGTTTTCAGCCATGTTGACAAATTCTTTCAATGAGGATGAACATGGCATCAAGGTCAACTACCATACTGATGGTAAATTCTTCAGTTTGAAAAAGTTACAAGCAAAGAACAAATTGGAGGGATTGTTGGTGCATGATTTTCTGTTTGCAGATGATTTTTTACTCAATGCAGTCTCTGAAGCTCAGATGCAACAAAGTATGGATCAATTACCTGCTGTCTGTGCTAATTTTGACCAAATAATTGACATCAACACAGATGTTCCATCAGCCACCCCCACACCATCCATACATGGAACCATTGGTTACAACAAATGGAGAAGTTTTGAATGCTGTGGATAAATTCATTTACCTTGGTAGTGTACTTTCTAGGGATGTACACATTGACAATGAGGTTGATGCACACATTGCCATAGCTAGCTCAGTGTTTGGGAAGCTCCAAAGAAAAGTTTGGGAGAGAAGAGGTATTAGACTGACTACCAATCTGAAGGTCTATAGAACCATTGTTTTGACCTCATTTTTATATGCTTATGAAACATGAACAATCTACCAGTGTCATGCCAGGAAACTGAATCACTTCCATTTGAACTGTCTTAGAAGATTCTGAGTATCTCCAGGCAGGATAAGTTACCAGACATTGAAGTCCTTGCTCAACTATTCAATCTATTGAATATACTATGAAAAATATACTATAAAATATACTATATACTATATAGTATAAATATACTGTAAAAACTGTATGCCTGACAACTATTCAAACTATGCTTCAGAGAGCAGAACATTGATGGTCTGGCCACCTTGTGCAAATGCAAAATGTACACTTGCCAAAAAGACTATTTTATGGAGAACTTGCATGGGGCGTGTGATCACATGGTGGCCAGAAGAAATGATACAAGGAAATTCTCAAGGTGTCTCTCAAGAACTTTGTATTTGACTATGCAACATGGGAGACACTGGCATAGGACCGCTAAACGTGGTATGTCCACATCAGAAAGGATGCTGTGCTCTTTTAGCAAAGAAGAATTGATACAGCACAAAGTAAACACAGGATGTGCAAATCTGGAGTATCCACCCCAAATATTCACATGGACTATCTGTGCTCAAACTGTGGTAGAGCATTCTGAGCTTGTATTGGTCTGATCAGTCACAGTCAGACACAGTGAAATTTCACTTTATCATGGTGATGTCATTTTGATCCTCTTCAAAGATGAAGTACAACAACCAACTAACCAATCATATTTCAATCCCTCTGACCTTTTAATATAGAAGCTACAAGGTCCTATGTGATCCTGACTTTAGTTCCTCGATATTTGAATTGTTCCTTTCTGGATGCTTGCAGTATTTTCTCCTTGTTCTGATAGTTGTAGAATTTGACAGCAATATTCCTTGGCATTTTCAATTTGAGATCTCTTTCAAGAGGTGATTGGTGGATTCTTTCAATGACTACTTTGCCCTTTGTATCTTGGACCTAAGAATAATTTTCCTTAGTTATTTCTTTGAAGATACTGTCTAGGATTTCTGATAGACCAGTAATTCTTTGATTTTATCTCCTGGATCGATTTTTCCAGATCAGTTGTTTTTCTCATGATGTTGTTTATGTTTTGTTCTATTTCTTCATTCTTTAGATTTTGTTCGACTGATTCTTGATGTCTCATGGAGCCATTAATTTCTATATGCCCAATTCTAAGTTTTAGAAAATTGTTTTCTCCAATTAGGTTTTATACCTCCCCTTTTACAGAGTTATTTTTAGCACTTAGGCTTTGCATCTCCTTATCCATTTGGCCAATTTTACTTTTTTAAGGAGCTGATCATATTTTTAAAACCATTGGTCAATTTTTCTTCTATCTCTTTAATTAGGCTCTTAAAATCCTTCCTCAGCTCTTCTAAGAATACTCTTTGAGCTTGAGTCTATTTCATATTCCCTTTTGTGGTTTCAGATATGCATAAAGCTTCAATTCTGTCCTATTCTGAATTTGTATTTTGGTCTTCATTCCCCCCAAAATAAGATCTTATGGTCTTTACTTTTTCTAATTTGCTTTTTGTTCACCGTGAATGCCTTTTTCCTGGCTTTTAAAGTAAATTTCTGCTTCAGGGCACAGGGGTCTCTGTATCACATTTCTTGTGCTGGGATCTAGGGTCCTAGTTCCTAGCTTTGTATATTATGGCTTCTTTCTTTCAACTAGAAACTATATAATGCTTGAGCTTTCCTGGTGCTGAACTGGCTGGTGAGTGCCAAGGTCGAGGCCAGGAGAAATATGTTTACCTGGGGTAAAGCTGAAGGTCACTATGGGAAGTGTGCCTGAGAGGTGGTATAACCGTTGGAGGTTTTCTCCACCCGTAGGACTGCACTGGCATGGTCCAGGCTGGTGTCTGCCCAATTGCTCTGCCTGTGCCAAGGCACACATGGGTTCCTGACATTGGTGTTTACTGGCTCTACGCACTTTGAGTTCAGAATCTCCTGCTGGTTCACTGAGATTGGGCTTGCTGGAGTGCTTCCAGTCCTGCACTGGTTTCCTGCAGTTACAGCAAGAGGAATCTTGCCCGATGATCTCCCTAGTGTCCCCAGCTAAAAGACTGTTTACCCCTTCTGCTAGATCCACTATTGCAAGAATTTCCTGGAGCAATATTCTCTTGGATTTTCAAGGTCAACAATGAAAGGTGAAAACAATTGCAGTTTACTCTGCCATCGTGGCTCCAGGAAGTTCAATAGGTGACTTTCAGACATTTAGTCTGTGGGCTTATAGCCCCAGTACTAGTTCCTTCAACCTCCATGACCCTGCACTTCTCTCTCACCCAATTTTGCCAGACTCCCTCTCACTCAAATCTAATTCATGAATGAGTGAAGATATCACCCTGTGATGGCATTGCTCCTCTTTGAAAATTAAAAACAACATTACTCAAGCATTGTCCTAGGAGCTGTAGATTTTAAAAAAGAGAGAGAGACAGACTGACCATAAGGAGAATTTTTTCTCCTTAATAATCTCCACTTTCTTGAATGTCAGTCTGCTAGATTAAAAATCCCATTGAACTTGGGGTCAAAATACCTGTGTATAAAGTTTGACTACGATGTTTTTTAGCTGTGTGGTTCTGGAAAAGTGATTATCTCATTGATTCTCAAATTCTTCCTCTATAATATAAAAGTAATGATAATTGTAACAAATTTCTCACATTGTAGTGGCAAGGAAAACATTTTGCCCACAATATAGCACATATGAACAACTATCATTATAATAATGTTAGGTAAAGAAAGAAGGTATACATAAACCAAAGATTTTGACTCCCTCATTTTACTAATAAAGTAACTTACATTAGAAAAGGAGAAAGGACTTACCCAAAGTAGCACAGTTCATAAGTATGAGTTAGGATGTGAATCAAAACTTTTCAAATTGATTTTAAAGTGCAAACAATATTAACTAGTTGACTTTCCTTCTCTGACACTGATGTGTCCATCAATAACAGCTCAGAGAGTGTTCCTCAGTCATTCCTTTGCTGAAGTCTCAATCTATTGAGGAAAAAAAAAACTTCTCCAATTCTTCTTGTTTCTGTGTTATTATTTCAGGTGGATGGAAGCCAGAGAAAGGAAAAATCTGATCAGAAAGTTGTCACCCAAAATAAATCTTTGGTAGCCATTACTAATCAGGCCTCCTAAGAATGTGACAAATTCTAACATATATTCCCAATGGAAAGCACTATAGTATAGTAACTTAAAGAATCTGGAAAGATTGGGTTTGAATCCTGACACTTTCCTAGCTTTGTAATCATGGACAAGTAATTTCACTGGGTCTCAATTTCCTCATCTTCAAAATAAGGATGGTAATATTTGAAGTCCTTATCTCATACAGTTGTAGAGAAGCATAAAAAGACAAAGGGGGTTAAATATATTTAAAAATAAGCAGTAGAGCATTACAAAAAAAGTAAAACAAAACTTTGAGGTACAGGTCTGTTCAGTTTCTGGAGAATCTAGCCCAGTGCCTCACATGCAGCAAATATTCTCTAAAATGCTTCTTGAATTGAATAGAATTGTGTCCACTGAACATTCCAGAACAGTTACAATTCAGGGTCTTCATTTCATAGAAGATCTTTCCTGACCCCCTGCTACAAGATGTTAGTGTTCTCCCTCAAATAATTAGTTTTTATTTACTTAATATTTATTATAATTACCTTTGTATATATTACCAATTTCCTCCCTCCCTTCCTTCTTCTTTTCCTCCATCTCTCTCTTCCCTAGGTAGACTTCAAGTTCTTTGAGGGCAAGTACTTTGTAGTATTATCATCATCATTCTCATTCTCATTCTCATTTTCAGTATCACTTTTTTATCTGTTTAAGGTTTCCAAAGCACTTTATCAATAGGATCTCATTTTTTCTCTACTACAACACTGTGAGGTTGGTACTACTCTTATCAACAATTCATAGAAAAGAAAACTGAGGGAAATAAACATCAAGTGACTTTTCCATGGTCACAAAGATAGTAAGTCTCTGAATCTGGATTTAACTTGGGTTTTCTTATCTTAAAGCCCAGGACTTTCTCTGCTAGTTGCCTACCCCAATATCCAGGATGCAAGTCACATACTGGGCCCTCAATAAGTGTCTGTTGAAATGTTGAATTGAAATCTTTGACCACTTAAGGTACTTTAGAAATAGGAGAGAATTATCTGAAAGAATGTTCAAATGAACCTGCATACAGAGGAAAAGGGATGGACTAAAAACCTTGTCAATGATGATATGCAAATAGCCCAAAGTTTCCAATGATCAAAAAAATCTAGTTAAAAGACAATGAAACATTAACCTCCAAATCACTAAAACAGTTAAAGAAACTGACAAATAGTTCTTAAAGTTGTCACTGGGTGATTTTTGTTATTGATTGCTATGCTGGAAAAAGCGTGGGAACAAAATAAAAGTTAATTTTTCATAAAGTAACCTCCTCTGCTTTATAATATTTAATAATAACAGCTTAAATAAGAATAAGAAAAATGTATGAGACATCTCAGAAGAATGAAAAATCAGTGGATACAAATCCACAGGTCATGATTTCAAATCTTGTTGTTAGTGTATAGTAGTGGCATGACTATAGGTAAGTCCCTAAAATTCTTGTAGCAATTGTTTCCCTGTCTCTTAAATGGCAAAAATAAATCATACTTGTTTTAAATATGTCTGTCTCTAGTTGTTAACGTGTTTTTGAAATGTTAATTGGGAATATCTGAGTTATTCTTATTGTGATAGACCTATTAAGTTGGCTGGATATTAAAGAATACTGTCACTTACCACCTAGGATCTCCAATTGACGTGAATGTTGCTCCTATTGGCTCATCCAGGCCATAGATAGAGGTTGGAGCTGTAGTTTGCAGAGCACAATTAGTGATCAAGTTATCAATCAAGCTGACAGATTCCTGATAAAAACGTAGGGAAAAGCAAAGTGGAGAATCCTCAAAATAGGTAGAAGTCATTTACAGTTGGAGGTCAAGGATTTGCTGACAAATGTCAATATTGCGAACAGGACAGTCAATATTCACAATGGAACAGCCAAGTCAACATCCAGAGGAAGGAGTAAATGCAGTAACTGAGGTAGTAAAGAGGTCAATTCCACAAATTTCCAACTTTATCTAGATTTTCTGTGTTGAATCCAAAGTGCAATCAATATTAATTAGCTGACTGACTAGATAGCAAGAGGAAAAGTCTTGCCTTTTTTTTTTTTCTTTTTGGTTTTGCTTTTTTTTTTTTTTTTTTAAGTCAATATTGGCTCAAAGCAAAGGAGTCAAACTAGGCAGTGAGAGCTGATTCAATTTATCCAAGTCAAAATCTTCATGGCCAGCCTGGAAGGATCTATCCCTCATGTTCAAATCTCTTCTACTAGGAACTTCCCTACACCATAGCTGTCATGGAGTTTTCTAGAAGAGCAAATAAAAATAAGTTGACCAGTTGTCTTTCTCTCAGTGAAGTCAAGCTTAATGGCATATTGTAGATTTTGTACCAATTGAACTGTGTTGCATATCAGAATTATCCAGGTGATCAATATTCCCTTGTTCAATTGATATTAAAAACTGCATTCCTGACTACTGATCCTCATTTCTAACTCACCAGTCTGTGCTTTGTCAAGAATTGGAAGGGCTGTCATTAGATTTATTCTACTTATACTTAGAAATGGAGCCAGGAAAATGAAGAAAGCCACTAATGAGGCAAATTGTCAGAGCTGTCAGAGTAGCTGGATTTAGATTTAGGAAGAGGAGCTTCAGTTACTTCATACCTATTTCATATTAGGCAAGTCATGCAACCTCTCAGCCTCAGTTTGCTCATTTGTGAATGTGAATGCCGAAAGGAGGTGAGTAATTCGTTGTGTCTCACCAGGTGTCTTCAAGCAGAGAGTGGATACCAATTCATCCAGACAGCTCCAGTGGGTATTTCCTATCAGGTTAGACAAGATTCTGGACGAGGTACCTTCTGGTACTATAAAATTCTATGATTTTGTAATCATGCACTGAGATTTTTAACTTCCCACTGTCTTGGATAAGGCTATTGTTACTGTTGCATTCATCTCCTTAATTGTTACCTACACACTAACAAACAAGAATTTCTCTATACCTCATTCTTCCTGCTCCTTTCATTTCCTGGCCCTGCATTCTGGAACATTAGTCCTTTGATGATTATACTAAAATTAAGCCTTCAATTCTCACCCTATAACATAGTGGTAATCCCCTGAGGGATATTTTACCCACCTTTAGCCCCGGCCTTAACATAGCAAAACTTCAGGAAACATAATGGAACCAATGAAACCGCAGCTGAATCTCCATTATAGCTCTGTCTGGAGGTAAATTGGAAAGAGTTACCAATCATAACTACAAATTACATAACCAGATAATACATATTCAGCTAAGTGTACATGCTATTATACATTTTGTAATGATTCATTTTGCTGGAGATACCCTCCATTGTCTCCCCCACCTCAATTCAGCATAACATTTCACCACTATATGTTGTCAGAGGATCATATATTTCTAGCTGGAACAGACTTTTGACATTGATAGATATCTAAAGGAATGTAAGCACAAAAAACAAAACAAATCATAGATGCAGGCTTTTTCTGTTTTTAAGTAGAAATTTATAAAAGATATATGGTAAGGCTTTGAAAGATAGTTACTGTGATTAGACCATTATTTAGGGGTGTGATGAAAGCAAAGTTTACATGGCAAATATCTGTATTTTTAATGGACTGGAAACTCTATAAGTAGCTGCTGTGTTTCACTGAAGCTTCAACATTTTATTGGATTAATAGTTACAGAATTAAGAACAAACATTGCTCTCTTATTCCCTATACAGATCTTATCAGGATAATACTTTTTTTTTTTGTTCTGAGGGCTACATTTTATGAAAGACATTGGTACTATGGAAAGCTTCCAGAGGAGCCTGACCACATTGATGACATGACTGAGAACCATGATACAGGAATATCATTAAAGGGACTGTTGGTATTTAACTTGAAAAGGAAAGGGACTATGAGTTGATTCTATAGATATTTTGCAAGATTGTTACATAAAAATGAAAGTAGATTTCTTATTGACAACAAAGGGCAAGCAGGAAGGCAGCAAACATTTATTACATGGTTACTATTTGCCAGGCACTATGCTAAATATGGAAAATAAATAATACAAGTAAAAAAGTAAAATGGTGTTAACACTCAAGAGATTTATATACTAATGAGTGAGACAACACTGAGACGGGCCAGAACTTTGGGGGCAGTGGTACTCAAATGGGGCAGAAATAATGAAGTCTACATAATCAGAAATGGAGCCAGGAGGAGAAAGAAAGTTTGCCAGCATGGATCCCTTCTTAAAATGGAATTTAGCATGAACTCTCCATCTGCTTTTCTGCCTGCTTTCAACTCCATTAAATAGATGTTTTTTCTACCTCAAATCTCGTCACCATATTCTTTATTCAAGCCTTGACTGACACCACCTCCACATTCCTCTCCTTTATGACTAAAGTGCTGGAGGATGGAGAATCAAATACCTTCCAATGCTTTCCTTCATATTGTTGTTGTTCAGTGAATTTTTTTCATTTTATCTGACTCTTCCTGACCCCATTTGGGATTTTCTCAGTGGAGATAATGGAGTGGTTTGCCATTTTCTTCTCCAGCTCATTACAGATCAGGAAACTGGGGCAAACTGTGTTAAGTGCCTTGCCCAGGGTCACACAGCTATTAAGTATCTAAGGCCAAATTTGAACTAAGGAAGATGAGTCTTTCAGACTTCAGGCCCAGTACTCTATCCATTATATCACTTAGCTGCCTTCCTTTACAGAGGGTAACAACTAGACTTTTTGGCTCACTCCAATCTGTTTCTGCTGCTCTGGCTCTTTTCAACTCCACAAAATAAGATGCCCCCTGTTTTCCCCCACACACCCTGCTTTCTTGTCTCATTTTTGTGGGTTGTCTCCCCCAAAATGGATGCTAAGCTCCTTGAGGGCAAGTACTGCATTTTTTATTAATTGTATCCCTAGAATTTAGTAAAATTTCTAGAACATTTCAGTCATTTCAATTTTGTCTGACTCTTCATGATGACATTTATGGTTTTCTTGTCAAAGGCAGTAGAATGGTTTACCATGTCCTTCTCTAGCTCATTTGACAGATGATGACTAAGTGACTTGTCTAGGATCACAAAGATATTGAATATCTGAGGCCAGATTTGAACTCATGAAGATTACTCTTTCTGACTTAAGACTTAGCAGGGGGACAGAAGTAGAAATAAAAAAGTATAGGGAATATTTCTTTTTATATAATCTGTATGAGGAAAACTTTTCTAGCAGTTACAACTGTCTGAAAAGAAATCAGTCTGAAAAGAAAAGTCTTCCTTTCTGCAAAAAAGGGATCATGAAGCTTGATAACCAGTATAAAGAGAGGATTCTGAAATCTGGACAAGTTTGTCTACTCTCTGTCTCCCATTGATTTTACTCTGTCCACCTGAGTACCTTTTCACAGTATGTTCTCTTGGCCTAGAACACACTCCCTCATCACTTCTGTCTCATATAGCTCAAGCTTGAGTGTTTGTACGAACCCTTTGCTGATCTTAGGTGTTAGTGTCCACTGTTTCAAAGTACCATGCATCTAACCATTCTTTATTTTGATTTGTTGTCTTTCTGTTAATTCTCTATATATTTAAGTATGTCCTTGTGGTCTCTGACTGTTAGAATATAAATTTCTTCAAAGTAAGGTTTTATTCAATGAACATTTATGTCCAGTGTTAAAATAATGACTGGCACTATTAGGTACTTATTGATTAATTAATGAAGTCATTAGATCCAACGATCTCTGAGGTAACTTCCACTTTTGAGATGCACAGTTTGTAAAACCTTTATTCCTATAATTATATGAGCAACTCTTAAGTTGATCAAAATAAATCTTCTTTCCTCTGCTCCTAAATTATCTGAAAACATGAATATGCTAAAGCTAAAATTTTATATGAGCTTTTTAATATCAGCAGGAATACCCATGGAGAAATTTCAGCTTTGTGATTATAATTATCTGCATGTCATTTGCTTTTCTCCAAACTCAAATGGACTACTTTTGAAAAGCAGCATAATACTTTAAAATAGAAAGCATACTGGCCTTGGCATCATGAGTTCTGGGTTCAAATCTCAACAGCATACTAACAAGCAAGGAATTTGCTTCATAGAATCCCAGGACAAGAGATTTAGATATATAAAGACCTCATAATATCAAAATAAGTCATCTCTTTCATCTTACAAATGAGGAAGCCGAGACTCCATGGAGGTGATTTGACTTGGATAGCAAATGGCAAAAACAGACTTTGAAATCAGGTTTTCTAACTATAATGACAACACTCTTTCCAGTGAACCAAGAAACTTTACCTAGTATACAGTTAGTATACAAATATTTATTAAGAGCTTATTATGTGCTAGTAATTGGGCTAAATGCAGAGGCTAGAGATCCAAAGAAAAAGAAAGAATCCTTGTCTTGGGAAGTTTACATTTGAAAAAGAGGGAAGACAACACATAAAAATGTTATTCAAAAGATGGGAGGGAAACAGGGACTGGTGACTATAAGCAAGAGATGAAGAATGGTTGGTCTGATATCCTCCCCAAAAAGGAGCTTCTGGAAAGAACTTAATAATGGAGATGGGGCTTTTAGTTTACTCAATTACCAAGACTAAAATGGAGGGAAAGATGGCAATCAACTTTTTGTTTGCAGATGTTTCTGCACTCATTGTAGCCTTTTAGGCCCAGATGAAATAAGGGAATGACTTGATTCCATGCTGCTTGTGCTAATTTTGGCCTGACAATCATTGCCAAGAAAACAGAGGTTCTCTTCTAGTCAGCACCACACCATCCATACGTAGAATCATTGATTATAGCAAATGGAGAGATTTTGAATGCTGTAGATAAGTTCATTTAACATGATGTCATTGGTCCTTTTTGAAAACAAAGGAAAAACAACAAAAGGGGATAGGTTAAGATCCTTTAGAAGTGGGAACTCAACCATTCGAAAGATTCATGAGTTATTATGGACATTCCTACAACTAGAAGAAAGGCCTGGAAAAATCAGCTAGGATGATAATAGTATAACTATAATCACCTTGCAGTAAAATGGTGACTTAAGACTAGATATAACCTAGGAGCTGCTCACAGATGCACATTGAAAGTTAGTTGGAATAATTCAAGCTGTATAGTGCCCTCTGGTGGCTTAAAATATGCACCTTGAGTGACTATTTCAGCCCAGTAACCGTAGAGGTTACATGAAGCTCTGGTTGCCACTGTACATGGGTATGTATATGTATGCGTACGTGTGTGCATATGTATACACATATATTATGTGCATGTATATATAAACATACGTGTATATGCACACATGCATTTATGTGTGTGTATGTATATGTATGTATATATGTTATATATGTTTATTGCCTTTTTATTAACTTGAATTGAGCTCAATTTAAGGTGAGAACATTTGTTAAGATCATATTTTATGCAGATATTGTGTTTCTTGCCAGGACATGGACTGGTGAAAACAGATTTGCTTTGTACAGACCTAGCCCCACAGTATGCAAGTATGCCAAAGTTCAGAAATCCAGAGACTGGATACTCTAACCCTCCCACGATACACTTTTCAGGTTTTTGCTGCAATGGCACCATTAGTGTTAAAGTCACAAATTTCTTACCCTCATTCCTCACTTCTTATTAAGCAATTTAGAAAAGTGCTATTGAGTTATTTTAGTCTTATCTGACTATTCATGACCCCATTTGGAGCTATCTTGGCAAAACTGTTAGATTGGTTTGTCATTTCTTTCTCCAGCTGATTTTACATAGGGGGCTCTGACACAAGCAGGGTTCAGTGATTTGCCCAGAGACATACAACTAGTAAGCATTTGAGGCCAGATTTTGTCTCCAGGTCTGGCTCTCTGTCCACAGTACCACTTAGATGCCCCCACTACTTTATTGGTCTTATAGATAATAAGACAGTCTCTCATTTGGAATCTTGCTGGCCTTATCTAAGCTCTCTATATTTTTGAGCCCTATGGAGACTTGGGCCTTTGAATAAAGCATAGACACCTCTTTCTCCATTTTGTGCTGTGTACTTTGGGCATGGAGGCCCAACCAACCTTTTCCCTAAGAGCAGCTCTTCTTCTCTTCCCCTGTGAGTAGTAATAAACTTTCCTAAAGTTGTTGCTTTGTGGGGTGAAGTCTTTCATTTGAAAATATACTCTACCATACCACACAGGGTTCAAATGTGAAGGTGAACAGGGCTCTTGATCTTGGGACAATTATAATCTATGTGAGAATGTAAGTCATGTGTACAAAAAAAAAAATGTATACAAATTATTGTAGAATGAAACAAAGTCAAAGGAGTGATCTAAATAAAATGCTCTATGAAAATGCGAGGAAGACCTTCATTTTCAGCTAAAAGAGTAAGGGAATTCAGGGCCATGGAAGAGGTGTTACTGTTGCTTGGAAGGACTGCTACAGGTTAATAATGAAGAGTGACTTTGTTCTAGGCATGGAGGACAGATTGTGAATGCTGTAGTTGGAGGAGAGCCAGAGTCAGACTTTAGAGAGCCTTATAGAATAAGCTGGACTGTTTGTGTTTTAGCATATAGGAAACAGCTGCTGAAAGTTCTTACTCTTTTTTAGAGACTTCTCTGTCTTTTTGTCTGTCTCTTTGAATTGGTCAGTTCTTCTAGAACCTCCATTTGAGGAAATACTTATGAAAGCTATATGCAACTTTGACCTCTCAGCTCCTGACTCTCTAGATTTTTCCATTCATTTCCACTCATTTTTTCAACTTCCTTTTATATGTTTTCTTTGCCGACTAGAATGTAAGTTCCTTGAGGGAAGAGGCTGCCTTTATTTGTGTTTGTACTTTTGTTCTCAGAACAGTGCCTGATCCCTAGTAAGCACTTAATAAATACTTTGTCTTTATATATACTGTGATGATTAAAAAGGTTTGAGTGACATAATTTCTGGGTAACTGTCATTTTATTAATAAGTCCAACAAAGTTTCTAATAAAAGAGTAGTTATTTGGCTATCTTTCTTAGGCCAAAAGACAATCATGGTGGTAGGCTTAGAGTTTATATACCCTTTGAAGAGTAGGAGGTCCCCAAGGTGGGAATCATCTCTGATTGGTTAACAATTAATGAGAGAATGAATCTTACAATGCATGACTGAGAGTGACATCATGTCACCCTTAGATTGAGAGACTAGCTGTATGCCCAAACTACCCAAAGCTTTGGGCAATTTTGAACTAAAGATCCTTCTCCACCCAAGTATGACTGAATTTCATCTTAGACTAGAGATTCTTTGTAAAGTTGGATGGGATGAGATAGAGGAGAAGGATAACTCAACCTTCAGAGACTAAGGTCTTGAAATGAGGAGAGAGAAAAGGGGGAAATCTTAATCTCTCCAAATCACTGGCTATTAATGATCATTTCCTTCCTTATACATTATGTACATAGAAAATGAATTATCCTATTATTATTATCATTATTAGTACTATTCATTTAATTTGCCAAACTTTGGATTTTCCATGAAACGTAGGGTTCATTAAACCAAACATGGTCAGTTAATGGCATGAAGTAGTAAATTTTAAGCATTTCATTGCTAGCAAAATATAAACAGAATCATAGAATCTTAAGGTTAGAAGTTATTTATAGGTTACCAAAGGGCAAAGACCAACAATATAAAAAATTTGGCAGTAATTTTCTGGGAATTTTTTTTCAAAGACTAAACCATAAGTTTTTACACATAATTTCCTTGGATTTCGCTAGTTATTGTTTTTACCAGATAAGATCAAAGAATCACAACTTGTCATAAAATGTTAGAACAACAAAAATGAGACTGCAGACTATATGATATGTGGACAAAAACCAAATATAGAACAGAGAATATTAGAATTGGATGAGACCTCCAAGATTATCTCATTCAAATTCTTCATTTTCCAATTTGCAAAATGGGAAAATTGAGACCCTGGTGGCAAATTGACCCAGGTCACACAGAAAATGGGGTTTGTATTTAGCTATGGAGAGTACATTAAATTTGGCATTTAAAGAAACAAATTCTACCTCTTACAGGAGATCTTTCCTCCTATAAGAAGTTACCTCTTCTCACCACCAAAAAACATATCTCTATCTATGGAAATATATAGACATCAACACAAGAAACATATATGTGTGTGTACATGCACACATGTATGTGTATATAGCATATAGTATATATGTGTATGATTGTGTGTTTATATATGTATGTATGCATGTGTGTGTATATCATATGCTTCTCTTATGCTGTTGTCTTCTGTGATAGACTATATCCTAATGAAGACAAAGACAATGAAATTATTTTTCATTCTTATCCCAGCAGCTAGCATAATGGGCCCGATATATAGTAAGCATTTAATAAAATCTTATCAATTGTCTGAATTTCCATGTCAGCTCTTCTGACGTTTCCTATCTCTGATGGTCATATTGAGTCAGTTACTTCCCATCCATGAGTCTCAATTTTCTCATAAGTAAAATGGGGATAATTATATTTATACTTGTCTCTTTGTAAAATTGTTGCCAGGAATGATATCTTTTGATCTCTAAAGCACTATGGGAATGTGAAGTCTTATATGTTAGTTGAAGAAAATGACTGATTCCATTCCATTTCCCTCTCTCTCCTGAGCAGAACACTTTCATTTTGACAAGCTTTGAATGCCTTGCTTAGTTTTAGACAAGGACAAAAATGGCAAGACAAGATTTAAGGTTTTGTGGAGCTGGAAAAGGCTGAGGTATCTAGTCTTTGGGGAGACGGAAAGAAAAAGAAAGAGACACAGAGACATAGAGAGAGACAGAGAGACATAGAGAGAAAGACAGAGACACAGAGAAAGACAGAGACACAGAGACAGAAAAACAGAGAGACAGAAAAAGACAGACCGATACAGAGAGAGAGAGAGAGAGATTTGAGAATTCTTTCTGCTGATCAACAGGGATGAAGATGTGTTGTTTCCTCACTGAAAATTATATTGCTCTGCCAGCTGGCCCAATGCCTCAATTTAAGGGAATGATAATGAATGAGGCTGGAGCAAATAGTCACCATCTGGTTAAAGCTCAAGTCAGATTGTTTGGACAAAGCTCTAGGGTCACATAAATTAAACGGTCTTCAATATTTAAAACAGCTGTAAGAGGGAGAAGGAAGCAAAATTCCTTCTCTACTCATTGGTGGTAGCCATTGCAAATGTTGGTAGTTGGCATTGTGCTTCAAAACTTGGCAAAGTACATCCAAGTCCTGAAGAAAGAGTCTATAGTTCTGAAGCACTAAAAGAATCAATCTGTCGGATAACTTTTAAAATCAGCAAAGTATTATTAGCTATGTCTTAAGTAAAGGAAATAACATGAAAACACGTTCAACATTTATCTTTCTATAACACTCATAGTATGATTGTTTCTTCACTCCCATACCTTAGATTAATAGAAACAATACCTGGAAGATGAACATGTTGAAAGGATTTTGTTGCTAAGGGTTTAAGTTGGTAAAAGACAATCACTGTGTACTTTACAGTTAGATGGCAGAGTAGAAACAGAGACCTGTAGAGTTCTCCCCCCAAACTCCTCAAAAAACTTGTGAAAAATGACTAAAGAAATTCTAGAGCAGAAGAAAACCACAAAATGATGGACAAAAGTAAATTTCCAGCCCAGAAAATCTAGAAGGTCAACAGGAAAGTTCTACTGCAACTGGCTGAGAGCAGAATGCAGTTCAGCATAGGCTCTGTTTACATGAATGGACCTGCAATAGGCCTTAGGTGACTAAATTGCTGGTGACTGCTGCAGTTTCAAAACTTTTCAACATACAAACACCAAAGAGAGCTTCAGGGGTCAGTGGGAAGGGTCTCTCACCTGGCTGAGAGTGGAACCAAGTCTGGCCCTGGCCATAACCCCAGCCCCAGCCCCTACTCAAACTCCAGGGTGGCAACAGCCACTGCTGAAGTAAGGCTGCTTATGGAGCCCTCCACATAAGAAAGAGCTCAAAAGTCAAGTAACTGGATAGGAAAATGAGCAAACAGGGAAAAATGAAACAGACTATAGATTCTTACTTTCTTGGTAAAGAGATATTTTCTTATGTCATTGGCAAAGAAGAAGATCAAAACATGCATCCAGAGAAAGACAACAAAGCCAAAGTTCCTGCATCCAAAGCCTCTAAGAAAAATATGAATTGATGTCAGACCGTGGAAAAGTTCAAAAAGGATTCTGAAAATCAAGTAAGAGAAATAGAGGAAAAATTGGGAAGAGAAATGTGAGTGATATATGAAAACCATGAAAATCAAGTACACAACTTGCTAAAGGAAACTCCCACAAATGCTGAAGAAAACAACAGCTTTAAAATTATGTAGGGTCAGAATGGGAAGATGAGAAGGAATAAGTGATCTTTCCTCTCATTAGATCTGGCTTCAGGAGGGAATAATATATACATTCAATTGGGTATGGAAGCTTACATTACCTTATAGGAAAGCAGGAGAGATGGGAATAAGAGGGGGAAGATAGCAGAAGGGATGAAAATTTGAGGAAAGGGTTAATCAGGAAGAAAATATTTTGGTAGAGGGACAAGTCAAAGGGGAAAATAGAATAAATAGAGGGTGACACAGGGAAATATAGTTAGTCTTTCACAACATGACTGTTATGGAAATTTTTGCATGACTAGACATGTATAATCTATGTCAAATTGCTTGCCTTCTCAATGAGCATAGTTGTGGGGGGGAAGGGAGAGAATGTAAAAGTCAAGCATTTAAAGATGAATGTTAAAGATTGTTTTTACATGCTGCTAGGAAATAAGATAGGTAGTCCATGGGGTAGAGAAATCTATCTGACCCTAGAAGAAAATAGAAGGGAAGTATATGAGGGGGTATGGTGGTAGAAGGGAGGGCAGATTGGAGGACAGGGTCATCAGGATACATGCTCTCCTATAGTGGGGGGAGGGGGAATATGGGGAACAAATCTGAAATTCAAAACTCTTTGGAAGTGAACATTGAAAACTGAAAATAAATTTAAAAAAAGAATAAGTGAATTATTACCCAGTGTGACAGAGTGTCAGAGACATGACTTCAACCTAGATCTCCTGACTCTTGTGTGCAAACTACACAAGGCACTGAATTCTCCGTAGTCAAGAAGAATTGGTGATTTCTTGGATCAGTTAATGTTTATAGGATTAGGCAGGAATATGAAGGAGCCAGCTCTTATCAGAGGCCATTATCAGAGTTTTACATCATTTTATACCTCACAAATCATAAATGCCACAAACCAGGTTTGGATTTACAATTTTGTTGAATGTCTACAACTAATACAATGACAGAAAAAATATCAAGTATTGATAATGCAGGTTAAACTTAAAATTGTATCTTGCAGTTTTTTGAGGCGGAGGTTGTTGATAATTTACCAGTATGCCATGTGCAGTAGATAGAAAACTATGCCTCAAGTCAGAAACATCTGTTCAAATCAGGCCTCAGATGCTTAATAGGTCTGTCACCTTGGTTAATTCATTTAATCTTTTATTGTTTTATGTTATTTTTTTAAAAAAAAACATATATTAAGTTTTTGTCGGCAAGATTCATTTTCACAAGATTTTGAGTTCCAAATTTTCTCCCCATCTCTCCCCTCTCCATTCCAAGATGGCAAGCATTCTGTTTTCCCCTTCACACCGGTTCTTTTTATCATCTACCCCTCTTATCCCCTTCCCCTTTAGTTTCTTGGAGGGTGAGATATATTTCTATATCCCATTGCCTGTATATTTTATTTCCAAGTTGCATGTAAAAGCATTGTTTTAAACTTTGAGCTCTAAATTCTCTCTGTTCTTCCCTCCCCACCCACCTTCATTGTGACTGCAAGTAACTCAGTATGGTATTTATTCATCTTCCCATTAAAATGCTTGTCTTTCTAACTCTTTATCAAGGTAGTACATTGCCTCCAGTGGGGATGGGGGTGGGAGTGGGTGTACTGCCCCAGGCTTCAGAGATTTTGTGTCAGTGGCTTGATCCTCCACCTTCTGTGGGTCCAGAGCTCTGAAGGCAGGCTCTGATGCTGTTGCTGCTGCCACCAACACAGCCCCCCCACCCCCCGAGGGTGGAGCCTAAAAGACCAGGTCTGGAGAATCTCTTTCATCCAGGTTCCACAGAGTTTTCCCATTAACCTTTTTTGGTATTCATGGTTTAAATAGTCTGAAAACTGCCACTGCTGCCAATAATTCAGTCCCTGAGGCCTGCTCTGACCTTTCTGCTCCAGTGTGGGCCATGTCTGACTGTTGGGGGTGTAAGCTCAGTTCCATGTGGACAGTCTCGGGCAGGTAAAAGTGAGGACTTCTAAACCTCAGAGTTCTCATGAGGCCCCCCAGGGAACAGCTGGGAATTGAGGCGTGAGATACGGGCCATCTCATGCATCTCCTCCTCTTCTCCATGGGAAACGTGCTGGGGAGAGCATCCCACCCTTGAGATTGGCCCGGGGTCTGAGCACACCTGTTGTTCACTAACAAAAGGCTGAGAGCACACCCGGTATTCACGCGCAAACTATGCGGCGGGAGAGCTTAAGTAGGGTCAGGAAAGCCTGAAGGAGATCTTAGCGCTGAGGGGCCCTTAGAGGGCAGAAGGACCCTCTCCCCTCTTCCCTCTCCCCTCTCCCCTCTCCCCTCTCCATTTCCAATCTCTTACTGTAAGATCTTTGACTCCTTGGAAAGAGGATTCCTCTCTCCTGAGGAAGAATTCCCCCTGCACATGTAACCAAGACCCTGAATAAAGCCTAACCCTTGTTCAACTCTGGAAAGTCTCTTCTCTCATACGTTTATCTGGTTTGGCCAGCCGAAAACCTGCGATAGGTAAGGTAAGACTCGGGTAGCCCTTAGGCCTCTACACCTGACATCTGACTGTGCTCCATTCCCTGCCTGGTGTGATAAACCCTTCCTCTCAACTTTCCAGATTGTTTGTGGTTGGGGATTTGCTTCACTGTGTCATTTTGTGGATTCTGTAGCTCTAGAATATGTTTAGAGTCATCCTTCATAGATATTCGGATGGCTCTGTAGGAGAGCTCAGGGAAGTCCTCCCTCTACTTTGCCATCCACTAACCTTTTATATTTAAACTTCTGTTTTACCACCTGTAAAACAACCATAATAATAGTAACTACTTCCCAGGGTGGGTTTTGAGGATGAAATGAGATAATAATTGTAAAGAACTTAGCACAATGCTCAGAACATAGAAAATACTAATATACATGTAAAAAACAAATCTAAGCACCTAAAAATTCTTTTTGATTGATTGACTAGCAGCCATAAGAAGCTCTTGAATAACTTAAAAATATAGGTTGATTTGCACAACTGAAAAATAATTATTTAGTTTGAGGGGTAGGTTGGTAGTCAGTTTTGTTAGCTTTCTTCTACAGAAGTTATAACTAAATCAACCTATTTTTCTTTTTTTTTCTTGTAATTGAATTATTTTATTTGTTTTCAGTGTTTGAAAATCACTTCCATATATCTTAGATTTTTTTTCCACTCCCTCCCCCTCACTCATCCCTCCCTTCCTACTCCCTCCCTCAGACAGCTTAAAAACTTATATAGGTTCTACATGTATATTCCTATTAAATTCATGTTGCATAGAAGAATTAAAATGAATGGGAGAAACCATAAAACCAAACCAAACCAAACAAAACATAATACAAAAGAAAATTGTCTGTTTCGATCTGTGATCCAATTCCACAGTTCTTTCTCTGAATGTGGAAGGCATGTTGCCTCAAGAGTCCATTGGAAGTTTTTTAAGTCCTTGCATTTCAATTAAGCACTAAGTCTACCAAAACAATTCCTCTCATGCTGTGGTTGTTGCTGTGTACAAAGTTCTCTTGGTTCTGCTCCTTTCACTCTGCATCAGTTCATATGAGTCTTTCCAGGCTTCTTTGAAGTATTCCTGTTCATTGTTTCTCATAGCACAATAGTATTCCATTACATTCATATACCAAAACCTGTTCAGTCTTTCCCCAATTGATGGGCATCTCCTTGATTTCCAGTTTTTGACCACCACAAAGGAAGCTGCTATAAATATTTTTGTACATGTGGGACCATTTCCCATTTCTATGATCTCTTTGGGATAGAGTCCCAGAAGTGATATTGCAGGGTCAAAAGGTATGTACATTTTTGTAGTCATTTGAGCATAGTTCCAAATTGCTCTCCAGAATAGTTGGTTCACCTTGCAGCTCCACCAACAATGAATTAGTGTTCCAACTCTTCTGTATCTTCTCCAGCATTTGTCGTCTTCCTGTTTTGTCATGTTAGCCAATCTGATAGGTGTGATGTGGTACCTCAGAGTTGTTTGGATTTGCATCTCTCTAATCAATAGTTATTTAAAGCATTTTTTTCATATATAAATAGCTTTAATTTCTTCCTCTGAAAATTCCCTGTTCATATTCTTTGACCATTTATCAACTGGGGAATAACTTGTACTCTCGTGCTTTTGAATCAGTTCTCTATATATTTTAGAAATGAGGCCTTCATCACAGACACTAGTTGCAATCATTCTCTCCCAGTTTTCTGCTTCCCTCTTAACTGTGGTTGCATTGGGGTTGTTTGTGCAAAAACTTTTACATTTAATGTAATCAAAATTATCCATTTTGTACTTCATAATATTCTCTATCTTTTGCTGGGTCATACATTTCTCCATTCTCCATACATCAGACAAATACACTATTCCATGTTCCCCTAATCTGTTTATAGTCTTTATACCCAGATCATGTATCCATTTGGACTTTATTCTTGTATACAGTGTCAGGTATTGGCCTATGCCTAGTTTCCACCCTACTGTTATCCAGTTTTCCCAGACACTTTTGTCAAACAGTGACTTCTTATGTTAGAACTTGGTATCTTTGAGTTTATTAAATAATAGATTGCTATATTCATTAACTATTGTGTCTTGAGTGTCTAACATATTCCACTGGTCTACCTCTCTGTTTCTTAGGCAGTACCAAGTGGTTTTGATTATTCATCCTTTATAATACAATTTGAGATCTGGTAGGGCTGGGCCACGTTCCCTAGCATTTCTTTTCATTAGTTCCCTTGATATTCTGGATGTTTTCTTCTTCCAGATGAATTTTGATATTATTTTTTCTGGTTCTCAAAAATAATTGTATCGTAGTTTGATTGCTATGGCATTGAATAAGTAAATTAATTTAGTTAGAACTGTCATTTTATTAAATTAGCTCAGCTTACCCATAAGCAATTGATGTTTTTTCACTTAGTTCTGACTTTATTTGTGTGAAAAGTGTTTTCTTATTGTGTTCATATAGTCTATGGGTTTGTTTTGGCAGGTGGACTCCCAGATATTTTATAGTGTCTAGTATATCATTAAATGGAATTTCTTTATCTCTTGCTTTTGGGCTTTGTCAGTAATATACAGAAATGCAGAAGATTTGTGTGGATTTATTTTGTAACCTGCAGCTTTGCTAAAGTGGTTTATTATTCCAAGTAGTTTTTTACTTGATTCTCTGGGATTCTCTAAACATTATCATATCATCTGCAAAGAGTGATAACTTATTTTCTTCTTTGCCTCTTCTAATTCTTTCAATTTCTTTTTCTTTTCTCATTACTACAGCTAACATTTCTAATACCATATTGAATAACAGTGGTGATAATGGACATCCTGGTTTCACCCCTGATCTTATTATAAATACATCTAGTTTGTCCCTATTGCATATAAAGTTTGCTGATGGTTTTAGGTAGATACTGCTTATTATTTTATAGAAAGTTCTATTTATCCCTATACTTTCCTGTGTTTTCAATAAGAATGGATGCTGTATTTTGTCAAAAGCTTTTTTTGATTTGTTGAGATAATCAAATGGTTTCTGTTAGGTTTGTTGTTGATATGATCAATAATGCTAAGTTTTTCTAATATTGAACCAGCCCTGTATTCCTGGTATAAATGCTACCTGATCATAATGTATCATTCTTGTGATAAGTTGCTGTACTCTTTTTGCTAGTATGTTACTTATAATTTTTGCATCTATATTCATTAGAGAAATTTGTCTATAGCTTTCTTTCTCTGTTTTGGCTCTTCCTGGTTTAGGAATCAGAGCCATATTTTTATCATAAAAAGAATTTGGGAGGACTCACTCTTCCCCAATTTTCCTAAACATTCTACATAGTATTGGAATTTGCTATTCTTTAAATGTTTGATAGAATTCACTTGTAAATTCATCTGGCTCTGGAGATTTTTTTCCAAGAGAGTTGACTGATGGCTTGTTCAATTTCCTTTTCTGAGATGGGGTTATTTAAGTACTAAACTTCCTCTTCTTTTAATCTGGGCAACATATATATATATATATATATATATATATATATATATTAAATAACCATCCATCTCATTTATATTGGGTGTCCAGCTGAGCAAAGTAATTTCTAATTATTGCTTTAATTTTCTCCACATTGGAGGTGAGCTCATCCTTTTCGTTTTTGATATTGATAATTTGGTTTCCTTCTTTCTTTTTTTAATCTAATTGACCAAAGGTTTATCAATTTTATTTTTTTTCATAAAATCAACTCTTAGTTTTTTTTATTATTTCAATAGTTTTCTTAATTTCAGTTTTATTAATCTCTACTTTGGTTTTCAGTATTTCTAATTTGGTATTTACTTGGAAATTTTCAGTTTGTTCTTTTTCTAGCTTTTTCAGCTGCATGCCCAATTCATTGATCTCCTCTTTCTCTATTTTATTCATGAGGCCATTCAAAGATGTAAAACTATTGTTGATTGTTTCTATGATTTGTGGTTTAACCCACTCATTCGCTAGGATTAGAATGTTTAGTTTCCAATTAGATTTTGGTTTGTATTTCCATGACCCTTGATGACATATAATTTTATTTTATTGTGATCTGGGAAGGATGCATTGACTATCTCTGCCTTTCTGCATTGGATTGTCAGTTTTTTATGCCCTAGCACATGGTTAATTTTTGTATATGTGCCATGTCCTGCTGAGAAAAACATGTATTCCTTTCTATTCCCATTCAGTTTTCTCCAGAGATCTATCATATCTATCTTATCCAGAGCTCTATTAACCTCCTTAACTTCTTTCTTTCTCATTTTGAGGTTAAATTTATCGAGTTCAGAAAGGTTTGTGGTCTTCTACTAGCATGGTTTTGCTTTCTATTTCTTCCTGTAACTCCCTTAACTTCTCCTCTAAGAATCTGGATTCTATACCACTTACAGTATGTATGTTTAGTAATGAAATTGCTTCATTGTCTATGGTGACTTTTAGCAGGATATAGTTTCCTTCCTTATCTCTTTTGATTAGATCTGTTTCTGCTTTCACTTTCTCTGAGATTAGAATTGCTATTCCTGCTTTTTTTGCATTAGCTGAAGTACAATATATTCTGTTCCAACTTTTTTGCCTTTATCCTGTGTGTATGCCCCCATTTCAAATGTGTTTCTTGTAAAGAGTATATTTTTGGATTATGTTTTTTAATCCATTGTGCTATCCATCTCTATTTTCTGGGGGAGTTCATTCCATTCACATTCCCAGTTATAATTATTATCTGTGTCTTTCCTTCCATCCTCTTTGCTTTTGTTTATGCTTTTAGTTCTCCCTTCTGCCTTCCTCTCCACAACAGAATTTTAATTTTTGATGACTACTCCCCTTAATCTTCCCTCTCTTCTTTCAATCCCCCTTTTAATCTCCTTTTCCCTTGCTACTTCTTCCCTCTCTTTTCTTTCCCCCTTCCTTTCCTATAGAGCTAGTTGTATTTCTATACTTAACTGAGTTTACTGTACCCTCTTTGAGTCCAATCAGATGAGAGTACCTCTCAAACAATGCTCATCTCTTTCTCCTCTTTCCCTCTACTGTAATATATTTTTGTACCTTTTCCTGGGATGGGATTTACTTTTTTCTCCTTCCTCATTTACACTTTTCCCATTAGAATCCCTTTGCACCCTTAAATCACATTTGCTATTTTCACATCATTTAATTTATACCCACTCCCTCTATGTATATTCCTTTTATATTTCATAATAAATATACAATTCTCAAGATTAACAAGTAAGGATGTAAACAGTTTGCCCATATGGAATAACAAGTTTTTTTTTTTTCCCTGTTTACCTTTTTATGCCTCACTTGAGACCTGCATTTGAAGATCCAATTTTCTATTGAGTTCTGACCTTTTCATAAGGAAGTTCTGGAATTCTCTTATTTCATTGAATGTCCATCTCCTTGCCTGAGATATTATGCTTGACTTTGCTGGGTAATTAATCCTTGGTTGCAGTCCCAGCTCCTTTTGCCTTATGGAATATCGCATTCTAATTCCTTTGATCCTTTATTGTAGAAGCTGTAATGTCCTGTGTGATCCTGACTGTAACACCTTGGTACTTGAATTCTATTTTTCTGACTTACTTCAATATTTTCTCCTTCACTTCATAGTTCTGGAATTTGGCAATGATATTCCTTGGTGTTTTTTGTTTCTTTGTTTGTTTATTTGTTTGGGGCTCCTTCCAGGAGGTGAACAGTGGATACTTTGGATGCCTATTTTGCCTGCTGGATCAAGGACTTTTGGAAATTTTCCTTGATTTCTTGGATGATATTGTCCAAGCTCTTTTTGTTATCATGGCTTTCTGGTAGACCAATAATCCTTAGATTTTCTCTGTTCAATCTATTTTCCAGGTCAGCTGTTTTTCTGATTAGAAATTTTACATTTTCTTCCATCTTTTCATTCTTTAAATTCCTTTTGACTGATACTTCATGTCTCATGGATTCATTGACTTCTACTTCTCTGCTTCTAATTTTTATCAAATTGTTTTTCTCAGTTTACTTTTGCATCTCCTTTTCCTTCTGTCCAATTGTTCCTTTTAAGGAACTATTTTCTCCAGTTAGGTTTTCCGCTTCATTTTCCACTTGTTCAATTGTCCTTTAAAATTCTTCTCTGATTTCTTTTTTTCATATTTTTAATGTCATTGATCAGTTTTTCTTTTATTTCTCTAAATTTTCATTTACAATCCTTCCTGAGCTCTTCCAAAAAGGTTCTTTGTGCTTCAGACCAGTTCATATTCCCTTCTGAGGTTTCAGATGGGAGTATAGTCTCAATCCTGACCTCTTTGGTATATGTGTTTTGGTCCTTGTCCCAATAGACAGATTCTATGGTGTTATCTTTTCTGCTTTGCTTCTTACTCATGATAATCACCCTTTTGCTGGCTTTTAAAGTAGATCTCTGCATCTGGGGCACAGGGAGCTCTGTCCTACAGTTTTTGTGCCTAAAACCTGAGGCTTTGTGTGTTGTGACCTCTGATTCTTTCAGCTAGAAGCTAAAATGCTGCAGCTTACCTGGTGCTGGACTGGCTGGTCTTGCAAAACAGAGGCCAGGTGAGGTCTTTTTGGGTTTCCCCACAGTTGCCCTGGAGTTATCTTGTTAAGTGTGGGGACGGATAGTCTGGTCTTTTCAGGTCTTCTGTGCTGAACTAGAGCATTGGCAAGCTCAATGGTTTGTGATCCCATCTACACTAGTGTCTTTCTGATTCCCCTGGGGTGCTGAGGCACACCTGGGTTCCTGGTGCTGGCAGTTGCTGGCTTCACCCCCTTGGGACTCAGGATCTCCTCCTGGTTTGTTTAGGTGGGGCTGTCTGGGACAGCTCTGATCCTGCACTTGTCCCCTTCAGCCATAGCAAGAGGAATTCTCCTTAGTGATCTTCCTAGCTTCATGTGCTAAGAGTCTGTTTATCCCTTCTGCTGCTCCCAGTGTTCCAGAGTTTTTCCCAGGGAGATATTCTTTGGGCTCTTCAAGCTCAACAAAGGGAGAGAGATAGCAATTACTGATCACTTCACCATCTTCTCAACCTGTTTTTGTAACTGGAGCTATAGTGTAGTTACTCATCTCCTCCTTTGTGATCATGTATTTAAAATGGGGAGGAAGGGAGATAAAATCTTATCTCTCATTTATGAAACACATTAAATGCACCTAGGAAAAATGATTCCTACATTGTGGACTGACTTTATTATACATTACTTTCTTTCATGAGCTCTAGGGTTCAGGAAAACTAGTGCATTGTTTTTTGCTTGTTTGTTTGTTTTTTGTCACACATAGTACCTTATCCCCAGGCTGCATGCTGGCTGTTTCCCTTCCTGGAAGACCCTTTTTCTTCACTTTCATTGTGTAGATTTTTATTTCCTTGAAAACTCAACTCAAATATAACCTTCTAATAGAATCCTGTTCTTATCCTATTAGCTGCTAGTCAGTTGACCAACAAGTCTTTTTTTTAACTGTTCCCTATGTTCTAGGCCTTTTGCTAAAGACTAAGGATGAAAAAAAATTCAAACATAGTTCCTGTCTTTAAGAAGATCATATTATAGTGGGAGAAATATGGTAGTTAAACAATAAGATAAATACAGAAGAAAAAAAGGTAATTTCAGAGGGCAAGGCACTAGTAATTGAGGAAGTCAAGAAAGGTCTCCTGAAGAAGGTGGGATTGGAAAGGCCTAAATGAAAACATCACATTCTGGAGGAGGGCACTGTAATGTCTGCATCTTTTCTTCCTTTGTTCCCTCCCTCCTTGTTTCTTCCCTCCCTCCCTCCCTTCCTTAATTTCTTCAATCCTCTCCTTCTTTTCCTTCTTTCCTCCCTTTCCTTCTTAAATGAGTTTCTCTCAGATTTTACAGAAATTATGTTATTTAATTTTTAGAACAATCCTGTGAGACAGGGAAGTCAGATGTTAACATTTGACTTGTACAAATAAAGAAAGTTATGTTCAGAAAAGTGGGTGATTTTCCCAAGGTAACACTATTAGTGAATAGGACACCTGGAACGTATACCTGTTTTCAGAACAACTTAGCATTCTTTCTACTCTTGACATTTCTCAAGTAGGAAACAATTTAATTCTGAATTGTGTTTTGTTTCTTAACTGTACAGCATTAAGAAAAAATAACATTTAAGGTTTGAAAAAATACACTGTGGAAAAAAAAATGGAGAATGAGGTTGATCAACTCTAGTCAATATAATCATCATTAGGGCAGGGCCACAAAAGATTTGTCCCAGAGTAGTGACATATAATTAACCCTCAACATTCTTAGAAGGTCTAATTAAAGGTATATAAGGGTCTTACAAAGTTTGTGGCAAGTAAGAAAAGTACCAAAGAAATGGTGGTTAAACGCTGTCAGAGCAGGGAGGAGGGAGAGAGGAAAGAAAGGGAGGAAGGAAGAAAGGAAGTAAGGAAGGGAGAAAGGGAGAGAGGAGCAAAGAAAAGAATATTAGAAGGAAGAAGGGGAAAGATAGAAACATTTTTTTAGGGAACTTAAATTTGCAAAAATCTAGAATATATTACTGAAAATTGGTTAGTAAATGTCTAGAATGGATGCTTTTGTTGTGATGAGAAGCATGATTTCATAGAGAATTAGTCATGCCGGACTAACCTTATTTACTTTTCTAGTTGTGATCTTGGATATCTAGATCAATTGCTGCTATAAATAATTTACTTTGAGTAAAGTTTTTGACAGTCTTTTAAATTATTATTGTGGGAAATACAGTGATATGTCAGATAGATGATAGGACTGTTAGGTAGATTCAGCAGTGATTAAATGGAAAGCATTTATAAGTGGAGAGCTCCTAACTAGGCATGATTCTATTGAATATGTTTATCAGTGACTCAGGAATGGAGCAGGGACAGTTTTTCCATGCCAACAAGATTTGCAGATGACACAAAACAAGAAAAGTTGGCATAAAGAATTTCATCATCTGACTTCAAAACAAATTTAAAATACTTTAAAAATAATATCAGGCTGAATTCAATAATAAAAAAATATGAAAGGGGGCAAATTCAAAATCTTACTTGGACTTAAAAAAATAAAATAAAATTCAGAGGCCCTTGTTGAGAAAAGTATACTAAGATAGCCATCTACTAAAAAAAACTTGTTCAGACTTTCTGGTCAATGTGAATTAGCACTCTGACACAGTAGCACAATAAAACATCCAGACAACAGGTGGAGTTAAAAGAGGCCTGGTGATTCAGGACATGGATAATATTTGACCCTGATCAGTTGGCATCACATTTGGAATGTGATATTCAGATCTGATCTTCATATTTTAGGAAGAAATTTGAGAAGTCTTGGAGCATTCCATGATTAATAAATGTGAAAGAGAAGCAAATCAAGACCAGTAAATATCAATATTGAATGAAAAGAGAAGGCATATTTAGCTTCCAGAAAAAAGGAACAAAAAACCCCTTTGTGGGACTTGATAGCTGTCTTTATTTTTTTTACAGGGATATCACAAGTAAGAGAGATTAATTTGACTTTTTTTTCTTGGCACTAGGAGATCAAAATCAGGAACCACTGAAAGAAACTGCAACATAAATTTTGACTTGAAAAATAAAAAAAAAATTATTTCCTAAGAATTCCAACTAATCAAAAGTGGAATTAGTTCTCTTAGGGAGTGAAGAATGACCCCTCATTGTATCAAGAAAATGATAAATTGTCACTTGTCCACTATGTTGTTAAAGAGACTCTAGTTCAGGCTCAGTTTGGACAAGATGTCTTCAGAGATCCCTCCTAACTCTGAGATCCAGTGATTCTGATTTTATGTTATATTGAATGCTCTTTTGTCCCCTCATAGTGACAATGAAGAACAATAAGTAAATTATACATCTTGAGTTATTTTCTAAATGAGAATATACATTTTTTCTTCATCCCTTTGCACTCTCTCTGTGTTAGACACTTGATATTTTTAATGTCTATGCTAGGGTCAAACAGTGCTATATCAGTAAATATTTCATAGATTTTTATATGTAAGACAAAAATTAGGAGCTTCAACAAGTATACAGAGCAATATACATGAGTTTAGGAGATGTCTCCTCTTCACTGAGTCATATAATGTCATCCTATTTGGAAACCAGTCATCCTCTTCACCCTTTTCATGAATGACCTGAAATTATTCTTTTATGGGAAAATGGGTGGGTGGGGGCTTAGATTTGTATGGCATGCCAATATCTTCCCTTCACAACTATGTACTCCCTTTTAGATTAGAGTTGCCATAGCAACAGAAAAGTCCTTTTCATCTCAAACACAGCAAAGGTTTTTTTCATTATTATTCTTATTAGAAATAGTGGTAGTTTTGCACTCTAGGCAGAAATTTGATTCACTCTCCCTTAGGTAACTTGCCATATGACATATAAAATGTCAGAAAAAGAATAATGCATACTAGAAACAACAAACTGCATTAGAAGTCAAACATCCTATGAGGAAACAGACCTCATGAGCCCTATATTATTTCTAAATGAAAAGATGTCAGATGATTCATATCAACCTATGATGTTGTGTCATACCTTTAAGCTATAGAACAATAAGATGGTGGCAGTGACGTATTATCTGTTGTTTGGAAGTTGATGAGTACTGGCAACTGGAAATTTTGAAAGTCCATGGATTGTGACATTGGGCTGTTTGCTGATGATTTGAAATGGGATATTCCAGTAAAAAAAAGCACCTTGTTTTCAAAGGGTACAATACATCAATTTTCCATTAGAACTTATGAATCATACATTTAGCAAAATCTGTAGTATGTTTCTTATATATAGTGTTCTCATATTAAATATTGATTGTGCTTCAAAGACCCAAGCCCCATGAATTTGAAGAATTGATTATTGAGTGGCTAATTATCATTACAGAAGTTTTTTTTTCATCCTTCTGGTAGACAGGCCCTGGACCTCTTAATTTAGAAAACAAGGGCATTTCCAAAAATAATTTAATTTTCCACACATTTGAAAGGCATACCAATATTTGAAAAAAAAATGCACCAATTGACTTCAGTTTGTTCCCTCCAGAAGAGGAAAGCCATCTTTGCTAGTGAATAGAGTTTGTAAACTACCTTGGCACCCCTCCCCACAAAAAACCTGGAAGTGTGGTCAGTGTCAAAATTGTCATGAATAATTGTGCTAATCTATGTCATCTAAGAATAGAAAAAAGTTTACTAGAAATGAGAGTTTACCTAATATCTTCAGTTGAAGAGCAAGGGAAAGAGAAAGAAAAATGAGACTCTCACAGTGTCTAGATTTGATTGTAGGCAACTAAGTCATCTTAGACATAGGCTATGGCTAGCACTAAGGTGGTAGCATTTTTTTCTGTTGTGGCTGAAGATAACTAGAATAGCTATACATCCAATAACACAGTAAATCCTTACCAAAAAAATCCATTCACCATTTCAACCCTATTTGTTATATCCAATGACAATGGACCAAGAATTTAAAAAATACCCATTCAATTTAGAGAATGAAACTTTGGCATAAACACATGAAGTGAATTTCTGATACTGGAACTTATGTCTTATGTATGCCTTTTCCACTACAGTTGGTTTACAAATACTATCCATATAGTAAAAATTAAAATGTCTAGTGACCAGGAAATATACTTGCTGATCATGCATAGCTCATTAATGCCCAACGCTGCAACTTTTGAAAAGCAGAATTTAGCAGTTTTCTTTCTAGACAAACTTGGCAAAACTGTAATCTTAACCTTTAAGAAGCTTTGACCTTCAGTGAAACATAGAAAAAGAAAACTTTATGGAATCATTTTGGGTGAGAGGGGAAAAAAAATCACATCTTCTGTACAAGCCAACTTTTTCTTTGTGGCGTGTTTATCTGTAATGTGCCCCAGCCCAGCGAAATTGTGTCCTTGAACTGAGGATATAAAATGATACTATTAAGGGAGCCAAGCCAAGCCTGGTCAAAGAAAGTCATTTATTTTCACTGACCCAGCTGGTCAAGTGAATTGAGGTTCAGCAGCGTGGCTCACTCCAGAATCAAGCACTGCCATCATCTCTGTAATTACTATATAAAGGTGTTTCAAGGAATGAACATTTGATAGGAAGCAGACTTTCAGCACCAATAGGAGACAATGAGTCCAAGGAAGGTGGAAAGGTGAGAGGGTATTTGACTTTTCCTATGGATGACAGAAGATATTTAAAATTCATGCAGTCTCCCAGCATGAAATTAGACAATACCTCTTTACATTTCCAGATGATTTTTAAAAAAATAATATAAGGTCTGTTTCTTTTTAACTTACATAAAGAGAAGATTTAAAGCCAAGAACCCATAAGTGGATTATATGCATATTCCACTGTTTCTATTATAATGAGATGAAAAAACAAATACTTGAGCCACTTGATTCTACTCAAAAGCAAATAATGGATTTGACTATTTCTTTTCCCTGAAAACATGAGATTGACATCACAAAAATAAAGCCTAAAGGTGACCAGTAACAATTAACTAAACCTAGAATTTTTCCTATACTGATGATTTGAATCAGTCTATATATATATATGAATTCAATTGCACATATTTCTAATATAAAACTAATCTCTGTGATAGGTAGTTGAGATAAAGAGCAATAATGCCTAATTATTACTATCAAAGAATCAAAATCAGATGAGATATAGCATATTCTGACTTATAGGAACAGGAACCTGTTAGGAAGCTCAGTTAAGACAATTCAGTTAACCAAATTTCATTTGGATTTTAATGAAACTGTTATTGTTACTTAAGGATTCAGTTCTGGGTTTCCCTTAGCACAGCCTCTGGAGCAGTATAAGCAATGGTGCTGTCCATCTTTGAGATACTTCATAAACAAGAACAAACCAAAAACAGCAGAAAGAATTGGAAAAGTTGAAGAGACCTGGGAGTGAACCCTGAAATTTCCAGCTTTAACCAATTTCTGACATACATTTTAGTATCTCTGTCTTTCTCTGTCTCTCTGTCTCTGCCTCTCTGTCTCTCTTTCTCTCTCTGTCTCTGTCTCTGTCTCTCTCTCTCTCTCTCTCTCTCTCTCTCTCTCTCTCCCTTTCTTCTTACTCCCCTTATCTCTCATGCTGTCTCTTTGTTTCTTTTTCTGTCTCACTTTCCATTTATCTGTCTCACTGAATGTCTTTCTGTCTCCTTCTCCCCTTCTCCATCTCCTCACTAGATGTTAAATCCAAGATGTAAAAAGTTCTTTCCCCATTATCTATTTGCCTCCATAAAATTCCAAGTAGAAAATTCTGGTACACTTGATTTTCAAATCCTTTGTGTGTTAGCAGCAAAAATAGAATGCTAGAAGTGTCTCATGGAAATCTCTGATGAATGCCATGAGGCACCAATTCAGTCTTTTCCACCTCCACATCCAGTACTGCTCTACTCTCCTTTCTTAATACAGGCTGACATAAGGAAAGCTTATATCAAGAACTACAGTAGTGTCTTGATATGATTAGTCCACTGTAAGGTCAAAAACAGTTAGCATGTAAAATTAGAGGCTATTTTCAACTCGGGAATGAGAGAAGTTTTCTTGGATGAACTGATAACTGAACTGGCCTTCAGTGGAGGATTTCTAAATGGTTAAGTGGTATGAAGTCTATTTCTTAAAGACAACCCCCAAATCTTTATATTGTGCCCTAAATTTAGCATATAATAAGTTCTTTACATCTGTAAAATTGTTCTCACAACTTACTTGACTTCTTTTGAATTCTTTTGTAAACTTCCTATTGGAATTCTTATAGATATTCTGTCAAGATCTCAGATTTGATAAGTCCAAAATATCATATTTTGTTACCATTATCACTTAAACTGATAATTTTATAACCTTCAAAATTTGTATTGAGAGTGACACCATTATCCTATTCTCAAAGTTTCCTAACTTTACCCATTCTGGGGTTTCCACTCTTCCTCACTCAATATATACAAATTTTGGTCAATTCTTATCTATTTTCTCTTGACTTCACCCACCCTGAAGTTTTTATTCACCTCACTCAATATATACTAATATATACTGAGTAATATATTGTCAACTTCTCTCACATTTGTCCACTTTTCTCCATTCAGCAGTCACTGTCTTAGTTCAGGTTCTTTCTCATATCTTACCTGAACTTCTTATAATATGTCCTTCAAATCAATTTCCCTGATTCAAATTATCTTCTGACTTCTATTTTCACTCAGCTGATGTTATGATCCGCTTAAAGAACAGGTCTAATGATTTCAGTCACTCAAAACAGATTCAATGTCTTCCCATTGTCTATATGACAAAAAAGACAAAATATCCCTCAGCTGGCATTTAAGGCTCTCCAAACTCTAGTTTTTTTTTTTTTTAATAATATTATATTATAATATTTCCCTGTGGGGTAACCCAAAATTAATGATTCACTTCCTGCCTCTGTGCATTTGCTCTTCTTCATTACTGCAAATATATTTTATCCCTCCCAGATTCAGCTCAAGTGGCTCCTCAACTGTGAAGCTTTTCCCCACTAGTTAATTTTCTTTCCATCATTAATTTTTCTTATTCTGTACTTGTTTTCATTTATTTTCTGTTTGCCCAAAGAAACCAAAGCTCTCTGAAGTCATGGACTGGGAAGTTGTCTTCTTGTTTAATGCCTTGCTTGATATTGATGTCTTGTATCATTAAACAGCTATTTCTGTAATTCCATCTATTGTGAAATATTATTGGATAAACAAGACAGTTCTGTAAAGTATTATTATTCCATTTTGCAGTTAAAGAGAATAATGTTAAGAATAAGTCAGTTGGTCAAGGTCACATAGCTAGTAAATGGGAAAGCTGAGGCTCAAAACCATATCTAGAGATGTCTTCCTTCATTCTTTCAAGTACATCATACTGTGTCTTAGCATGCATGAGATAACGACCTGATAGTGAACATTTCAAACAGAAATCTTGTGGGTAGAATTAGCAATTTGTTAGATTGTACATAAGAAAGTTAACTTTTGATCATGTGATTTTTCATTGGTTTTTTTTTTGAGCTTTTAAAACATTTAATAATATTTTGTGTTTTTCCCAAATTACATGTAAAGATAGTTTTCAACATTAGTTTTTGAAAGATTTTTCCTCCTCTCCATCCATAAGATACTGAACAATCCGATATAGGTTATATATGTACAATCATGTTAAACATATTTCCACATTAGTCATATTGTGCAAGAGGAATCAGAACAAAAGGGGGAAAAAAGGAAATAAAAAAACAATAAGAAAGTGAAAATAAGATGCTTCTATCTGCATTTAGATTCTATAGTTTTTTTTCCTCTGGATGTAGTTAACATTTTCAAACATGAGTCTTTTGGAATTGTCTTGGATCATTATATTGCTGAGAAGAGCTAAGTCAATCATAGTTAATCATTGAACTATTTTGTTATTGCTGTGTACAGTGCTCTGGTTCTGCTCACCTCCTTAATTCATGTAAGTCCAGATTTTTTCTAAAATCTGCTTTTCATCATTTCCTATAGCAGAATAGTATTCTATTACATTCATATACTACAACTTGCTCAGCCATTCCCTCAGTGATGGACATTCCCTGATTTTCAAGTCTTTGCTACAACAAAAAGAGTTGCTATAAATATGTTAGTATATGTGGGTCTTTTTCCCTTTTTTATGATCTCAGTGAGATACAGACCTAGTAGTGGTATTGTTGAATCAAAGGATATGCAGTTTTATAGTGCTTTAGACATAGTTCCAAATTGCTCTCCATAATAGTTCAATCAGTTCACAACTCTACCACCAATTAGCGTTCCAATTTTCCCATATCTTCTCCAACATTTATCTTTTTTTCTTCCTGTAATAGTAGGTCATCTGAAAGGTTTAAGGTAGCACCTCAGAGTTGTTTTATTTTGTATTTCTCTAATAAATTGCAATTTAGAACATTTACTCATATGATTATAGGTAGCTTTAATTTCCTTATGTGAAAACTGCCCATTCATATTCTTTGTCCATTTATCAGTTAGGAAATGACTTGTATTCTGGTAATTTTGAGTCAGTTCTCTTTATGTTTCAGAAAGGAGACCTTTATCAGAAATGCTAGATGAAAAAAAAATGTTTCCCAGATTTCTCCTTTCCTTGTAATCTTGGTTGTGTTGGTTTTGAGTCTGCAAAACTTTTTAAAAAAAAATTATTCCAATTAAAATTATCCATGCTGTATTTCATACTATTCTCTATTGTTTGTTTGGTCATAAATTCCTCCCTTCTCCATAGGTCTGACTAGGTCATAAATTCCTCCCTTCTCCATAGGTCTGACTAGTAAACTATTCCCAGTTCTACTACTTTGCTTATGGTGTCATCCTTTATGTCTAAATCATGTACCTATTACTACCTTATTTTGAAAAACTGTGTGAAATGTTGATTGATGGAGTTTCTATCAAAATGTTTTCCAGTTTTATTGACAACTTTTTTGTCAAGTAGTAAGTTTTTATCCCAGAAACTGAAGACTTAGGATTTATTAAACACAAGATTACTAAAAATCACTTACTACTGTATCTTGTGGGCCTAATCTATTCCACAAATTGACCCTTTATAATATAGTTTTAGATCTGATACTGCTAGGTCACCTTCTTTTGCTATTGATATATTTGATTTTTTGTTTTGCAAATGAATAGATAGATATTGAATATATATTTAATTGAATTAGTATGGCAATGAAAAAGTAAATTAATCTAGATAGGGTTGTTAATTGATTTAAATCATTTTTTTTAGTTGATTCTCTAGGACTCTAGAGAATCTTATTATCTGTAAAGAGGGATATTTTTCTTTCCTCATTGTTTATCTTAATTATTTCCACTTCTTTTTCTTCTCTTATAAGTAAAGCTAACATTTCCAATAGAATACTGATAATAATAGTGATGATGGGTACACTGTAAGTGTTCTCACCCTCCCCTTGACCTCAAAGAAGCCAGAGAAAATTGCCCCAGGAAAAATCTTGGAATAGTGGAACCAGCAGAAGGGGTAAAGAGTCTTTTAGCTCAGGAGACTAGAGAGATCAAAGGGAAGTGGTACTATTTCTGTGGCTTAAGAGGACCAGTGTAGGAATGGAAGCAATGCAGCAAGCACCTTCTCATTGGTCTAGAAGAAAAGCTTGAGCCCTAGGGAAGTGGAGCCAGTAAGTGCCAACACTAGGACCCCAGACATACTTTAACACAGCTGGGGAAATTGGGCAGACACCAACACAAAGAGGGTTCACCAGGCACTGAGCCTGCTGGTGCTGTAGCTCTGACCTAGGGGAGGTAGACACCTCCCACTGCCAGGCAGTCCCTCTTCCACATTTCATGCCAGGAGCTTCAGTGTAACCTGGGAAGATGCAGAAAACTGTACTTAGCCTTGGCCTTGACAGACATAGGACAAGTCAACACTAAGTAAGCTGCAGCATTATGTATATTCTAGCTGAAAGAACCAAAAGACACAACACATAAAGCCAGAAGCCAAGCCCCAAACTCCCAGCATAAGAAATGTGGGATAGAGACTCCTGTGCCCGAGAAGCAGAGCTCCACTTTAAAAGTCAAGAAAAAGCAAATCTTCATGAGCAAGAAACAGATCAGAAAAGCAAAGAACATAGACTCTTAGCATGGGATGTTAGGGATGATCAAAATATAGTCAAAGATAGTCAATGCAATTCAAAAGAAGGCAATACTGACAATATGCCCACATCTGAAACATCAAAAGGGAATATGAACTGGTTTTAAGCTCCAAAGCCATTTGTGGGAGAACTAAAGCAGGATTTTAAAAGCCAAAGTAGAGACAGAGAAGAAAAAATTGTCCAAATGATTTTGAAAATATAATAAACAAAATGAAAAAAAAGGGAGAAGAGAACTTCTCCTTAAAGTTCTGAAGAGAACTGAAGAGAACAGCTCCTTAAAAAATAAAACTGACCAAATGGAAGAGGAGGTACAAAACTTAACTGGGAAAACTGGACAAATGGAAGAGGAAGTACAGAAGCCAACTGAAAAAAACAATCTATTAAAATTAGAATTGGAAAAGTAGAAGCTAATGACTATGAAGAATCAAGAATCAGTCAAACAAAATCTAAAGAATTAAAAAAAATAGAAGAAAATGTAAAATATCTCATTAGAAAAAAAAAAAAACTGACCTCTAAAATAGATCCAGGAAAGAAAAATCTAAGAATTATTGGCCTATCGGAAAGCCATGATGAAAAAAAACATCCTGGACAATATCTTCCAAGAAATTATCAAGGAAAACTGCTCTGAAGCTCTGGATCCAGAGAGCAAAATTGTCAAGGAAAGAATTCACTGATCACCTCCTGAAAGAGATCCCCAATGGAACATGCCAAGTAATATAGTTACCAAATTCCTGAACTGTTAAGTCAAGGAGAAAATACTGCAATTAGCCAGAAACAATCGAAATATCAAGGAATTACAGTCAGAATCACATAGGACCTTACACTTATACATTAAAATATCTGATCAGTTGGAATATGATATTCCATAAGGCAAAGGAGCTGGGACTACAACCAAGGATCTATCATCCAGCAACATAATCTTTCAGGCAACGAGATGGGCATTCAATGAAATAAGGAGTTTACAGACTTTCCTGATGAAACAGCCAGAGCTCAATAAAAGATGTGATCATAAAATACAACACCCAAGACAGGCATGAAATGTTAAACAGGGGAAAAATTGTTATTGAATATTGGCAGACATTTACAAACCTATATAGGGGGATAATACATAACAACCTTGAGAACTGTATATTTATGATGATATTTAAAATAGATATCCATAGATAGAGGGTATGGATATAAATTAACTGATGCAATGATTAAAAGACCTTAATAAGGGGAACAAAGGGAGAAAATGAAAGGAGGAGACAGAAAAGGGTAAATCACATCACATGAAGAGTCACAAAAGCATATTATAGTAGAGGGAAAAAAAAGAGGGAGGTAAGCATTGTTTGAGCTTTTCTCTCATCTGATTTGGCTAGAGAGGGGAAAATACAGCTAATTAAGTATACAAATCCAACATGCCTTACAGGGAGTAGGAGGGGGAAGGGCAAAGAAAGGAAGTTGGTGGTTAAAATGGAGGAAAAAAGTAGTAAGGGAAAAGAGATGGGGACTGATAGAAGAGAGGCAAGACTGAGGGAGTCAGTGGTTGAAAGTAAAACTCTTTTTTTTTTGTCCCCTAACCCTACCCCAAAACACCGAGCATTCAAATTGCCCCTATCACCAATCTGCTCTCTCTTCTATCATCCCTCTCTACCCTTGTCTCCATCTTCTCTTTTGTCCTGTAGGGCCAAATAACTTTCTATACCCCTTTACCTGTATTTTTTATTTCCTAGTGGCAAGAACAGTACTTGACAGTTGTTCCTAAAACTTTGACATCCAACTTCTTTTCCTCCCTCCCTCCCCACCCCTTCCTTTGTAAGGCAAGCAATTCAATATAGGCCAAATCTGTGTAGTTTTGCAAATGACTTCCATAATAGTCGTGTTGTATAAGACTAACTATATTTCCCTCCATCCTATCCTGTCCCCCATTATTTCTATTCTCTCTTTTGATCCTGTCCCTCCCCATGAGTGTTGACCTCAAATTGCTCCCTCCTCCCCATGCCCTCCCTTCCATCATCCCCCCCACCCTGCTTATCCCCTTATCCCCCACTTTCCTGTACTGTAAGATAGGTTTTCATAGCAAAATCAGTGTGCATTTTATTCCTTCCTTTAGTGGAATGTGATGAGAGTAAACTTCATGCATTTCTCTCACCTCCCCTCTTTATCCCTCCACTAATAAGTCTTTTGCTTGCCTCTTTTATGAGAGATAATTTGATGCATTCCCTTTCTGCTTTTCTCCTTCCAATATATTTCTCTCTCACTGCTTGATTTCATTTTTGTAAGATATGATCCCATCCTCTTCAATTCACTCTGTGCACTCTGTCTCTATGTGTGTGTGCGTGTGCGTGTGCATGTGTGTGCGTAATCCCACCCAGTACCCAGATACTGAATACTTTCAAGAGTTAGAAATATTATCTTTCCATGTAGGAATGTAAACAGTTCAACTTTTATAAGTCCCTTATGACTTTTCTTTGCTTACCTTTTCATGCTTCTCTTCATTCTTGTGTTTGAAAGTCAAATTCTCTTTTCAGCTCTGGTCTTTTCATCAAGAATTCCTGAAAGTCCTCTATTTCATTGAAAGACCAATTTTTCCCCTGAAGTATTATAGTCAGTTTTTCTGAGTAGGTGATTCTTGGCTTCAGTCCTAGTTCCTTTGACTTCTGGAATATGCTATTCCATGCCCTTCGATCCCTTAATGTAGAAGCTGCTAGATCTTGTGTTATCCTGATTGTATTTCCACAATACTTGAATTGTTTCTTTCTAGTTGCTTGCAATATTTTCTCCTTGACCTGGGAACTCTGGAGTTTGGCCACAATGTTCCTAGGAATGTCTCTTTTTGGATCTCTTTCAGGCAGTGATCTGTGGATTCCTTGAATACTTATTTTGCCCTCTGGTTCTAGAATCTCAGGGCAGTTTTCCTTGATAATTTCATGAAACATGATTTCTAGGCTCTTTTTTTGATCATGGCTTTCAGGTAGTCCCATAATTTTTAAATTGTCTCTCCTGGATCTATTTTCCAGGTCAGTTGTTTTTCCAATGACATATTTCACATTCTCTTCTATTTTTTCATTCTTTTGGTTTTGCTTTGTGATTTCTTGGTTTCTCATAAAGTCATTAGCTTCCATCTGTTCCATTCCAATTTTGAAAAAAACTATTTTCTTCAGTGAGCTTTTGAACCTCCTTTTCCATTTGGCTAATTCTGCTTTTGAAAGCATTCTTCTCCTCATTGGCTTTTTGAACCTCTTTTGCCAATTGAGTTAGCCTATTTTTCAAGGTGTTATTTTCTTCAGCATTTTTTGGGGTCTCCTTTAGCAGGGTGTTTACTTGTTTTTCATGCTTCACTTGCATGTCTCCCATTGCTCTTCCCAGTTTTTCCTCCACCTCTCTAACTTGATTTTCAAAATCCTTTTTGAGCTCTTCCATGACCTGAGCCCATTGGGTGGGCTGGGATACAGAAGCCTTGACTGCTGTGTCTTTCCCTGATGGTAATCATTGTTCTTCCTCATCAGAAAGGAAGGGAGGAAATTCCTGTTCACCAAGAAAGTAACCTTCTATAGTCTTATGTTTTTTCCCTTTTCTGGGCATTTTCCCAGCCAGTGACTTGACTTCTGAATATTCTCTTCACACCCACCGGGCCTCCAAATCCACCCAGCCAGGGCTTGGGTCTGAGATTCAAATGCTACTTCCCAGCCTCAGGGCTTCGGCAGGGGTGGGGCTGCTATTCAGTGTGAGGTTAAGTTCAGGTGCTCAGGTCAGGGCAGGGCCGCCTCACAGACTCAGTTTCCTCAGGGGGTTTATACAGAGACCTTCAACAATGAATCCAGGCTCCTGCCTGCTTGGGGAACCCCAATCTGCTCCCACCTCCGCTGCTGCCTCCCAAGAGGGCCTGAGTTATGGGGGCACCAGACTCCCCTCTCGACCTGCCAAAGAGACCCTCTCACCAACCTTTGGGCCCCGTGGGTGGTGAGACCCACATGGCTGCTGGAGATACTGTCCCTGAAGCCCACTTGGATCCACTACTCTAGTCACCGCGGGGCCAAGGCAGGGCTGGGCTTGTCTCCGGTTCTGCAGCGTGAAGGACCTTTTGCGAGAGGTTTTCAGGTCCCTCTGGAACAGAAATCTCCTCTGCTCCATTGTTCTATGGCTTCTGCTGCTCCAGAATTTGATGGGAGTTCTTTTTTACAGATATTTTATGGGCTGTGGATTTGGAGCTAGTGTATGTGTGTCTTTCTACTTTGCCATCTTGGCTCCACCCCCAATAGTAAAACTCTTGAGGAGGGTGATGGAGAGGAATGCTTTTTCTCAGAAGTACATAGCACATACACAAAAACTGACCATGTATTAGAGCATAAAAACATCATAATCCAGTGCAGAAAGGCAAAGATAGTCAATGAATCCTTTTTCAGGTCATAATACAATAAAAATTACATGTAATAAAATGTCATGGAATCATAGACCAAAATTAATTGGAAATTAAATAATCCAATTCTAAAGAATGAGTGGGTCAAACAACACATCTTAGAAACAGCCATTAATTACATTCAAGAGAATGACAGTAACAAGAAAACCTACCAAAACTTATGAGATGCAGCTAAAGCAGTTCTTTGGGGAAGTTTTATGTCTCTGAAGGCTTACATGAATAAAAACTTTGAAATGATAAATAACTTTGGGAAAGTTGCAGGATATAAAATAAACCCACATAAATCATCTTCATTTCCATATATTGCCAGCAGAGCCCCAAATCAAGAGATAGAAAGAGAAATTCCATTTAAAATTACGGTAGAAACGATAAAATATTTGGGAGTCCACCTGCCAAAGCAAACCCATGGACTGTATAAACACAATTACAAAACACTTCTTGCAAAAATAAAGGCACATCTAAATAATTGAAAAGAACATCCATTACTCATGAGTAGGCTGAGTTAACATAATAAAAGTGACAATTCTACCTAAATTAATTTACTTATTCAGTGCCATACCAATCAAACTACCAAACAATATTTTCTAGAGCTAGAAAAATATTATTAAAATTCATCTGGAAGAACAAAAGATCCACAATATCAGCGAAATTAATGAAAGGAAATGCTATGGAAGGTGGCCAAACCATACCAGATCTGAAATTCCATCATAAAGCAGTTATCATGAAAACCACTTGCTACTGGTATAATGGTATTTTAAATGGGGAGGTCTTTCATATTCATTAATAGGTCCAAATGGTCTGTCTAGATCACATGGAAACCTGAATTACATGAGTCTGAATAGGAGGAGTTTGCTGAATGTGAATGTGTGGAATATGAAGGGTGGAACAGGAAGGGGCAGAGCCAGAGCAGAGCTGAGAGGAAATTAGTCAGAGAACAGTCAGAATTGAAGGATGCAGGCAAGCCCATAGCTGACTGTGAGTGTGAGAAGGGCATTTTGTTTAAGGGAAGCCTGTTTGTGATTTGTTTAAGGGAAGCATGTTTAAGGGGAATAAATTTATTCAGAGGAATAAATTTTAGTTATCTATAGGCTTATGAAAAAAATACTCTAAATTGATATTGATTAGAGAGATGCAAATTAAAACAACTCTGAGATCCTACATCACATCTATCAGATTGGTGTACATGACAAAACAGGAAGATGACAAATGTTGGATGTGAGGGAATTGGAATGCTAATTCATTGTTGGTAGAGCTGTGAGCTGATCCAGCCATTCTAGAGAGAAATTTGGAACTATTCTCAAAAGGCTATAACAAAGTATATATTCTTTCACCCAGCAATAATACTTCTAGGGCTGTATCCCAAAAAGATCATGAAAACTGGGAAATTGCTCCACTTATATAAAAATATTTGTAGCAACTCTTTTTGTGGTGGCCAAGAACTAGAAACTGAGGTGATACTCATCAATTGCGAATGGCTAAACAAGTTGTGATATATGAATGCAATGGGATACTATTGTGCTATAAGAAATGATGAACAAGTGGGCTTCAGAAAAATCTGCAAAGACTTATATAAACTGATACTGATTGAAATAAGCAGATCCACAGAATATTATGCATAATAACAGTCTCAGTGTGTCAGGAGTATTTCTCATGTACTTGGCCCTTCACAGCAATTCAATGACCTAAAACATTTCTAAAGGAATCTTGATGCAAAATGCCATCCACGTTCCAGAGAAAGAACTATGGAGTTGGAATGCAGAATAAAGCAGACTATTTTCTGTTTGGTTATGTTTTGTTTTGTTTTTTCTCAAGATTTATCCCATTCATTTTAATTTTTTTCTATGCAAATGACTAATATGAAAAAAAAAATGGGAAGCCTTGTTTTACCCCCAGTCTTACTGGAAATGCTTCTAGTTTATGCCCCTTACATGCAATGTATACTCATAGTTTCAGAAAGACACTGATTCTCATTTTAATGAAAACTCCATTCCTATGCTCTCTAGTGTTTTTAACTAGGAATGAGTGCTGTATTTTGTCTAATGCTATTTCTGTATCTGTTGAGATAATTACATGATTTCTGTTAGTTTTTTTTTTTTTTTTATTAATATAGTCAATAATGCTAGCAATTTTCCGAGCAATGAACCAGGGCTGCATTTCTGGTATAAATCCCACTTGGTCATAGTGCATTATCCTCATGATAAGTTACTGTAATCTCTTTACAAGTACTTTATTTAGATTTTTGCATCCAAATTCATAAGGGAAATTCATCGATAATTTTCATTTTTTGCTTTGGCTCTTCCCAGTTTAAGTATCAGCATGATATAAATGTCATAAAAAGAATTTGGTAGGACTCCTCTTTTGACTATTTTTTCTAAATAGTTCATATAGTATTTGAATTATTTGTCCTGTAATGTTCGGTAGAATTCATTTGTAAATCCATTTGTCTCTAGTGATTTTTTTAATTAAAGAGTTTGCTGATTGCTTATTCAACTTATCTTTTTTTTTAAATTGGGTTGAGTATTTCATTTCCTGTTCTGATAAGCTGAGTAATTTTTATTTTTGTAAATATTCATCCATTTATCTTTGATTGTCACAGTTATTGTTGTATAGTTAGGCAAAATAATTCCCAATTATTGTTTTAATTTCCTCTTTTTTGGTGGCGAATTCGCCCTTTTCATTTTTGATACTAGTAGTTTGATGTTCTTTTTGTTGTTATTTTTTAAATCAATCTGTTTCACCTATTTTATTGACTCCCCCCCCATAAAACCAGCTTTTAGTTTTGTTTAATAATTCAATAGTTCTCTTAATTTCAATCTTGTTAATTTCTCCTTTGATTTTCAGAATTTGTTGTTTCACCCATTCATGCTTTAGGACTGTATTATTTACTTTCCAATTAGTTTTAAGTATATCTTTCCATGGCACTTCATTGCATGCTATTTTTTTACAATATGATCTGAAAAGGATGCCTGCCTGTCTGCATTTGATTGTGAGTTTTTTCTGCCATAGTGCACTTTCAATTTTTATATAGATGTACAATTGAGAAAAATGCATATTACTTTCTCTCCTCATTCAATTTTCTCCAGAGGGTTATCATATCTAAATTTTCTAACATGATATTCACCTCCTTAACTTTTTTTCTTGTTAATTTTGTGATTAGGTTTATCCAATTATGAGAGAGGGAGTTTGAGATTCCCACTAGCATAGTTTTTCTCTCTCTTTCTTCCTGTAACTCACTTAACTTTTCCTCTAAGTATATGGATGTTATGTCACTTCGTGCATATATATTTAGTATTGATATTACTTCATTGTCTATGGTATCTTTTAGCAAGATGTAATTTTCTTCCTTATCTTTGCTTATTAGATCTATTTTCACTTTTCCTTTGTCTGAGATCAGGATTTCTAGCCTTGTTTTTCTTTTACATCAGCTGAAGCATAGAATATTCTGCTTCCATCTTTTACATTTACTCTGTGTGTATCTCTGCTTCAAATGTGTTTCTTATAAACATTGTAGCATTTTGGTTTTTAATTCACTTCACTGTTGGGTTCTTTTGTATGGGAGAGTTCATTTCATTCATGTTCACAGTTATGATTACCAGCTGTATATTTCCTCCATCCTATTTCCCCACATCTATATTTTTTCTCTCTTCTTACATTCTATTGTGCCTTACCAGTGTTTTGCTTCTGACCACTGCCTTCCTTTATCAGCTCTCCCCTTTCTTTCCTCTTTATCCTACTACTTTCTTCCTTCCTTTCCCCCCAGCTTTTCCTTTCCTTTCCCATTTTTCCTATTACTTCCTTACTAAGTGTTTACAGTATTCCCTCTCTGAGACAAATGCAAAAAGAGTAAGGTTCAAATAATGCTCCCCCTGGCCCTTCTTTTCCTCTACTGCAATTGGACTTGTGTGTCTCTTTATGTGATGTAATTTACCCTATTCTACCTCCCCCTGTTCTTTTCTCACATTACAATCTATTTTTATATCATCATGGAAAAGTCAGCTTATACCTTGGGCTTATATATGCTCCTTCTAACTGCCCTAATAAAATCCTCAGGAGTTACAAGTATCATCTTCCCATGTAGGCATGTAAACAGTTCAATCTTATTGAATGTCTTTTCCCCCTTTTCTTTCCTGTTTATTGTTTTATGCTTCTCTTGAGTTATACTTAAAAATCAAGTTTTGTGTCCAGCTGAAGTCTTTACATCAAAAAAAAAAAAATGAAAATCCCTATTTCTCTGAATGTCCATCTTTTCCCCTGACAGAACATGCTTTGCTTTCTGGAATATCATATTCCAAAATCTCTTGACCTTTAATGTAAAAGCTGCTAAACTATTTTCTAATTCTGGCTGTGGCTCTTTGATACTTGAATTGTTTCTTTCTGACTACTTGCAGTATTTTTTACTTGACCTAGGGGCTGCAATATTATGTGAACTTTTCATTTTTGAATCTCCTTCAGGTGATGATTGATGATTTTTTTCAATGAATATTTTACCCTCTGGTTCATTCATATCTTGATAGTTAACCTTGATAATTTCTTTGAAGATTCTGTCCAGGCCTTTTTTTTTTTTTTTCTTTTATGATCGTGACCTTTGAGTAGTTCAGTAATTCTTAAAGTATCTCTGCTGGATCTGCTTTTCAAGTCATATACCTTTCCAATGAAGTATTTTATATTTTATTCTATTTTTTTCATTCTTTTAATTTTGTTTCATTGATTTTTGATGTTTCATAGAGTCATTAGCTTTTACTTGACCAATTCTAATTTTTAAGAAATTTTCTTCAACCAGCTATTGTACTGCCTTTCCCATTTGGCCAATTCTACTTTTCAAGGAGTTGTTTTCTTAAGTTTCTTTTCTTTTCTATTTTGGACAACTCCCTTTTTAAGGAGTTGCTTTCTTCAGTCAGTGTTTATGTTTTCTTTTTCCAAACTCGAGTTTTTTTTCATAATTCTCTCAAATAACTCTCCTTTCTTTTCCCAATTTTTCTTCTACTTCTCTTGCTTGATTTTTTAAAATCCTTTTTGAGTTCTTCCAAGAGCACTCCTTTTGGGGGCTTGAGACAAATTCATATGCCCTTCAAGGCTTCACATATAGGCATTTTGACATTATTGTCCTCTTCTGAGTTTGTGTTTTATTCTTCCCTGTGACCATAGTAGTTATGGTCATGATTCTTTTCTGTTTCCAATTCATTTCTTAGCCTATTTCCTGACTTGTAAAGTTGAACTCTGATTCTGTGGTATAAGAGGCACTGTCTGAGGCACTACCCAGGCTGGTGTCTATAGACTTGGTCACTAGCTTTTCATCCGAAGGGCTCAGGTGCTTATGGCTTGCCCATTGTGTTTATGGTGACCCAGTCCAGTCTCAACTATTTCTTCGTAGTTCTAGAGCTCACAATTTGTCTTCTGCAGCGATTCTGGAGACCTCATAGCTGTCCTGATGTGCTTGGAACAAAGCACCTTGATTGCTGATCTATGCTGTGGCTAGGAGCCTCCTGCTGGCTTGCCTAGCACTGTCTGTGATAAGCTATGCTTCCCTTTCATCCAAGTAAGACAGACTTTTCCTGAAGTCCTTTCAAGTTTTCGTAAGCAGGAAAATTTTTTCCCTCCATCTTTTTTTGGTTGCTGTAACTCAATAATTGGTTTGGAGGTATGATTTAATGTTTTATTTTGAGGCAAACTGGGTTAAGGTCAGAGAAATTCATGGTATCTTTCTGTCATCTTGGCTCCACCCTCTCTTTGGATACTTCTTAATAGAGCTTTATAATTTAATATCCAAGTTAACAAGCTAATGGTATGATGGAAAAATATGATTTTTATATTCACATTTTCAGAGTTCCAGTAAATTCTTGAAATCCATTGATTTTACATGTTTTCCATTCTTGCAATATAAAAGTTAATTGTTCAGTGATCAAAAATCATACATATTTGAGCAACCAACATTTTCATTATCTTCATTTTTGCATTAGAAGCTTTTGAGTGAGGTGCCAGTCTGACCATTACTAGTTATGAGACTGTCGGCAAATTCTTTCTTCCCCAAAACTCAGTATGTGCATCTCTAAAATAAGAAGACTGCCTCCATTAGATATCTCCTGGTGTTTGAGGACAAGGATTAAAAAAACCTTTAAATGCTATGAGAATCAAACTGTTTTCATCAGTCATTTTCATGGCTAATTTACCTTCTAGATATCTGATACCCAGGTATTGGTGACACTGGATTATTAGCCCGTGAAGGATCAGAACCATGCCTTTTGCTTCTTCATTGCTCTCAATGGGATTTGCAGTTGAAGCATATAGTTGATGCTGCATAAAACTATATCTAATAAATGAATCAGTCTATAAATCAGTCTTTTCTTACTAGAGTTAAGCACTCCTAAACTGACCCATTTGGAAGAGAATCAGACTTTTTAATTACCTAGTTATAGAACTAAACTTCAGACTGTAAGAAGGAGGAATGATACATACAGGATATTTGTAGCAAAGAGGTATGGATTCATATTTTGCTCTGTCACTTACTTATTTGTGTTTATAAGGGATTTTTATTTAACCTCTCTTGATCTCAGTTTCTGATCTCTCAACTAAGTTGCCTAACAGTTAAGGTCATTTCCAGCTCAAAATACTGAGAAACAAGTAAAAACTAGGATCTATGTAAACATTTCTTTCATAATCTCTGATATATTTAGACTGAAAGCTCTATTAAGGTAAGAACTATGCCATATATATATGTGTATATATATATATGTATATATATGGATATAAATATAAAGAATAAATTGCATGAAATTTGTTACTTCATCTTCTTTTCTTCTGTGTTCCTAGTTCAAGGAACCTGCTTATTTTAATAGCCACTGAATAATTGTGGAGTTATATTTGAGGGAAAGACCTCAAAAGTGGGGAAAAGATCACAGCTGATACTTTAAAAAAAATATGTCCAAGAAAGAATGGGTAAAGTCCAACTGGTATGAATATTTTCTCATTTTAATAAAACTTTAAGAGAATAATATATTCATATTTTAGGCTATCTTTGATGAAAGCCTAGGAAGAAACAGACGGGACTTAGCAGACAGCTTTCCTCAGCAGCCCACAATGTCATAATCATAAACTGACTGAGAAATACAGAGAAAATAAGACTTCTCTGTGTCTATTTTTGTTCATTTCATGAAAGAATTTAACACAATAGAATTAAATGTTAACGTAAAATTTCCCCATCATCCAGGTAATACTTATAAGTGAACGAAGAAACACACACACACACACACACACACACACACACACACACACATATAGTGCTTACTGTATTTCAGGCATTATGTTAAATGATTTACAAATATTATCTCATTTAACCTTCACAATAACCCTATAAATTAAGTGTCATTATTATTCTTATTTTACATTTGAGAAAATAAAGGCAAATGGATATTAAATGACTTGGTGGGGTCAATCAGCTGGTAAATATTTGCTTCAGGATTTGAACTCAGATCTTCTTGACTCCATATCTATACAGTGCTCTCTCTACTATACCAGAGAGGCAACTGTGCATGTGTATGCCTATATATATCACAATAACTTATCTCTAAGATAGGTAGAAAATGGATCCTGAGTACCCATAAAATGGTCTCACTTTTAGTGACAATTGCTATTTTTATATATTTTGTCTGACTGTGGCATTTTGTAATTTCATCACAAATGTCCTTGCCATGTTGGCAATAAAAACACTGTGCATCATGCAAGTACATCATATATGGAGACTGAAGCAACAATGGTATCTCCATTTTTGCTACTGATGATGAAACTAGATATAAAAAAGTGAAAGATCTATTCCATTTCAGACTTTAGGCTCAGGATTGTTCCTCTTCCAGTTTCTTCTATAAACACCCTCAGAGCCATTTGACTTAGCTGTGTCTCATATCAATCCATTTATAATGCCACTTGTCCTTCTATGTCAGATTCCTACTTGTAATCTTTGTCACCCTTCCCAAAGTAAGCTGGCAAGGTTTCCAAGTCAGTTTCTACACTGCAGTCTTTACAGCTTATATGCTTTTCTACTATGACTTTCAGCTTGGAAATTTAAAAAAATCACATTTTGCTGGCTGAGGCAACTTCTAGCTTGTTTCTGCCTCTTTAATTTGTCAAATTGTGCTATATAACTTCAAATTTTCCTAAGACATGATGACAAGGAGAGTGAATTTCTTCATTTGTGTAACTTTTCTTTTTCTAAGCATTTATAGGTTGTTGAATCAAGTCTGAGTTGCAGGTATAATCACATAAAACTTTTTATCTACTTTTACTGTGTTTAAAACATGTTTAATTTGCTTTTTAACTTCTGGGTTTTAATTGTCAATCTTTGGATAAATATATTCATTCTAGGTCATGAGAGCCTCATTGTGGGATGCATCCACCAACTGGATTGTTATATGAAGTTGTACAATTTCATCTGGTTCTGCTAATGCTGGATTGGTAAAAAACAAAAACAAAAACAAAAAAAAAAATGAAAACAAACAAACAAAACCACATCCTGACTCTGTGTCCTTGAGAGTGTGGACATTCCTCAGAAAGCTAGTTGATTCTTTGTCTATCTGTAACTGGTAAAAAGGAATCAGGGAACTCATTGAAGTCATTTTACTAAGCCTGATGTCTACTGATGAGAAGTAACACTCAAGTAGATTAACTAAAGTTTCATCAGAGAATACTGATTTAAAACCAGAAGGGACTTTCAAGATAATCGGTCAATCAATCATTCAATCAAGCAGAAAATATTATAAAGTGGCCACCATATGATATTATTTGTTTTAGTTGGCAGAAAGATGGCAAAATGTGAAGAGTGCTGGGCCTGATCTTAGGAAGATCTGAGTTTAAATATGCCATCAGGTACTTATTAGCTAGCCTGAGCAAGGCATTTAACTACTGTTTTCCTCAGTTTTCTCATCTCTAAAATGAGGATACTAATAGCGCCTGCTTCCCAGGGATATTGTGAGCATGTAATGAGATAATAATGATAAAGTGTTCATCATAGTGCCTGGCACATGTTAAGATATGTGTTGTTGCAAAGACAACAACCTGTCCTCAAGAAGCTTATATTCCCTGAGAGAAAAGCATGTATTCATAGCATGATATATACATATACACAAAACAAATAGAATATTAATGTGTAAAGATATTATTATCTAGGTGTGAGAAGAGAATGAGAAAAGGTCCGCTCTAAGGAGTAGTACTTGATCTGCACTTTAAGGGAAACTATGTATTCTAAGAAACAAAGAAGAAGATGGAGAACTTTCAGGGGTGGGATAACCTGAGTAAATTTAGGGACAGAGGAGATGTTACACTGCTTTTGAGAAAGAGCACAAAGGACACTTGGAGAGCACAATAGAATCAAATTTTATGAATTTTACAAATGAAGAAATTGGTCTCTAGAAATGTCAAGTGAATTTCCAAGGCAGTAAGGAATAGAGGGAGGATTTGAAAGCAAGGCCCTTGATTCTAGAACTAGTGCACATTCCAAAGTACCTCTGCAGTCTGAAGATTTTTTAAGCCACCCCTATATCTTCTTTCAAGGCACAAATTCCAGGAAAGCAAGCACTGTTTTCATTATGAGGAAGTTGTTTTTTTTTTTTTTTTTAATTAAATCGAAACAGCTATTATGACACATTGCATTTTTGGAGAATGAGAACACTTGTGTCTTAGCTCTTGATGTGCAGGTGGCACTTAAGAACTCAGTATGGGACTGGCTCCCTTCCTGCGATTTTAGGAAATGTTATGCAGCACTGAAGAAAAAAATGGTAAAACATTTTGGGAGGGGATAAAATCAATTCAAAATAAAAACATAGGTATATATAAAGGAATCTCTACACAAGAAAAGCATTCTAAGAATTTATGTCAATTCCAGCAATACTTAGACTTAGTCCAAACTTCCCAGTTTTGATTTTTAGTGACTTGTCCTGTGCAAGGGAAAAGGGAGCTCAGATCACAAGAAGCCCAATGATACACACAAGTATATCATATTTAATATTTAATAAGTAAGAGAGCAAGAATAAGAATTTCCAGTTCCTGACTCTAAAACTGCTATTCTGTGACATGATCTGGTGTTGTTTCCTCAAATTCAAACATGAGTCTTCAGAATCTTAATCTTTAGTGCTAATGTTGTTTTTTTAGCTAAGTAAAGGAGATAAGTTCCAATGCACTTAATTTTCTAGCCTCTAAAAACTCTGCAACTGAACTATCTGGGACAGAGTGTATGGGATCAGCTGCCATGTGGTAGACAGGATATCAAATTTAGACATGATTATAGGATCATAAATATAGAGCCAGAAGGGATGTTACAGGTGATTTAGTCTAATCTCCTCATTTTTTGGAGGAAGAAACTAAAACCTAGTCAGATTAAGGGACTTATCTCAGGTCAAATAGGTATATAGAGGGCAGACCTGTGCTTTAAACTCAAATTTCATGATGCCAAGGTCAGCAGTATGAGTTGATCTGTCTTGCCACTGTACCAAGTGTTACCAACATTGTACCATGCTACCATATGGCTTCTGTGGGTTTGTTTCCTGGATTTGTTACTTCCTGGCTTTGACATCTCTTGTGCTTTATTTACCTTCCCTCACTATCAGGTGCTTCTTTTGTAAAATAGTGATAATAACATCTATTATTTATGCGAAGGCTTGTGGTCACTATCTGTTGGGATTTCAAGCTCAATTCCGTGTGGACAGTCTGGGGCGGGTAAAGGTGGGAGCTTCTAAATCTTAGAGCTCTCACGAGACCCCCCCCAGGAAACGGCAGGGGATCGAGGCGAACCGAGCTATCTCGAGTAATTCCGCCTCTTCCCATGAGAAACGTGATGGGAGAGAGATCTCCCCGCCCTCGAGATTGTCCCGGATCTGGGCACACCTAGTTACCTAACAGCATGGTATTCAGATGCAAACTATGCGGCTGAAGGTTAAGTAGGATTGAGGAAGCCTGAAAGCTCTCTTAGCACGTGAGGAGCCAAGAGTCCAGTAGGCTCCGCTTTTCTTCTTTCCTCTCTCCCCTCCCCCTCTCTCCCCGCTTGTACTTCTACTTCCAATCCCTTAAGATCCTAGCCTCCTTAGGAAATCTCCCCCTCTTCCTCCTAAGGAAGACCCCCCTGCACTTGTAACCGAGACCCTGAAATAAAGCTCAACCCTTGTTCGACTCTGGAACGTCCTTTCTCTCATATGAGCATCCGGTTTTGGCCAACCGAAGACCTCGGAGGTGAGGTAAGAAGACTCGGGTAGCCCACACAGGCCTCTAGGCCTGGCAACTATCAAGTGAGAGGATGCTTTCAAAGTACTTAGAAAAGTCCTATGTACCTATTAGCTATTGCCCTCTAAGCAATCCGTAGAGGGCAAAGTATTACAATAGATCATCTTCAGGTCCCTTCTAAAATGAAGAAGGTAGTGTTCTACAGTTATCATCTGAGGCATGAGATTTTTGACACCACCACTCAAATAAGTAAGTTCTCTTCTTTGATAAAGATCATTTTATGTGTTCAGAATCCGGACAAAAAAGCAGTCATCATTTTCTGAATGCAATCATTGAATTTCAGTATCATCAAGGTCATTGTCATCATCATCATCATCATCATCATCATCATCATCTCACAGTTACATGGAATTTTCATCATCAAAAATACATGAAGTACGATAAGCATTATTATTATAATTATCATGTTATAGATAAAGAAACTGCTTTTTTTGGATCCTTGATTTCTCTAGTATAGATGTTCCTTTCAATAAAAAATAAGCTGGAATAGAAGCTCCTCCTCTTTATTTCAGTGAGTTTTTTTTTAACTTTCTATTTCCTGCAGAGGAATCAAACAATATGTTGGAATATTTCCTTTTTGTTCCAGATTTTAAGGTATCTTTTCAGCATAAAGTGTAATCTTTGATTGCTTCAAATTCTTGATGAATGATTAGGCCTTGTCATTTACTAGGCATATATGCCCTCACTAGTACCATCAACACTACATATTGAGCACAAGTAATTATCAGTGGCAGAATGATTGCATTCTTCATGAATTTTCAATTGCTCTATAATTTTAATTCATCTTCAATTATGATTATGATACATGAGATCATGATGTATAATTTTGGAACATATAATAGTCATATTTCGCATCTCTCAAACCTTAAGTAATGTTACCATGAATTAAGTACATTATTTCATTTCATGCACACAACAGACAATTATTACAAATATTGTTTTTTACCATTTTCCAGATGGTAAAATTGAGTCTCTGAAGTAAAATAACTCTCCTATGGTCACATAACTATTGTGTGATAGGAGTGAAACTTGAACATGAATTCTACTGATGTTAAGATATGCTTGCTTTTCCCAATAGTGCCAATCAGAGTGCTAAGAGCATTCTAATATTTCTAAGTAACTATGTGCTTGATTGAATACGAATATGAGAAGAATAACTTATTTTTCTAAATGAATTCTATAAATATTTCCTTCTTCATATCTTATTTTAAAACCACCAGGCAAAATGCATCAGCAGAGTTAAATAAAAAAATATTTTGTGAAATGTCATATACTCTATTTCTGTACACTATATGAAATAATATAGTGAAGTTTTATATAAAACATGTACTTTTGGGAAAATATAAAATAAGCAAAATGTTGAGTGTATAAATATCATTTCATGATTCCACATACTGTTCATTTACCACATAATTTAATTTATGAATACCAGGATTCATTAGTGAATACTGGAATTAATTAGAGCAGCAAAGATTACAAAGTTGTACAAAATTTTGTTTGGTTTTATATTATATGATATGCCATAAATCAGATCTCCAATCTTTTAACATTCTGTCACTGAACTTCTATATTATGCTTGCCTAATGAATACCAACCCATTAATGTGTTCCTAATAATTTACTGAACAATATACTAGGCACCTGAAAATCAACGCACACACACACACACACACACACACACACACACACACAGGGAACTGGAAATATGATACATGGGCAAGCCAGTGACTTCCATTCTACAGGGAAGAATGTGAATTACATATAGTGCTTAATGAATTATGCATGACAGTTAAAAAAAATGGGAATAGCAGCCAAACCACAGGGAAGAATACATTTGATTAGAACTTTGAACAACGGGACAAATCTTGAAGGCAGGTAGGATTTTTTTTAACTTCAAAATTTTCTCTAAGCCATTCATGAGTTTATCCCTTCTTCCATCCTCATGTAGAAGAAAAGACAAATTGGAAATGAATTTCCTACTCTGTCTTGTGTGAAGGTAGAATGGTTTTAGCTCTGTCAAGATAAGATAAAATTTCACATTTTTAAATTTCTTGCTTACTGTGTCCAGATGTGCATTTTCCCCCATTTTTCCTTTTTTTTCTGATATAGTAAGTGTGGTCATTGCTGGGTTTGAAATCATATGAATTCAGATTCTCTTTGACTTGGATAACAATGTTGTAGCAACATATTAATTTTATACACTAATCATAGCAGCAAATGCTAGAACTTAAAGGGATGTTAGAAGATAGTGAAAGAGCAGGAAAAGATAGTAGATATCATCTATCCACTCACTTTTATTTTGAAGATGGTAAAATTTAAGTCCAGGAAAGTAAAACTATCACAAGGTCAACCAGAAGCATAATTAGTTATCTCTCTTTTAGAGAATATCATTTCTCTTCACTGTATTGCTCATGCTGAATAACTGTGATGACTTAACCTACTTAAAATATGGGTCTATTGAGAATGGCTCCTAAGGAGTAGAATTAAGGATTGTGATGTCAGGGATAATAACAGGCTGCTGTAAATATTTTGATCAAGTAGAGGTCTTCTGAAAAGCTTTAAATCAGACAATGAAGAAGGCTTCTTATTCCAGTCATTAATAGGGGACGCCTTTTTGAAACATTTTAAGTCACTTGGTTGTGTTGTCTTCCTTTTATCTTATTATTATGGATTGAAATGAAGGAAATTTGTAATTGTGAAAAAACACTGATCTACAAGTCAGGATATCTTTTGAAAAATAAATTATATTGGCAAGTGAACCTCTAAAATTCTCCCCTGCATTTTGTTAATTTATTTATTTTGACTACAAAATAGAGAATTATTAACAATCAGAAATGCATAAACAAATCAGGCAGGAAATGTGGATTGTATGTGGAAGTATGAATTTATTCCATTATGTTTAATATCAAAGTTAACCTGATGGTCACATAACTTTTTTTAATCTCCTTCTGAACCTGTTTCTATAGTTTTTTTGTGAATTTTTCAATGTTCAATTGAAAATAGTTCTTTTTACAATGGCAGAGAGAAGGCAAGAATTCACCTAAGCTCTCCCTGAAACCACTTCAGTGAGGGATTTAAATGCCCTAAAACTCATCCTGGAGTGGGAGAACTCACAAAAGTGTAGGGTCAATAGTCTAGTGAAAGACAACTTAAAAGTTTGAAAGGAAAGGTCTGTGGCACTGGGGAGAGAGTTGATCTCTATCCAGGGTTGTCCATGCTTGCACAGACCAGGCCCCAGAAAACCAGAAGCCAACCTTGAGAGTAAATGAATCAGAAGCTACAGGAGCTGCTTCCAGAGCTCTCAGCCCACAGAAAATAAGGGGGTCAAGCAACTGTTAGAAGGAGATTACAGGAGTCTCTTTGCTGGCAATGAGGCAGGACTTAGATTCAGGTTGCAGTTTTGACCAGCAGTGTCAGCACTAGCATAGTGGAGCTTACAGCTGCAATGGAGCAAGAAACCCTATTAACAGTTCCAGGACTGTAAAGAGTGCTTGTGGTTACCACAGGCGAGGAGAGTAGTAAACACACCTCTCCTTTTATCACATCACCTTGGAGAAACTGAAATGTATAAGTCCCTAGAAGTAAATCCAAAAACAGTTGCACAAAACTTCTGAAGTTTTGGACAGTGAGCCCTCCAACCTGGAAGCAGAGCCCCACTTTAACAAAGTGTTAAAAGCCAAGAAATAGGTTGCAGAAATGAGCAGAAAGAAAAAAAAATAATCTGATCAATGAAAGTTCAGAAGAAGACAAGAAAGTCAAAGTTCCTACATCCAAAGCCTCCAAAAAAAATATGATAGTCTTAGGTCATGGAAGATTGCAAGAAAGATTTTAAAAATCAAGTAAGAGAGACAGAGGAAAAATTGGGGGAGAGAAATGGATGTTATTCAAGAAGTTCATGAAAACAAGTCAATAGGTTGGTAAAGGGAGCAAAAATTAATGAAGAAAGTATCACCTCAAATGACAGATAAGGCTAAATTGTAAAAGAGCTACAAAAATCCAAAGAGGTACACATCATTTAAAAGCAGAATTGGCCAAATGGGAAAAAAAGATATACAAAAATTCACTAAAGACAAGAACTCCATAAAAAGTAGAATTGACCAAACAGAAATGGAGGTACAAAATCTCATTGAAGAAAATAATTCATTAAAAATTAGAATTGAGAATCAAGAAATAAAAGAAAATCAAAAGAATAAATGAGATAATATGAAGTCTTTTATTAGAACTGATATGGAAAATAAATCCTGGAGAAATAATATTAAAAGTATTGGACTATATGAAAGCCATGATAAAAAAAATTCAGATAACATCTTTCAAGAAATTATGAAGAAAAACTTCCCTGAAATTCTAGATCCACAGGGTAAAATAGAAATTGAAGGTATCTGCCCATTCCCTTCTGAAAGAGATCCTCAAATGAAATCTGCCAGGAATATCATAGCCAAACTCCAGAGCTCCCATGTAAAGGGGAAATTACTGCAAGCAGTCAGAAAGAAACAATTCAATAATCATGGAACCAAAGTCAGTATAACACAAGATTTAGCAGCTTCTAAATTAAAAGGATTGGAGGGCTTGGAATATGATACTTCATAGGATGGTAGAGCTAAGATTACAACCAAGAATCACCTACCCAGCAAAACTGAGTGTAATATTTCAGAGAGGGGACAAAGGATATTCAAAGAAATAGAGTATTTTTAAGAATTCCTGATTAAAAGACTTGCAGTGCCAACTCACAGCCTTTAAGATGGCCATGACCATCCCGGGCACAGTTCTGAGTCATGAAGTACAACAGACTCTCCACATGGCAGACAGAACCAAAATATTTATTCAGACATCAGAAAACCAAATCCATCATAGTAACAAAAATTAGACACAATAACAATGCAAAGGACAGCAATATCCCCACGTCTTCCCATAAATTAACAAACACTCAGGAGCCCAGCTACCTGCCTCCTCTTTCTCCTTCAGTTCTGACTGCTTTGATCAAATTTTCTCTCAGCTCTGCTCTAGCTCCTCCTCTTCCTGTTTCACTCTTCTTTCTCCACCCTTTCCTGTTCTGTGTGAATTAGATTCATGTGACTAAAGCAAGTCACATGGGCCTATTAATGGACAGGTAAGATTTTCCCATTAAGAAGCAAAATTACATTAACAATAAGCAAAAATATATTATCAATACAAGACCAGAGCGGAATAGAAAATTTGACTTCAAATACAAGACTCAAGAGAAATTTAAAAAGGTAAACAGGAAAGGGGAATTATAAGGGATTTAATAAGTTTAAGCTTTATATATTCTTACATGGAAAGATGATACCTGTGACTCATAAGAATTTTCTCATTATTAGGGGAGATAGGAGCATACATACATACATACATTCACACACATATATAGGCATATATATGTGTGTATGTATATGTGTGTGTATATATGTATATATACACAAATATACACAAATATACATACAATATACACAAATATATACACACATATACATACACACATACACATGTGAGAAAGAGGAATGCACTGGGAGAAAGGAGAGAGGTAGAGTGGGGTAAATTACCTCACACAAAAGAGGCAAGAAAGAACTATTGCATTGAATGTATTGGGGATAGATGCAGGAGGTGGCAGGAAAGACTTGGATCTTACTTTCATTGCAATTGGCTCAAAGAGGTAATAAAGTACACACTCAATTGGGTATAGAAGTCTATATTACACTGCAATAAAGTAGGAAGAGAAGAGAATAAGAGAAGGGGAGTTGCTCATAAAAGGGAGGATGGATTGGGGAATGTAATAGTCAGAAGCAAAACACTTTTGAGCAGGGGCAGGATGAAAAAAGAGAGAATGGAATGAAAATTGTGGGAAAATAGAATGAAGGGAAATACAGTTAACAATCAAATTGCTCTACATAATGGTTGAATCCATTCACAACTCTACCAACAGTACATTAGTGTTTCAATTTTCCAACATCCCCTCCAATATTCATGATCTTCCTTTTCTATCCTATTAGCTAATTCAGGAGGTATAAGGTAGTACTCCAATATTATTTTAATTTGCATTTATCCAATCAAAACTGATTTAGAGCATTTTTATATGGTTATAGATAGCTTTTGATTACTTAATCTGAAAACTGACTTCAAAATGGGTTATAGGTGAAGTGTGAGGTATATGTATAATCATGCATAACATATTTCCATATTAGTTATGATGCAAACAATTTCACATACTTTGTATCAGGTCAAGTCTTTTGGAGAATGGCTAAACAATTTGTAGTATATGATCATGATGGCATGCTATCATAATATGAGAAACAATGAGCTAGATACTGTCAAAAAACTTGGAGAGACTTACTTGACCTGATGCAAAACGAAATGAGTAGAACCAAGAGAACCTCTTATACAGTAATGGAAATATCATAAGATGATCAACTGTGAATGACTTAGCTATTGTAAACAACATAATGATCTGAGACAACTCTGAACACATCATGGAAAATGCCATCCATCCTCAAAGAAAGAACTGATGTAATCTGAATACAGATCAAAGCATATATTTTTACTTTATGTTTCTTGAATTTTTATTTTGGTTTGTTTTGTTTTCCTTTGCATCATAACTAATATGGAAATATGTTATGCATTATTATACGTGTATAATCCATATGAAATTGTTGGTCTTCTCAATGAAGTTTGTAGGGAGAGGGAGAGAATTTGGAACTGAATTTTAAAATGAAACTTGAAAATTGTTTTTACATGTAATTGGGCAAAATTAAATATAAATTTAAAATAATTCTTTTCTTTTTTTATTACATAATTATTGCTAACTCCAAACCTCAATATCTTTATTTAAATAAAAGTCCACCCTTGTAATAGAAGCATGAACAAAAGAAAATTGTCAGAATGTCCATGATTGAAAACATATACCTCACACTTCACCTATAATGCATCACTTATCTATATAGTGATAGGAGAAATGCTTCCTAAGGAATCTTTTGTGTTTAAATTTAATTATTGTATTGACCAGAAATTTTTAGCCTTTCAAAGCTCTTTTTGTGTATAATATTATGATCATTGCATAAATAACTCCATATCAATTCATTAAAATCTTCCTCATTTCTATGTAATCCATCAGTTTTGTCACTGCATACACACACACACACACACACACACACACACACACACACACACACAGTGACATGGCTCAGTGGATAGAGTTCCAGGCCTAAAGTCAGCATGAGTCTCCTCAGTTGAAATCTGGTCTCTGAAACTTACTAGCTGTGTGACCCTGAGCAAGTCATCTAGTTCTGTTTGCTTCAGTTTCCTCATTTGTAAAATAAGGTGAAAAAGGAAATGGTAAACCACTCCAGGATCTTTGACAAGAAAAGCCCAAATTGGGTCACAAAGAGTCAAACATGACTGAAGAGACTGAGCAACAATAAATACATGCACCAACACACACATTTATTATAAATACTGTATTCACACATTGGGTAATGTGTATTACACACACACACACACACACACACACACACTTCTTACCTGTCTATCTCTCTATCTATCCATCTATTTATCTATCTACATATATATATATATATTATATATATATATATACACATATATATCTCCATGCATTTGATATGAATCATTATTAGAAAATGTCTCAATTTTAACACTTATCTATTATTCTTTTTTGTTAACCTTATTACTTTGTGCAAAATATTTCAATTTTTTATTGATTTCTCATAAAGTCATTAGCTTCCACTTGTTCCATTCTAATTTGTAAGGAATTATTTTCTTTAGTGAGCTTTTGGACTTCCTTTTCCATTTGGCCAATTCTGCTTTCTAAGGCATTTTTCTCCTCCTTGACTTTTTGGGTGTCTTTCACCATTTGACCTAGTCTGTTTTTTAAGGTGTTATTTTCTTCAGTATTTTTTTTTCTGTTTCCTTTACCAAGCTGTTGACTCTTTTCTTATGATGTTCCTGCATCACTTTCATTTTTTTTACCAATTTTTCCTCTTCCCCTCTTGATGTTCAAAATTATTTTTGAGCTCTTCAGTGCCCTGAGACCAATTCATATTTACTTTTTGGAGTCTTTGGATGGAGGTGCTTTGACTTTGTCGTCTTCTCCTGATTGTATATTTTGATCTTACTTTTCACCATAGTAACTTTCCATTGTCAGAGGTTTTTTGTTTTTGTTTTTTTCATTGTTTGCCTATTTTCTTAGCCTACGACTTCATTTTTAACTGTTTGTTAAAATAGGACTCCTTGCTTTCAGGATGGAGGGTGCACTGTCCCATGCTTCAGTAGTTTTTTGAAGCTATTTTCAGAGATACTTCTATGGACTTGTAAGTTTTCAATTCTTCCAAGGTTGTATGATCTAAGGAGAGGTGTTTTCTACTCTCCTGGCCCATACTTTGGTCTGTGAAAGATCGTAAGCACTCTTTTCTGCCCTGGAACTGTGAGGAGGCTACAGTCTTTCACTGTTTTTGCAAGCTCTGCTACACTAGTGCCCCTCTTCACCTTGGGATTGCCTTTCAGAACTGGGACTCAGATCTGAGCAGGGGTAAAGCAAGAGTCCTACATTTATGCTGGCAAAACACCCCTGTAATCTCCTTCTAACCAGTTGTTCCACCCCCTTACAGTTTGTGGACTTTGAGCTCCAGATGCAACCGTTGCAGCTGTCACCGTCCCTGCCAATTCAGTCACTCTGGAGGCCTACTCCTGGTTTGTGTTGACAAAATTGTACTGGCACAGCCTGTGCTTCACTGTGCTCTACACTCATCCAGGTGTGACCAAGCCTTTCTGCTGACTTTCTAAGTTGTCTTTGGAGTCTCTGGGCTGAGAGATCTGGAAAATGCCACTGTTCTCAGTGATTCAGACACCCAGAGCCCTGCTCCAGTTTTCCTGGTGCCAGGTTTGTGTTGGCACAAACTGTGCAACAGATCTTTCCTGCTCCTGCTCATCTTCTGTGTTGTCTTGGGCTGGAAATTTTTTTC